>NW_026442098.1:0-426087 GCF_026898425.1 Galleria mellonella
TTCTTTAACTTATAGAAAATTATATTATTATAAGCAATACAGATCAAAAACTAATTAAAAAAACCTAGAAGATCCAAATGTTTTTATTAACAACTTAGAATGGCAATCAAGTTTCACGTTTCACCTGATGGAAAGTGATAACCGTTGCCTATAGACATGAGCAGTGCCCATGGACATAATAGAATATACTGTTTCGCCCATGATACCCCCATGCGTTAAATTCTTCCGAAGACTCAGGTGTTATTCCTCTGTACCCCAAATTCACGCTATATCTCCACCCTTCAAACCGAAACACAGCCATGCAAACACAACTGCTTGGATGGTTGAAACACGAGTGTGGACAAAGGTGTCTACAAACGACTTTTTAACAAAGTCTCCTCTCGAATATCGAATGTCTTTTACAAAATTTTACGGCTTTAAATTTTTTATTAACTATTATTTTTTATTTAATTTTTTCATGAGGCCTTACATAATCCCACAATACAGACATCATCCCGTGTATCGAGGGACATAAATGTTTTACGTTCACCATTTTTCCCAGCGCGACATGCCAACATATTTACTAGGCGTGTCGTTTCATATGAAATTCTTCCAACTGTTTATCACCTTGTTATATATGCATTATTGTACTTGTGCTTGTATTATGGACTATCTTTTACCCGCGACTGCTTCTCGTATCTGCGTGAACTCAACACGATGGTTTCCAAGAGGGATCACATGGAGATCGACCTTGCCAGAGTATATTGCTAGCAATGGGACTGGGTAACCCGCATTACTAACAATCCCTTCCCCCAACTGAACCCGATTACCGTATAGTATAGCGACCCCATTTACTTAGCAATGGGATTGCCAGTCCACATTAATAAAAATCCCGTACCCCACTTATGAGGGTTAGAACAGGTGTCAAAGTATATTGTACTGTGATTCCTATGTTACTGTTGTATTCCTATCGACAACGGTTACTTTACCGAGTGAGTTTGACAGTTTGTAAGACAAACCAAGTTGTCTAATATATATATATATTTGTAAAGCAAAATATCATATATTTTGCTTTACAAAACTTATAGATAATTTCTCTGGATTCTCATGTTGACTGGAAGAAACTTTTAAGGGATAAGTACGTTCTGTATACATTTCTGTTATATGTATTATATATATAAAAGGAATATACAAATGAATTGGTCAGAGGGAGACAATGTACAAAAGTCGTTTGTTTAGGTACCTCTGTCCTATCTGTGTTTCAACCATAAAGCAGTTATGTTTGTACGGTCAGGTTTCTGGATGAAGGGTGGGATATGGCGTACCCTCCTACAGGGTACAGAGGAATAACACCGGAGTCCTCAGTAATGGCAAAGCATGGGGGTATCATTGGCGAAACATGACTCTGTTATGTCCATGGTACTGCCTGGTGCTTCATAGGCGACTATTGGTACCTTTCCACCAGGTGAGCCGTAAGCTTGTGTGCAATTCTAAGTTGTATAAAAATATAAATAAATAATCTTCTGTTTTTTTTTTGAACTCGGTTGTAAAATTAATTGTAGGTTTCCAATACATACCAACATTCAGAAATACAAAACGCTCTGTGGTTTTAAAGCCTTTGTTATTATGAAATTTGATACCTTCCTGTGCCTTCATTAAAACTTTTAATTTCTGCCCATTTATAGACAAACGTTCAATATTAAATTTATAACTCAACACGGTTAAGTTGAACTTTTATTTTTAAGCACGTTTCCATATTTGTTATCTCTCTATCGCATTAAGAAGGGTTCAGACTGTGTCGAATCAGTTGTTTTGGTTTCGAAATTAAACTACTTATTGATTTTATTCAAATTCCTATAATTGCGTATATTTATCAGATAAAAATGATTTTTTTTTAATTTAAGTAAACTTTTTTTTTAAATCGGTTTAAATCAGACGAAAATACACAAAAGAAACAAAAACTAGTTCCAGAATCGCTTTCTTTTAACACAATTGAAAAACTTCGTATTGATAGTGGCAACATCGGGAATAAAATACAGCTTCTTTGATAGAAAGTATCAATATTTGAATGACATCATAGCGAATCCGCGAGATAGCAGAGGCAACGTTGATGGACTGGTCTCAACTTCATGCATACTCATAGCGATGTCGATTCCATCGACGAATTCGCTTGCCACTTGTCTAGAGGCCGAGTTCTGTATTGGTAGCTTATAATGGTAGATACTAATAACAGAAATGATAGATTTACCAGAGGGAGACTTTGTACAAAAAGTCGATTGCTTGAATACCTCTGTCCCATTCGTGCTTCAACTGTGAAGCAGTGTGTGCATAGCTGTGTTTCAGTTTGAGGGGGATATAAGTGGCGTGAACTTACTGGGCACAGAGGAATAACACTGAGTCCCTCAGGAATGGCAACGCATGGGGAGTATCATGGGCGAAACAGTCGACTCTGTTATGTCCAAGGTACTGCTCATGTCTATAGGCGACGGTTACCACTTTCCATCAAGTGGGCAGTCAGCTTGTTTGCCATTCTAAGTTGTATAAGGAGGACTCAGGTGTTATGCCTGTGTACTCTGTAAATTCACTGCCATATCCCACCCTTCACATCGAAATACAGCCATGCAAAACACACTGCTTCACGGTAGAAATACGAATAGGACAGAGGTGCCCAAACAAACGACTGTCATACAGTCTCCCTCTGGTAAAATACATTGAAGATAGCAAAATTTCATAATGTTATACAACTGTGTTGGGATCCGAAATCGTGTTATAAACTCCGTACTAAATGAATTAATAACTATTTAACTATTAACTAAGGAACTAACTGAACGTTATATATGTTTTAAACTTCATTATATTACATGCAAATCATTTAAAACTTGTTACGATATTGATATCGAGGTTGAATACACTGCTTCACATTGCGATGGGTTTTTTATTTTGGGATTTTTAGGAAAGGGATTGTTAGCAATGGAGACTGAGAATCCTATTGCTAGCAATATACCGAACCAGGTCGACCTCCTCGCAGTTCTCCCTGGAAACTATCATGGTCAATTCCTAATGAATTCATCATGATGGGCTAACTAGCCTGTTTTCATTCTCATCTATCACCCTTCACTGGTGCTCCGCCAGCGTGTCCCGTTAGCGCAGGCGGGGTTACCATACCATTTTCACCCATCAAAAAACGGTAGCGCACGGTACGGCAAGGCGCGCTGGGAGGACGATCTGAAAGGGGAATTACTCGGAAGGTTTTAGGGGCCCGCGTTACAATATCATATCAGCTGATCTCATTTTATACTGAAAAACAGCCATGCATCTAATGCTCAGTATTGTTGCTTGCTTCGTTTGTTGCGAAGTAAAATTTTCTTGTTTCACAATTGTGAAATCACCGTGTTCTAAGTTTCAATTCAAATATTTTAAATCTACAAAGACGAAACATTTCAACGTTCGTATGTACATTTTTTCCCAATACAAAACCAAAATATTGAAATTTCATTACTGACTTTGTTACGATAGCAGTTTTTTTTCTATGATCAACGATCGCTATAGCCTATGGATGCCTGCAACATTGGGTGTCACGTGCGCGTTGCCTACCCTGAAGGTACTTTAATACAACCTTTTTGAAGAACCGTTGTTTAATTTGATTGCTTTCATTTTTAGTTATTTTTTCTGAATGGCTTCACTTTAGTGTTTATTTGTATAAACGTAATATATACGCTGTGGTATGTATGTGTATGTATGTATGTATGCGTGTGTATGTGTGTATATATGTATATATGATTATCCATGTGTTTGTAAATTTACCTTTATAGTTGTTAATGTGTAAGTTAAATAACCTTTGTTGTACGAATTATACTGTGTTTACACACACTTGTTTAGCCGCGTGTTTATGTTTTGATCATGCTGTGTACGCATATTTTTGGAGGGTTAGCTTGAAAAAAATATTATTGTACTGTATAAATTAATGTAACATTGTTAATTCTCTGTAATAGGGGGGTAAGAGATTATTAGTAATGGGGACTGAGAATCCCATTGCTAGCAATATATCCAATCAGATCGACCTCTTTGCGGTTCTCCCTGGAAACTATCATGGTTAATTCCTGATGAATTCATCATGACGGGCTAATCGGCCTGTTTTCATTCTCATCTATCACCTTTAACTTGTGCTCCGCTAGCGTATCGCGTTAGCGCAGGCGGGGTTACCATACCATTTTCACCCATCAAAAAAAAATTCTCTGTAATGTGTACATATTGAAATAAAATAAAATAAAATAAAAAAATCTTTTTCTTATTAATGGATTGTTATTAATGCGATCTAACAGCCCCATTGTGAGCATTATATTATCCTGTGCTTCCATGCGGTCCCCATGCATACTATCGTGGTTTCTTGTACAATTCGTCACGATCTGGCCTGCTTCAATCCTCACCAATAGTGCAGGCGGAGAGACCATTCAGTTTCACCGATTAAAAAAAATGTTATTACTGTTAAATATTTAATTTCAACTTTACTTTTAGGGGGAAGGGATTGTTATCAATGGGGAGATTAGTCCCTGTTGATATTTATATATCCTATCAGGTCGACCTCCACGCGATTCCCGTTGGAAACCATCGTGACTAATTTATCGTTGCATACGTCACGATGGGCTAACTGACCTGCCTTTTCATTCTCACCGATCATCAGATCACCGATGCGCCACCAGTGTAAACCGATAGCACAGGCGGAGTTATTATTTCCATTATCATTCATTAAAAAAACAACTTTACTGTTACTTGAAGTAAAACATTTTTTTTTTCTTTCCTCTCTCGACCAATTATAAATAAAACATTCATGATAAAGTGAAACTTGTGTATTACGCATTCGATATGTTTTCGTGTCATAACTACGCGGATGTCTACAAAATATGTCACGCGTGTGACAACACGTCGAAGGTGTTGCGGAGTGTGACGTGACAAGGGCGTGAGCTGTGACGTACTTGCGGATAATCTCTGCGATATTCGGCAGTGGAATTAACGAGAGACGATAGATTGCGTCGTCTAAACATCGATTATTAATTCATAGTTTATTTTTTATACAATTTAGAACGGCAAACAAGCTGACGGCTCACTTGATGGAGAGTGGTAACCGTCGCCTATAGACATGAGCAGTACCGTAGACTTAATAGAGTATACTATTTTGCACATGAAACCTCCCATACGGTCCCATTCCTGTAAATTCACGCCATATCCCACCCTTCAAACCGAAATACAGCCATGTAAACAACTGCTTCACGGTTGAAACACAAATTTGACAGAGGTATCCAAGCAGTCGACTTTTGTACAAAGTCTCCCTCTGGTAAATCTATCATTTTTATTATTAGTATCTACCATTATTAGCTACCAATACAGAACTCTGGTATGTGTATTATTATGTATGTGTATTATGTAATTATTGTTGTTAGTATTGTTGTATTATTAAGTCTCCCTCTGGTAAAATAGCAACCTCATAGTGTCACATAGGTAATAATCGATATAGTTTGGCTTATCGATACAAACTATTTAATCAATTATAGTTATAAAATTGTTTATACTGACTGACTATCAATACACAGATAAAAGTATATATAAGTATGCATCAATTAAGAAAAGATTTTTGAAAATTTCAACTTAAAGAAGAAACACGACATCACATACACGAAGTTGGGGGAAAAACCGCTGGTAAATACGGTTATAATTCATTGCGATATGCAAAACTATCGATTGTTATTGAAATATTAGTTGGATTGAGAAAGGGATTGTTAGTTATGAGGTTTAAATGCCCATTGCTAACAATATACTCCATCAAGTCAACCTCGCGGTTCCCCTGGAAACCATCACGGTTAATTATTAACGAATTAATCAACATGGGCCAAATAACCTGCTTTATCCTCAATTATAATCTTTTATGATCTACCAGTGTGTACCGATAGCGCAGTCGGCGTCACTGTGTTTCGGTTTGAAGGGTGGGATATGGCGTAAATTTACAGGGTACAGAGGAATAACACTTGAGTGCTCAGGAATGGCAATGGATGCGGGGGGGGGGGGGGGGTATTATAGGCGAAACAGTATACTCTGTTATGTCCATGGTACTACTTATGTCTATAGGCGGCGGTTACCGCTTTCCATCAGGTGGGCCGACAGCTCGTTTGCCATTCTAAGTTGTATTAAAAAAAAAACTATTTCATTTGCACCCATTGAAAAAATACTTGACATCTTAATTATATCAACTTGATTTTTTACGCTATACAACCAATATAATCTTAGTAATTGAATATTGATGGATGACAAAACTTCATGTAATAATCAAATAATTATTAATCAATCGATGATGTATAATCTAAATAATCATTAGCTTATCGAATTTGTATATAATTTAATTGATTATATAGTCGACAGTCTATTAAATAATATATTCGTAATAATAGTACTCTTCCATTACTTGCTATCGTTACGAAATTATCAATTATATCGGTCAAGGGATGATATCGTTGTCGATATCATCGAATATTACCGATTATATCGTATTCATACATCGTAGTGTCATCGATTATACAATGAATTGTACAGATTATTTATGGTCCCGATCGATTAATCGGTTATCGATATAATCGATCTCCCACGATTAGACAACACTAGAAAACTATGTGGTATAATAATAGAAATATTATTACTTGGCAAAAGTTGAAAATATAACACGATTTATATATAATGGAGCGAAACACAGAATTAGAAAACAGGTGCGATGCAAATTTTAAACCGGAAAATATGGCGGGCTTAGTGTTGTAGCGGTTTAAAACATTGCCTCAGCTTTCGATAGTTTTGGTTTCGATCCCAGCAAAATACAAATATTTGTCTTTATCAGAGTGTCTGTTTATATTGATCTGAGTGTATCTATGTATGTGTTTGTATCGATGTATTTACAAATCGTATTTGTGTATGGCTGTTAGCAGGGAGTCAGTGGATGCAGGTGGCTTAGGACCGTTCCTAATAGCAGTTTATGGGGGAAGTATATGTTCAGAAGTGGACAGATAACGGGTGATGTGATGTTGATGATGTATGTATGTGTAGTAGTTAATTTTAGTGGTATTCATCATCATCATCATCATCTCAGCCATTATCTGTCCACTGCTGGACGTAGGCTTTCCTTATAATCTGTCATAAGAAATAGTCCTGAGTCACGTGTATATAGTTTAGTGGTATTATTATTTATTTAAATACTCATACTATAAAACAAAATCGTTTTCTACCACAACGTATTTTGGAAAGGAGTTTCTCTGTCATTTATTTACTATATATAAACTAAACACTATATTTTTCCGTCTATATATCTCATCATATAAATTCAAATTAGCTATTTCTAGCAAAAAAATCTTGCTGATCCTTCATACTTATCTTAGTTCGTTAACAGATAACTTCGTATCGGATTTTAAAATAATCAAAAATTAAAAAAAAAAAAATTACCAAGCTCCAATTCGGCTTCGGCATCTTCAGAAATAGTCTCCATGACACGGTCAGAGCATGGCTCGCGGTCGCGCGCGGGCACGTGTCGCGCGCGACCTGCACGACGCGCGCAGTCCGCGCACGCTACGTGCACCAACTTGACGAACTCGTCTACGACTTGGCAAACGCGTCACTAACTCGTCAACTGAACATCAACTTGCGAAACTCGTCACTAACTTCATCAAATAATCACTAACTTGTAAAACTCGTCATCAACTTCACCAACTGATTACCAACTAAAACTTGTCACTGACAGGTAACTAATTGCCAACTTACAAAACTCGTCACATATGTGTAAAACACGGCACTTGAAGTTATTGTTATTTTATATAGATTAACACTTTATTTATATTACTACGGATGTGTCTATTTTTAATTGAACTGGTTATTGCTAAAATTTTTTTGTTTATACTACTGAACACTGTTTTCTTGATTTAGTTTAATTTCAAACATAATATAAAAATAGATATTTCCTTTAAAGCAAACTAAATATTGGCATTAATTTAGAAATCCTAAAAATACTTTTTTTAATATTTTTTCATTATTCTCCACCATTATTTTGATTAGTAGTTTTAAATACGTGAAAATGTAATTTAAATTCGTGTTGGAGTTTCATTTCCTATTAAGTATTACAAAAAAGCTACTGATTTTTAGCATTTCCATAGCTAATATTTTAAGTTTAATTTGTCTAATAGTGTTTTTGACCTTTATATGATAAAAAATAATTTTATATCCAAAAAGTTTTTTATATTTATAAAATTTACATTAAAAATAGTGTTTGCTGTGTGAAAAAATTGTGTTTGAAAATAGCAGTTTGTTTTACAAATAAAAAAACACTGTATCAATTATGCCAAATTAAGCCAATGCTAAAAAATACTCATTATTGATATCCGTCAGTTTAATTATTTGAATGCAAGATTTTGAGGAGGGTGAGAATGGGGAGGAAGGGGGGGAGTAGTAGGAACAGAGACTAATGATTTCATTGCTAGTAATATACCCTGTCAGGTTAATCTTCGCGCGATTCCTCTTGGAAACCAAGTAAAAGATTCCAAGTAAATTTATGACGATAGGCCAACTGATCTGACTTCGTCCTCATCTATCATCTCTCACTGGTATCTAGTCAGCTAATACCGATAACGCAAGGAATGTTACAATACCATTTTCATCCCAAAAAGTATAATAATAATTTTATAATTTTATTTTTATTTTCAGACTACGATTTGGTCTATTTTGTTAGCAACAATTTCTTTACAAACTGTTTTACTAAAAAAGTGTACATTCAACTAAAGCAATTACCTCAGATGTGAGCCAGCTGACTAGATCAACATCTGAGTCCTCAGGAATGGCAACTTATGGGGGGTATCATGGGCGAAACAGTATACTCTGTTATGTCCATGGTACTGCTCATGTCTATAGGCGACGGTTACCACTTTCCATCAGGTGGGCCGTCAGCTTATTTGCCATTCTAAGTTGTATAAAAAAAAACCGAATGAGATGCCTAATTATAGACGAGTTATATTTCTCGCCTATTAAATATGTGAAATTCTATCGCACAACCAATCTTCGAGCGCAACAAGTTGAAATAGTATCTTATAATACAAATATACTTGCATAAATACAAAACGATCGTGACTAGTTAATTTAAAGAAAGGTCAAGTTGAATGGAAAGTCACCAGGTTTCCAATACATCGATATTTTCTAATGAAATACGCATTGACGTAAACAGTTGTACGGAAATGTATTGGGTGCTATTTAACAAATTGACGCTAATCCATTCGTGACAGTAATGATTATGCTGACGAAGTCACGGTCGTTCTCTCGTCTTTGTCAATTTAGATAGTCGTAAACTCCTTTGTATACACCGAATCGTAAGATTTAAATTACAAACATTATTTTTAATTGCTTTTTAAAAGGAGAGTACAGGGCTGGGGACAAAGTCGCGTAAACAACTTGATTTCCTCTGTCTACTGCATAAGAAATTTGGCGTGATGATTTCTCGGGCTTTATAGATATTAGACAGATATTTTGGATTCTATCACGCAGTTAAACTCTAAATAAGGACTTCTTCATAGCTTGCTGGGATCAGGGTGTGTCGAAACGGGATTACTGAAGTGCATTGCCCTGTGAAAAGTTGCAGCGAGATCATTGATGTTATAAAAAACAACATCTTACCAGAAGTCGTTTGCTTGGGTACCTCTGTCTCATTCGTGTTTCTATCATGAAGCAGTTATGTTTGCATGGCAGTGTTTCAGTTTAAAGGATGGGTAATAGCAATTAATTTACAGGATACAGAGAGGCATAACATCTTAATCCTTAGGAATAAGAACACATTAGGAGTATGATGAGTAGAAGAGCATACTCTGTTATGTCTATGGTACTGCTCATATCTACAGGTGATGGTTACCACTATCCATCACGTGGGCCGTCAGCTTGTTTTTAAAAAAAATCTACAGCGTCTTATCATTATTATTACTACAAACCATCTGTCAGTGAAAGGATTGGGAGGGATTGTTAGTATTGGGGGCCAAAAGACCCATTACTAGCAATATCAGATCTATCTCTACGCGGTACCTCCTAGAAAGCATCGTTGGTATTTATTTAATTCCTGATAAAGTTATCACGATGAGCCAATTAATCTTACTTCATATTCATCTATCACTAATTCTCCATTGGAACTTACCGTTTCTTTTGCATTTTATTAAAAAAATTGAAGTAAAATATGAATTTCTGGATCTCCGGAAAGAAACCGCGACATCCTATGTTTTATTATTTTTCTGGATGTTCTCCTTTTTTTTTTTTTTTCATAAGATTGCATTCTCTATTGTACACTGCGTCCCAGGTTCCAATTAAAGGCATTTTCTATGTAGTATTTAAAATTCCTGCATTTAGTTATATTCTCTGGGAAATAACCTCATTCCGTGTACACTGTCGTTTGATAACGGCAATGCAAAATTAATCCGGATGCTATAGATCTATTTATAGTTACATAAACAGACATGAGCTACCAATTTTAAACATGGTAGGAAACTAACGTACCGACACGCTCTTGGCCGATTTATTGTATTTTTAGCACAGGCAACGGCCGAAAACATTTTTTTTTTAATTATAAACGTAAATTACAGTCAATTCTAGCATGGTTCTAGATTAAATTTTAGAATCATTACATTACTTTTCTTAAGTGCTTCTAAATGTTTTGATATTATCCTATCCAATGTTCTTTAGGACAATGTTCATTTTCAAGGGCAGTACATTTTCTTTAAAGACTACTAATGATTTCAACTTTAACCAATAGCATTTCCACATATATACGTATACATACATATTCGTCATACCTTTATCCTATTGGTGTAGGTAGAAACAATAGAATACTAAATGCTCCGATTCAAACGGACCTCTTTGGCTTCCTCTACATTCATTAACCTATTTATACACGTTGGCCCGTTACGGGTACTTTTAATTTGACCCTTCTTCAGCACGTTGCCTATTTGGTTAATATACATCCATCTAACGTGGCTCCTACCGACATCTCCATTCATTTATGTTCGATAAATCTCTTTATTAATTCTTCTTTCATCGATTCTTTGCAAGTAGCAACACTGCAATATCCCTTTTCAACCTCTGCCACTACATCGTCTTTCAGTCCACACTTCTCACTCGTCATATTTTTTTTTCACTCTGTCTTTTATATTTATTTAAATGTATACAAGATTTAAATTCCAACAGGTGCCAGTAATGTACACATTAACATCATCATTCCTTAGAATTGATTTATTGACGATTAAATCACTCAAAATAGTATTATAGTAATAGACTTGTGCTTCGTTCACGAGGTATATTTACTAACAGTCTGACGGTGTTACCATTCTGTGGTGACGTCACAGGGACCGTGCGGAGGCGGTCGCGTCATTGTGGTAAAGTTTATTACAATTACTGAGAATAACCATAAAAATAACTCAGAATAACGGCATCACTTTCGAAGACCTCAACACGACTCACTATTCCACCGTCACTGTATATGCTAACTAGCTTCTCTCGTTTCTTTACTCACATGTGTCAGTATATAAGAATACTCTATGTGTTAAGTTAGGATATAGTCTACCCATGTATCAAATTTCATACAAATCCGTTCGCCTGTTTGAGCTTGACTGAGTCATGAACATCTAATATCTTTACGAACTTTCACACTAAAGTCAAAGCTCATTTAAATAGCATTACACAAAAAACTCTTTTAAACATCATGTTTTTTTTATAATCATGATTTACCAGAGGGAGACATTGTACAAAAGTCGATTGCTTGGGTACCTCTGTTCCATTCGTGTTTCAACCGTGAAGCAGTTGTGTTTGCATGGCTTTGTTTGGGATATGGCGTGAATTATTGGGTACAGAGGAATAACACCTGAGTGCTCAGGAATGGCAACGCATGGGGGTTATCATGGGCGAAACAGTATACTCTGTTATGTCCATAGTACTTATGTAGTAGCTCATGTCTGTAGGCGACGGTTACCACTTTCCATCAGGTGGGCCGTCAGCTTGTTTGCCATTCTAAGTTGTATAAAAAGAAGCTGTAGTCTCAATAAGTCATCTATTAAGAAGAGACTATAAGAAACTCAATTATTTTGTTGATTGTTACAATATTTAACGACCATTCCCATGAAAGATCTATCTATGGGCACAATAAATACCGAGCTCTATTGGTCACTAGCTTAATGCGTTACGTCCCGTGGGCGTTACTAAAAATAGCATGATTATTTTGATACTCAAAAATTCTAATTCTTTTTTCTTAAAATTTTTTTTACCTCTTTTTCATTGATTTTACCCAATACTATAATTGTACTGTCCTAGGCAGTTTTATTAAAGTTTCGCTTCCTTTTCCGTAGGTGTCGTAAGAGACAACTAAGAGAAGCTAATGTTAATGGGGTGGGTAGCAGCATCTCTCTTAACACATCACCAAAGCCTAAATACGGTTGCCAACCCGCTTGCCAAGTATGACAACTACTCGTAAATCCTCCTAGTTAGAGAGAAACGTATGCTCAGCAGTGGATAGTTAACAGTGGTAACGACTATTACAGGATTTTGTCGAGAATTAAATGGTAAGAGGAGACTAAGGGAGGGCGAGGGATGGGCAGTAGCGTTCCTCTTAAAACATGTCAAAAGCCTAACTGCGGTTGCCAATCCGCCTGTCAAGCGAGGTAATTACTTCTAGAAGGAGACTCGTGTTCAACAATGGACAGTTAAAAGCTTATATGATATTTCATTAAAAAAAATTTTTTTTGGACATTTTTTGAAGTTTTTGTGGCACAGAGTATTGGGTAGCATTGTCCGATACAACAATCAATATGTTATCTTTTTTTTTTTTTATGATACTTTGGAACTTGTATTTATCTACACTAATATTATAAAGGGGAAACATTTGTATTTTTGTGTGTATGTATGTTTGTATTGAATAAACTCAAAAACTACTTTGCCGATTTCAAAAATTCTTCCACCATTAGAAAGCTACGTTCATACTGAGTAACATAGGTTATATATTTATTGCTAGAAAAGATTATAGATTCTTACTAGAACTTTAGTAACGTAACTCAAGGTGTAAAAAATGCTATAAAACATCTTTAGTCGCGTGCGTTGTGAAAACTTTTGGTGATAGAACAAAAGTATGTTCTACAATATTGAAGAAAATATCAATAACTACAAAAAACTTCACGACACTATATGTCCAACTATTATCGTTATGTCACAATAAGAACTTTTTAAAGTGTTGTAAAAATGTCCACCCGTGCGAAGCCAGGACGGGCCGCTAGTTGTTGGAATAAATTGTTTAATACGTAGGCATATTACATTACATAATACAGACATTATCCTTAACACAGCGTCGTCAGAATCATTGAGCGTGTCGGACAGTCATGATTGGGGTCAATTGACTCGGCCAGCGTGACTGCGGTGGATTCATAGGCAGTTAAGCCGATTGAGATCCAGAATGGTAATATATTAACAATAGTACCTACATCTGTATCTATGTTCTCGTCGATATGTCTATTATTATTATGTAAATTTATTGGTAAAATTTAATTTGAAATTTAATTTTGATTGATACTTTATTTGACATATCGTCATAGTCGTAGAATACTGACGGATCTGACGAATATTACATATAAAGATCCGTCGGTATTCTACGACTGTGACGATATATGTAAAAAGAAACATTTAGTGCAAATAAATGATTTAATTTGACATTTAAATCTTTTTATACATTTTAAAATAACTTTGTTGATTACTAGTTATTATGTATTAATTTGTGTAAATATTAAGTGGTGATTTTTCTAATGTTATTATTAAGATTATATGTAAATGTTATAATAAATATTTGCATGTCATTTAATGTGGTAAAACATAATGGACGTCACCACAAAATGGCTTATCGACAATATTTCTAGCAACAAATTTCATTTAATTTAATTTCGTTTCGTTTTATTTTATTTCATTTCTACATACAGCGGTCGCCACTCAAGAACCTTTCTTCCCCATCGGTTGTCGGTTCTACGAGCTATATGACCAGCCCATTGCCACTTCAGTTTACTTATCCTTCGGGCTATGTCGGTTACTTTGGTTCTTTTGCGGATATCCTCGTTTCGGATTCTATCACGCAAAGAGACTCCGAGCATAACCCTCTCCATAGTTGTGAGGAAAGGGATTGTTGGCAATGGAGTTTGACAGCCCCATTGCTAGCAACATACCCTATTAGATCGACCTCCACGTGGTTCCCCCTGGAAACCGTCGTGGACAATTCTTGTTGAATTCGTCACGATGGGCTGACTGACCTGCTTCATCCTCACCTATCATCCTTCACTGGTGCCCCGTCGGTGTATACCGATAGTGCGGGTGGGGTTACCATTATATTATCACACACAAAAAAAAATCCCTCTCCATAGCTGGCTGAGTGACTTGTAGCTTTTGCATACGGGCAATCGTGTAGGACCATGTTTCGGTTCCATAAGTCGTCACTGGTAACACGCACTTGAACAAAGACTTTCGTCTTCAAATTCTGAGGTAACTTACTGTCTTAAAATACTCTATATGATCGAAAATATTTTATATCGTGTTTCAACCGTGAAGCAGTTGTGTTTGCATGGCTGTGTTTCGGTTTGAAGGGTGAGATATGGCAGTGAATTTACAGGGTACAGAGGAATAACACCTGAGTCCTGAGGAATGGCAACGCATAGGGGGTATCATGCGCGAAACAGTATACTTTGTTACGTCCACGGCACTGCTCATGTCTATAGGCGACGGTTATCACTTTCCATCAGGTGGGCCGTCAGCTTGTTTGCCTTTCTATGTTGTATAAAAAAAATGAATAATTCGTATTACTAGATCGACATAAGCAAAGATTATGCGCTGCGTTTGTAATATATCTACGTATTTGGTAAACAATTTATTTAAATGAATAAGGATAACAATTAAATAAATTAATATTACCACAGGATAAATAATATTATTTTTATGTCTATATCTGTTTATTTAATAAGCTACATTAAAATACATTCCAGTTATTAATAGCCATTCAAATTTTTAACTGACTATTTACTTTATAGGTATTAGTGATAGGATGCTTTGTAATTATTAAATTTCATCAAAATATTTGATTACAGTTCATTTAATATGTAATTTTTTTTATACAACATAGAATGGCAAACAAGCTGACGGCCCACCTGATGGAAAGTGGTAACCGTTGCCTATAGACATGAGCAGTAGCATGGACATAACAGAGTATACTGTTTCGCCCATGATACCCCCCATGCGTTGCCATTGCTGAGGACTCAGGTGTTATTCTTCCGTACCCAGTAAATTCACGCCATATCCCACCCTTCAAACCGAAACACAGCCATGCAAACACAACTGCTTTACGGTTGAAACACGAATGGGACAGAGGTACCCAAGCAATCAATTTTTGTACAAAGTCTCCCTCTGTTGTAAATTAATAGTGTTGTTACATTTTATATTTTTATTTTCAATTTCTCTGTTTAATTACCATCATCATATCAGCCTTTAACTGTCTACTGCTGAACATAAGTCTCCCCCTTTGGAGTGGGCAGCAGTTGCCACGCTTGGCAAGCCGATTGGCAACTGCCGTTAGGCTTTGGAGATGTTTTAAGAGGAATGCTGCTGCCCACCCCTCGATCACCAAGTTCCCATAGTCGACTCTTACGACACCCACGGGAAAGGTAGGGTTGGCCTATTCTATGCCGCGAACATATGGCTAGTTCTCTGTATATAATGTTAGTTTTATTGTATTTTATACGTAAATCTGTCTCGTACTACGATTTTATATGGATCAATTAGTAACCGAAATAAATAGATATTTATTACTAATAATTAAATATTTTTGTTGTTTTAATCCTATTGAGACTCTTTAAAATATCTCAATTGGCCCAATGATATTAATTCTGACAATTATAATAAATTACAGAATTATTACAATGAAATTGTTGCTAAAAAACCAACCAGTTTTGTGGATTACCGTAGAAATTTGGTAAATTAATTATTTGTCAAATATAATATAAAATTTTCACGGTTCTATTTTATTAGAGAGATTCAAAGTTTTCTTAAATTTATTTTGAATAGAGGCAATCCAATTATTTTATTGGATTCTACTAACCCTCGCTAACTTTAAAACTGCGAAAATGAATTACCTACTGTCGTCTTAACGGCTTAACCAACCATTACGAAAATTGGCATACATACATACATACAAATAATATTTGATTTCAAATTCTTTAATATAGAATACTTATTATCTTCTTTCTTCTATTTTTTGTCTAACGAAATCGGGAGCATCGCCAGTATTATAAATATGAGCATTTTAGAGGTTATTTGTTAGTTTGAATGTTTGAACGAATTTCAATAAAAGCACATACAGATAAACTATATCTGTGATTAAAAAAATTCGATGCTTTGAGCCCAAGTCATGCGGACATAGTCAGAGAATTCTTTTTTTTTTATATATACAACTTAGAATGGCAAACAAGCTGACGGCCCACCTAATAGAAAGTGGTAACCGTCGCCTATAGACATGAGCAGTACCATGGACATGACAGAGTATACTGTTTCGCCCATGATACCCCCCATGCGTTGCCATTCCTGAGGACTCAGGTCTTATTCCTCTATACCCAGTAAATTCACGCCATATCCCACCCTTCAAACCGAAACACAGCCATGCAAACACAACTGCTTCACGGTTGAAACACGAATGGGACAGAGGTACCCAAGCAATCGACTTTTATACAAAGTCTCCCTCTGGTAATT
Source organism: Galleria mellonella (assembly GCF_026898425.1). NCBI lineage: Eukaryota > Metazoa > Arthropoda > Insecta > Lepidoptera > Pyralidae > Galleria > Galleria mellonella. The sequence goes on from NW_026442098.1 coordinate 16,792, forward strand.
CGGCTTGTCAATCACTTGAATTTAAAAAAAAAGAAACAATTGGAATTGATAGCATTTTTTTTTTGTATATTACCTAAGCAATATCTTCGATCGAATTTAATAACTTCTTTAAGGATTACTTGTATTTTTTATCTAATTTTGTTAAAGTAAATATATTTTTTTCTAAAAGATATAAGAATATCACCTACAATAACCATGTGTGATTATGCGTAAAGTAAATATTTTTATCTGTCTGTCTATTGAGCAAGTATTATTTTTCAAATTGGCCTCCGATCCGAACGATCAAGGTTTGAAAAATAAGAAATGTTAACTATCTGTAATATCTATTGCCAATAATAATACGGATTCGGAATCAGATCCAATTTTTATACCAAATTATAAACAATTCTATTTACAAACACTAACAATTTTTTTTTATATCAAAATGACAAGTTCTGTTGATGAAAATTAACCACAGAACTATAATTTATACACACTCTCACTAAATTGACTTATTCCCGACATTAACGTAACATTATCACAAAATTCCTTGGCCTTATTAAAAAAAATAACAATTTAAAAAATCCTTCGCGAATCCGTTGTACGGAAAAGCGCGGGAAATCGTCACGAACACCCGTCGACTCGGATGTCCATCGCGGCACTGAAATGAAAACCCAAAACACGTGGCGTAGTATAAAGTTGGCTTAATTCTGAAACGGTTTACCACTGAGAACGAGTTCATATCAAACTGAACTTTATTACAAAACAACATAGAACATAATGTATATTTAACAGGGCGTGTAATGTGAAAACAATATAACGTAAACAGAGTCAAAGAATTTCTGATCTTAACAACGTGCAGAAAGGTTGTTAATTGAGTAATCAAGTGTTCGAACATTTTTCAAATATGGAAAACTGGTGCGTGGAAATATAGACGTTCGGCGGTTCCGTCCTCATTATCGCGAGCTTTCGAATGCAAAACACATATTGCATCTTTGGGTTACCACTTCAGTGAGCACATTAATCCAATATAAACTCGAAAGCTCGGAGATAAGATTCAAATTTGTTTACAAGTTAAGAGAGATAAATGTTTGAAAGATTCCAAAAATTTTCCTTGTAATTCATAAAGCGTATTTGTATTTAGGTAATAATTTGAGGAAACGTTTGTCTGATGAGTATCCAGATTTTTTTGTCACGTATTGTGCCCAGGTTACTTAAAGAAATTGGAAAATCTATTTGAAAGCGAGCAAAATAGCGTTGAAAGGAAAGAAATAGAAAGCATTCTGTATTCAAAAAATATAAGATGAAATACAAATTGTTAGCATCCTTTGAAGAAAAGTTCACAATTCTTTTATAAAGAAGCTGTGAAAGTACTTCATCATCATCATCATCACCTTTGATTATATTGGTATTACAATGTATTATTTTACATATATGTATCTATGTTTTTATAATATATGTTTGTGTACCTATATAATTAATATTTGTAATGTTTGTCATGTAAGTATATTTATTTAATCAGAATGTGTAGTAGTCCATTGTATATATATAATAATTTATGAGTCATTATTTGTCAGTTAATATAAATACGTATGTAACTACATACAACAATTTTTAATTACAGTCACCGCAAAATTACGTTTTTTTTTTATACAACTTAGAATGGCAAACAAGCTGATGGTCCACTTGATGGAAAGTGGCAACCGTCGCCTATAGACATGAGCAGTACCATGGACATATACTGTTTCGCCCATGATACCCCCCGTGCGTTGGCATTCCTGAGGACTCAGGTGTTATTCCTCTGTGTATTCCTCCCAGTAAATTCACGCCATATCCCACCCTTCAAATCGAAACACAGCCATGCAAACACAACTGCTTCACGGTAGAAACACGAATGGGACAGAGGTACCCAAGCAATCGACTTTTGTACAAAGTCTCCCTCTGGGTACATCGCTGTTTTGTCAAGATTGACTGAGAGAGAAAGCTATATAGCATTTTTTTAATGGGTGAAAATGGCATGGCAACTCCGCCTGCGATATCGGTATAAGCTGGCGGAGCACCAATGATATGGCCCATCCTGACGAATTCCACTTGAATTATTTTTTATACAACTTAGAATGGCAAACAAGCTGACGGCCCACCTGATGGAAAGTGGCAACCGTCGCCTATAGACATGAGCAGTACCATGGACACAACAGAGTATACTGTTTCGCCCATGATACCACCCATGCGTTGCCATTCCTGAGGACTCAGATGTTATTCCTCTGTACCCAGTAAATTCACGCCATATCCCACCCTTCAAACTGAAACACAGCCATGCAAATACAACCGCTTTACGGTTGAAACACGAATAAAAATGTACCTCTGGTACCAAAGCAATCGACTTTTGTACAAAGTCTCCCTCTGGTAAGACTACGTTCAGATTCCTGGCCAAAACACATTCCGAATTTCCATCGCGTAGTTTGTTTTCCGCGTGGCTATGCCCCGTGTTCAGATAATAAATTGTTTTCGCGCATTTTATCAGCTATTACAGAGAGGAGGAGTTTGTTAATTCGCCTCTATTGTTTTGTATGTGAAACTTCTACTTTATTCAACGCTAGCTTTTAGGCAAGTCAAGTCAATTATTTATTTTCACAAACACAGGTTACATACATTACATGGTATTTATTATATACAAAATTAAGAAATAAAATACAATGTATGCAGATAGAATGACTGCCTGTTTTTTTTTTAAATAATGATATTATTTTCGCATGAAAAGGTTTGCTGGAAGAAATCTCTTATTAGAGATAACCTCGCCTTTGTACGTTACGTTTAAAATTAATTGTGCTTAACATTATTTTTTGTGTACAATCTATACTTATAATAAATCTGTAGAGAGGTCAATTCTGTACATGAAATATATTTCCAAAATAACTATCAGCGGGTGATTAGTGATCGATACTGATGACAAAAATGCAATCAGTAAAATTTTTGTCTGTCTCTCTGTATGTTCGTTATAGAAACAAAAACTACTCAACGGATTTTAACGAAACTTGGACAATTATTCTTCATACTCCTGGGCAGGTTATAGTGTTCTTTTTATCACGATACGATCAATAAGAGCAGAGCAATGAAGGGAAATGTTGGGAAAACAGGAGAAGTTACTCCATTTTTAAGCTTCCGTCGCGTGTGCAGCCTTAATGGCCACCCGTGCGACGCCGGGACGGGCCGCTAGTTTAATAATATTAGTACATATAAAACATCTCACATGACACTGTATTATGGTAAATATGTATATTTATTTACCAATATATTTATCATTATTTATGTAAATCCTTTGATTATTTCAATAGGAAATAAAGTATTATTCTAATCGTATTGTATATATCATTAATCGCGATTAATTTTATCATAATTTCCTGTAGGTGTTTAAAATAATACGGAAGTACGTTATAAGACAGTAAATATCTTATATATATATATATATATATATATATATATATATCTTTATAGGTAATCTTCGTCAGATCCGTCAGTATTCTACGACTATGACGATATGCCTCATAAGGTCGACCTGCACGTGGTCCCCCTTGGAAACCATAGTGCTGAATTCCAGGTGTATTCATCACGGCTAACTTTCATCGTCATCTATCATCCCTCACTGGTGCCTCGCCAGTGTATACCGATAGCGCAGGCGATATATATATATATATATATATATATATATATATATATATATATATATATATATATATATATATATATATATATATATATATAACACTTAAATTGTTTAATTGTCATTGTATATTTTTATTTTTCTGGTGCAATAAAGAATTAAATAAATAAATAATGAATCTATTTATCTAATAATGGAGTTAAAGATGTCTTAATACATTATCTAATATTATTTTTATTATTGGAATTTCCGTTCGCAATTATATCCATTTATCATTTGTTACTGATCATCGAATAAAGATAATGTTGTCTCTTTCTACACACGATATTTCTTATCCTTATCAATACTATAAATGTCAATATTGTATGTCCGTTTATCCGTTTTTAATGTGTTTGTATAGTCCGTGTAGCCTAACTCCAGGCTGTACCAAGTTTCGTTAAAATCCGTCGAGTAGTTTTTGTTTCTATAACGAACATAAAGACAGACAGACAAAAATTTTACTGATTGCATTTTTGGCATCAGTATCGATCACTAATCACCCGCTGATAGTTGTTTTGGAAATATATTTCATGTACAGAATTGACCTCTCTACAGATTTATTATAAGTATAGATTTTAATTGTCAAAGATTTCTTTTTTATATAATTTTTCTTCAATATACAGCCAGAAGTCTTAATTTTCCAAATTTTTTTTTTATTCGAATTTATTATCAAATTTTTTTAATAGTTATACAGGTATTATTTCCAAATAATGTGTTTTTCTGAAAAAATTAAAGGTTTTATTAACTTCTGAGCATTATTATTGACAATGTTGCTGTAGTTTTCAATAGTATTTGTTTATTTTAGTATTTTTTTTATACAGCTTAGAATGGCAGACAAGCTGACGGCCCACCTGATTGAAAGTGGTAAACGTCGCCTATAGACACGAGCAGTACATGGACATAACAGAGTATACTATTTCGCCCATGATACCCCCCATGCATTGCCATTCCTGAGGACTTAGGTGTTATTCCTCTGTTCCCAGTAAATTTACGCCATATCTCACCCTTCAAACTGAAACACAGCCATGCAAATACAACCGCTTTACGGTTGAAACACGAATAAAAATGTACCTCTGGTACCCAAACAATCGACTTTTGTACAAAGTCTCCCTCTGGTAAGACTACGATCGGATTCCTGGCCAAAACACATTCCGAATTTCCATCGCGTAGTTTGTTTTCCGCGTGGCTATGCCCCGTGTTCAGATAATAAATTGTTTTCGCTCATTTTATCAGCTATTGCAGAGAGGAGGAGTTTGTTAATTCGCCTCTATTGTTTTGTGTGTGAAACTTCTACTTTATTCAACGCTAGCTTTTAGGCAAGTCAAGTCAATTATTTATTTTCACAAACACAGGTTACATACATTACATGGTATTTATTATATACAAGATTAAGAAATATAACACAATGTATGCAGATCGTAGGACTGTATGTTATTATTTTTTAAAATAATATCCAGGTTACAATGAAAAGGTTTGCTGGAAGAAATCTCTCATTAGAGACTAGCGGCCCGTCCCGGAGTCGCACGGGTGGACATTTTTAAATTTAAAAAAGCGGCCATTAAGGCTGCACACGCGACGGAAGCTTAAAAATGGAGTAACTTCTCCCGCTTTCCCAACATTTCCCTTTACTGCTCTGCTCCTATTGATCGTAGCGTGATGAAAAGTATACTATAACCTGCCCAGGAGTATGAAGAATAATTGTACCATGTTTCGTTAAAATCCGTCGAGTAGTTTTGTGTCTATAACGAACATACAGACAGACAGACAAAAATTTTAGTGATTGCATTTTTGGCATCAGTATCGATCACTAAACACCCCCTGATAGTTATTTTGGAAATATATTTCATGTACAGAATTGACCTCTCTACAGATTTATTATAAGTATAAATAAGCTCGCCTTTCGTACGTTACGTTTAAAATTAATTGTGCTTAACATTATGTTTTGTGTACAATAAAGAATAAAATCGCTATGTTTCGCCATTATTGGGCATACAAACTGCCAACTGAAGGGAATAGTTCACCAACCAGGATAAAATGTAACCTATAAAGATCTATTTGAAGGGGGTACCGAATGGGCTGTGCCTTAGAATTGTTAGACACACTTTCCTATGTTTGACTGGGAGAGAAAGCTTTTAGCATAAAGTCTGCCATTTACACATACTTGTACTAATAAATAAGTAAATTAAAAAAAAAAAAAAAAAACTACACACATTTATAAGCCTCCCCCACGGACTGCCATAAAGAACGGTCCTGAGCCACCTGCATCCACTGACTCCATGCAATACATTTGAGGTCGTCACTCATTACAGGTCCTACACTGCGTTAACCTATAAATTTCATCATGAATGATGATGATTTAATATTATATTAGCATTATCATGCTATTCATCAGTCTGAATTTGTCTGATTTTGTTCAGCAATTTCTACTTGCTTTACCCAGAGTGCGTATATCGCGCGTAATTTCATATATTTTCATACTTGTTTTACATGTAGCATTATTCGCGTGACCGAAACATAGATAGATAGATAGACAGATAAACACTTTATTTGAGCCATTTATGACACACGTAAATTTACAAATGAGTTTATACAATCAAATTATTTACATTTTTTTTAAATATAAAATAAAAGATAAAATATGAAAATATGTTTTCACCACGTGTGTCGCAGTGACCCAAATAGGCTACAGCTCAGTGATAGTTTTGCTTAAAAGCAAAGCACTGATTTTCAGCTGCAGCCTGAAGTTAGGCTACACGGACGCGTGCAACAACAAACTATACAAACACATTAAAAACGGATAAACGGACATACAATATTGACATTTATAGTATTGATAAGGATAAGAAATATCGTGTGTAGAAAGAGACAACATTATCTTTATTCGATGATCAGTAACAAATGATAAATGGATATAATTGCGAACGGAAATTCCAATAATAAAAATAATATTAGATAATGTATTAAGACGTCTTTAACTCCATTATTAGATAAATAATATAGTTTCCAGAGGGAATCACGTGAAGGTCGGCCTTATAGGGCATATTGTTAGCAATGGAGCTATTAACACCATTGCTAACAATCCCTTTTCAACCGTCCTATTTCTAGTAATATGCCTCATAAGGTCGACCTTCACGTGGTCCCCTTAGAAACCATAGTGCTGAATTCCAGGTGTATTCATCACGATGGGCTAACTTTCATCCTCATCTATCTATCCCTCGCTGGTGCCTCGCCAGTGTATACCGATAACGCAGGCGAGGTTACCGTACCATTATCATCATATATATATATATATATATATATATATATATATATATATATATATATATATATATATATATATATATATATATATATATATATATATATATATATATATATATATATATAAGGTATTTACTGTCTTATAACGTACTTCCGTATTATTTTAAACACCTGCAGGAAATTATGATAAAATTAATCGCGATTAATGATATACAATACGATTAGAATAATACTTTATTTCCTATTGAAATAATCAAAGGACTTACATAAATATGATAAATATATAGGTAAATAAATACACATACCTATACCCATACCTACCATAATACAGTGTCATCTGAGATGTTTTATATGTACTAATATAATTAAACTAGCAGCCCGTCCCGGCATCGCATGGGTGACCATTAAGGCTGCACACGCGACGGAAGCTTAAAAATGGAGTAACTTCTCTCGTTTTGCCAACATTTCCCTTCACTGCTCTGCTCCTATTGATCTCTCTACAGATTTACTATAAGTATAGATTTTAATTGCAAAGATTTCTTTTTTATATAATTTTTCTTTAATATACAGTCAATTTTCTTATTTTTTTTTTTTATTCTAATTTATTATCATTTTTTTTAATGGTTATACAGGTATTATTCTCAAATAATGTGTTTTTCTAAAAAATGGATGGTTTTATTAACTTCTGAGCATTATTATTGACAATGTTGCTTATTTTAGTATTAGTATAGTTATATATATATATATATATATATATATATATATATATATATATATATATATATATATATATATATATATATATATATATATATATATATATATATATATATATATATATATATATATATATATATATATATATATATATATATATATATAACTAGCAGATCTTACCAAAACATTTCGTTAGCACTAACTAACCGTGGACTTGGGCGGCGGCATTTTCGTTTCCGAATTGAGATGCCGAGTGGGCGCGAGAAATGGGCGTGGGCAATTGGGGATAAAGTTGCTTTGTTTTTTTTATTTTTTCAAAAGCCACAAATAGGATTTTTCCAAAACGTAATGTAGGATAAAAACATTTTTTTTTTTTATCCCATTACTATTATAAACGCGGAAATTTATAAAAGTTGATGTTATTTCTCGCAAGACAACTGTTGAATGGATTTTAATGAAATTTAATTCATAAATAAGTTTTTTTTAGTGAGTAAAAATGGAATGGTAACCTCACCTGATTGTCAATATTGTAAAGTCGATTGTTTGGGTACCTCTGTCCCATTCGTGTTTCTATCGTGAAGTAGTTGTGTTTGCATGGCTGTGTTTCGGTTTGAATGGTGGGATATGGCGTGAATTTACTGGGTACAGAGGAATAACACCTGAGTCCTCAGAAATGGTAACGCATGGGGGGTATCGTGGGCGAAACAGTATACTCTGTTATGTCTAAAAATGGTAACCGTCGCCTATAGACATGAGCAGAACAATGCACATAACACAGTATATTATTTCGCACATGATACTTCCCATGCGTTGCCATTCCTGAGGACTCAGGTGTTATTCCTCTGTACCCTGTAAATTTACGCCATATCCCACCCTTCAAACAAAAACACAGCCATGCAAACACGACTGCTTCACGGTAGAAAACAGAAATAGGACAGAGGTGCCTAACCAAATGACTTTTGTATAAAGTCTCCCTCTGATGAACAAGGGAAACGCCGTATAAAATTATGCACAAGGGAAACGCCGTATAAAATTACGGTTATTTAAAATTTGGATTAAACACACATCGTTACAAAGATTAATCACAAAGGCATCCACTTTCAACTCAATCTCCAGCGAATGCTTGAAAAAGATGAATTACTTTTGAACGCGACAGTTCCGATGGCGAGGCGAGTAATATAAAAAAAAGCCTATAAAAACCGCTCCATCTGTATCGCGGTCACGCCGCTGTTATTGGGCGTGACAATTTCTAAGATGAGGTGACACGATGAGCTTGGACACGTGACAAATTGGCCGCGACGGACTGTATAGTAATGTATCGTAGTGAAGATACATCGCCGTTTAACAGCCAATAGTTCCTAACTAACACGGATAAAATTTCACTGGAAATAAAAACAAATCTAAATAGATTCCAAAAATAATATTACTGTAAAGTATATGCAGAAGAATTATTTATTACCATGCGCTAATCTTTAGAACTACCACTTCTTTTTAAAAAAGGTTATAAGGTAAAATAAGTAAGTAAAGTACTATAGCACACATAACGATACGACTACGGACAAAGCCGCGGGCTACAGCCAGTTTATAATATGAGCAAGGACGTCAGAGAACTTTGTCATAATCTAATATTTGCTAGAAACATCAATATTCACCTCAGGTAGATATCTTCTCTATTTGATACACAGCGATGGCAACGTCGGGCAACTGATTAATATAAAAAAAAAAACATGTCATAACATGGAAGGATAAACAGGCTTAAGTAGCAATGGATTTGTCACATAGATCGAACGACAATTGATGGGGAAGAAAGGTTCTTGAGTGGCAACTCCGTAGGTATACGCAGTGTAGAATGACCCTCTCTAGATGAAGTGGCGACCTCAAATACATTTCAGGAGTCAGTGAAGGAGTAGAGGAGCTTAGGATCGTTCCTTACGGCAATATGGGTGAGCCTATATTTAGTTGTAAATAGATAATTTTATATTGTTTATAATTATTCGTAGAAGCCTTTGAAATATGGTGCTGAAGAAGGATGGAGAAAATTAGTTGGAGAGATCGAATTAGTAATGAGGAGATCATATTTAGGGTTAAAGAAAAGAGACAAATTATAAGAACTATTAAAGTTAGAAGGGAAAAAATGTTAGGACACTTGATAAAACGCGACGAACTTATTTACATTATAATGAAAGGTAAGATAGAAGGAAGGTGAGGAAGAGGGAGGCCAAGGCATAGTAACATCAGGCAGATCAAGGAAAAATTGGTGTCGTGTCGTACCTATCAAGAGGGGAAGAGACTCGCTGAAAATCGTAGTGAGTGGCAAGAGCTCCACCGACAAGAGCGCAGCTCTTAAATAGGATAGATAGACTATTATTCGTATTTATAGTTTTGGTTGGTTTTTGAGGTAAGTAAACCTAATTATATATACATAATTTCCAAAAAAAAGTAGTTAAATTCGACTGCTTTTTGTTTAGGGATTAGATGATTATGTTCCCAACTCTGAACTAATTTTGCTACCGATACAGTTTAAGTACTCCCTGTTTGTGATATATTAATTTTATGATGATTAAATCTGTTATTTGTCATTACGGAACGAAAAATTGCATGCTCAGTAGCAAAATTTATTTGTAGACACGCAATAATATTTCAAATTCAAATAATTTCAATCGAATTTCCAAGAAACATCTTCTGAATTCAAATAATTTCAATCAACCTTCTACTAAACATCTTCTAAATTTATATAATTTTAATAGAATTTCTACGAAACATCTTCTAAATTCAAATAATTTCAATCGAATTTCTACGAAACATCTCGTCATTCATCGACTATATGTGATCATCATTAAAGTCGCTTTTTGTGAATACTTTTTGTTGTATGTGACGTAGTTTTTTTGTTAGTTTCAAGCGAGATTAAACAAAATCTGTATAAACAACAAATACTATTCGCTCATTGAAAAGTCTACAACGCGATGTCGCCGACAACAAACGACAAACGATTTCGTTCGCTGCTCTCACTGCAGTTGTGTATTGTAACAGAAATAGACACGTTGTTTACATCTCGTTTGCAGCTTTATGATGCCTATAGCAGTATTATATTATCTCTGCCTGTAGTAACACATACATCAACGTGCATGTTTGTACATTGATATATGTAGAATGATTATACGGTACAGTAATTCTCCGGAACATAACTACATATTGCCAGAAATGATCTGTAAGTCTAGTCTAATCCCCTTACTTATAAAAAATAAAACCTGCTACAAATATATTTTAACTATTACAGTGTTTTGTGACTTTCTTTCAAATTGCGAATTTAGCGTGAAAGAAAGAGACAATTTTTTTTATGCAACAGAATGGCAAACAAGCTGACGGCCCACCTGATGAAAAGTGGTAACCGTCGCCTATAGACATGAGCAGTACCATAGACATAACAGAGTATACTGTTTCGCCCATGGTACCCCCATGTGTTGCCATTCCTGAGAACTGAGGTGTTATTCCTCTGTACCCTATAAATTCACTAACCATATCCCACCCTTCAAACTGAAACACAGCCATGCAAATACAACTGCTTCACGGTTGAAACACAAATGAGACAGAGGTACCCAATCAAACGACTTTTGTTCAAAGTCTCCCTCTGGTGGTATTGTGTTTAAAACTTTTAAGAATAAACAAAATAATGTAAGACAACATGTAAAGTGCGATAAAAAATTGGAAGACCTTGTACAAAAGTCGTCTTACCCTAATTTTGCCCTGAAACAGATGTCGTTATGTATTTTGTGGTTTCTCTGATGTACTGATAAAAGCTTAGACTCGCTTCAAGCCACTCATCTGGATGACGTTTGGGCGGCTGTGCGAGTTCTTTACCACAATTCACATATTATTATTATCCTATCACACCAGGAGGACAGCACAATTTGCATTATCCAAATTAGATAGATAGATAGATAGATAAACACTTTATTTGAGCCATTTATGACACACGTAAATTAATAAATAAAATTATACAATCTGATTATTTACATTTTTTCAAATATAAAACAACATATACAACAAAAAATTAATATTGGAGATATGTTTTCACCAAGTGTGTCGCAGTGACCCAAAAATATTAAAAAATATATAAACACCTTCTACCTGGTAGGCTGTTTGCTTGTTAACCATTTGGAATTGGATAAAAAATAAGAAATAAATTAATACATAATAATACTTCAATTGTTACAAAATTTGTACGAGACCATAACAAGAGCAAATTCAATCGAATGCAAAAAGTAACATCGAAATCGGTGCTAAATGTACAAATACGACGCGACATGTAAAAGGATAAGAGACAAATTAAGACTCTCCTTTTTTTAAGTAGGATAAAAGTAGATAGGATGTGTTAATAAAACACAATTTGTACCACAGTTGGATTGTACTTCTTATCACTGTTGACACGTGGTCGTATGTCGATCAAATAGGCGAGATAAGATAAAACACAAAACTGTCCTTTTTATTTCCCAATATCCCATATATTTTTTTCCATGACAACAGTTCACGCATTTATAACCACTATGAAACTGGTTTTGCTCATGAATTTATTGGACAAAAAATAGCTTAACGTAAAGAGAGAAGGGATTGTACTTATATACTTATAGATACATTTTTATAACATATAGATACTTTTTATAATATTTTTGGCTCTCTCTGCACCCCCTGCGAGGGACACGGCGTAATGATAGCAATGCCGATACTGTGTTTCAGATATGAACATCATAGTATAATAGAGGCCAGGTGTCTTAGCTATTGTTTATTCAGAGTGACCTCGCTCGCAAAAATAGACGGGCTACCTCATCGATTACTCTACGTACATACAACTGATACATTCAACTGTTTTGGGTATCGTGTAGAGCGAAACTGTTCTATTACTATTTATTATATATTATATATATATATATATATATATATATATATATATATATATATATATATATGTGTGTGTTTTTTTCTAATATTTTTTTTTTATGGTTTGCGGTGCAATATTTAAGGCGTCCCGTCCTCGCTATTGGATACGGGTGACGGAATGCCTATACAAGAGGGTACATGGTGGACGCAATTTAGATGCAATATTTGAGGAGCATTACGGCCGGATACTGCAACAAAAAAGAGTATGTGGTCGGTCCCCGAACTGGCGACCTCTGCTGTCTACCGGTCTCCAGTTCGAGGGACGACCGATTACCGGCCGTAAGAGATGACGCAGGACGTTTATGAAAACACACTACAAAAACACACAGGGCGTGTATAATGGCGAACTGAATGATGTATGTACAGCTGCTGGTTATTAGTATTTTTTATTATTAGTATTATTATATTTTTATAATACCAAATATACGTACTAGTACATATACATATGCTTTTTTTTTATATATTTTATTTTTTTTTATATATATATATATATATATATATATATATATATATATATATATATATATATATATATATATATATATATATATATATATTTATTATTATTTTTGTTCTAATTTTTTCTAATGGGTAATAATGGCGTGGTAACCCCGCCTGCGCTATCGGTATACACTGGCGGGGCACCAGTGAGAGATAGATGAGGATGAAACAGGTCAGTTGGCCTATAGTGACGAATTCGTAAAGAACTAATCAAAATGGTTTCCAGGGGGAATCGCGTGGAGGTCTACTTGATAGGTTATATTGCTAGCTATGGGGAAATTACATCCCCAATGCTTATGTTTAGGAGTGGACAGTTAACAGCTGATATCATGACCATAGAATATATTTATTTATTTATTTATTAGTACATATATGTGTACATGGCGGACTTAATGCTAAAAGCATTCTCTCCCAGTCAACCATAGGGAAGTGTCAGAATACTCGAATGCGGTAACTATAACTTGTGACTTTCCTCGTTATAAATCAAGATAAATACATACTGTTACGTATAATATTGTCAAAATGAAAACCTAGGGAAATACAAGCGGCACTTTAAAATCAATTATTAATACATAAAGAGTATTTACGTGGAAAAACAAAATTAAATGATTACTCAAAATTATTTACTTTATTGTGAATAAAAATATTGTAAAACATAACAAACTAAATAAACAAAAAGAAAAACATATTTAAAAGCATGATGTGACATACGTAACTATAAGCCATGAAAGCAATAAACAAATAAATTTATCATAAAATTTATATTTTAATTTTAAAGATAAATTTATTCATTTTTAAAAATAATAATATAAATTTTACATTTATACATAATAAAACAAACAAAACATTTAACAAATAAAACTCATTGTGAAAAGATACATTATTGGAATAGTAAAAGAAAGATTTAGATGGAAAATTATAAAATAATAAAATTTAATTATTAAAATATCTATTTAAATAAATAAATAATTTTAATAATAAACAAACAAAAAATATTGTAATATAATATTAATAAATTACAAGCGTCTAGACTCAGTTACAGAATCCCTCCATATATTTGCTTAAAATTCTTACTAACACGATTTCAATATTTCTATAACAATTTACAATTAGTAAATTAGTTAGTTCATTTAAGGGAAAATCTCCCGCTGCATTTTTTTCCTTTATTTAAGGGAGCTTATTCTCCAGCTGCATGGTCGTCGATCCTTAATCACGATGATTCCCAGGGGGGACCGCGTGGAGGTCGACCTGACAGGGCTTGCTAGCAACGGGGCCATTAGTTTTCATTACTAACAATCCTTTTCCCTCCGAACACAGCTATTTGTGGGATGTTGCCGTTACAAGAATGCAACTTTCGATATATCCATATTTCGTCGAGCATATTATAATTTCACGTGGCAGGGGGCGAGCCTACCGCCGTCACTCGGATTAATTTAGTTTGTTATTGTTGTTATCCATCACCGGAGAGTTAGACCTAACCTAATACTAATACAAGAATTATAAAAACAACACAAATTTTGAGTAAAACCAAAAATAATATGAAAAAAGTTGTAATGACAATTTCCAAGAACATTTTGATGTTCACTTAAGTAAGTGCGAAGATCAAAAATAAGTTGGAAACAAACTTAGGTCGAACGGTACTTTGTGGTTGCGCCATCTTGCGGGAATTGATAAGGGCTAGTGCACACAATAGTCTAATAAAATTGCACTAAAATAATATCGTAATCAGTTACTAAAATTTAAACAATTCGTGTCATATCAGCCTTTAAATGTCCACTGCCGAAGATTAGCCTCCCCCTTAGTGGTTTTGCTAGTAGTTGCCAAAATTGGCAAGCAGATTGGCAACCATAACTAGGTTCTAGAAATGTTTTAAGAGGGCCGTCCCTCGCTCTCTCTTAGTCGCCTTACTGAACGTTAATACTATTTATGAAAACTGTTTACTTAATTTATTTTTCGTTACGCCTAATATTGTAGTGTCACTGCCATAACCCACCCTTCAGGGTTCCTTCCCCCCTACATTGAGGCTTAGGTAATTGTAAACTACAATGTATGCACAATGTAAACTAGTTAATTTGAGAAATAAAACCCCTTTACTACTTCAATTAAATGCTTAATTACACTATAACTGGGAAAAGAGGTATGACTGGGTTGAGAGACACGAGTATATTCTCGTTTCATAAAAAAAATATCGACTAAATGCTTGACATCATCAATATTATCACCATATTGTTAAATATAATCTATGAGGATACCAGAGGGAGACTTTGTACAAAAGTCGATTGCTTGGGTACCTCTGTCCCATTCGTGTTTCTACCGTGAAGCAGCTGTGTTTGCATGGCTGTGTTTCGGTTTGAAGGGTGGGATATGGCGTGAATTTACTGGGTACAGAGAAATAACAGCTGAGTCCTCAGGAATGGCAACGCATGGGGGGTATCATGGGTGAAACAGTATACTCTGTTATGTCCATGGTACTGCTCATGTGTATAGGCGACGGTTACCACTTTCCATCAGGTGGACCGTCAGCTTGTTTGCCATTCTAAGTTGTATAAAAGAAAATTATTTGACATTGACGTCTCTTTTTTATTGTTTTTTTTTTTTTTAATGAACGATAATGAAATCGTAACCCCGCTTACGCTATCGGTATACGCTGGCGGGGCACCAGAGAGGGATGATAGGTGACGATGAAAGCAGATCAGTTGGCCCATTATGACGAATTCCACAAGAATTGACCACGATAGTTTCCAGGAGAAACAGCGTGAAGGTCGACCTGATAGGGTGTTTTGCCAGTTACGGGGAAATTAGAACCCATTATGAACAATCCCATCTCCTCCTCTTTTTTATTGGTGACAAGACATACGTGAATTACGATAGGGGATTAAAAATAAACTTGAAATTTCAAAATAGTTACAGGGGTAACATATCAGCCGTTAACTGTCCACTGCTGGACATACGCCTCCCCCATAGACTGCTATAGGACACGGTCCTGAGCCATCTCTAAAAGCGTTGTATATTGTTATTTATTTATTTAAAGGAACACCAACAGCATATTGCATTATAACACATATAACAAACATTATATATATAATATATATATATATATATATATATATATATATATAGGTATTCGCATATTATATATATATATATATATATGCAAGAAAATGAATATATATATATATATAATGAATTATATATATATATATATATATATATTTTAAAAGTATATATATATATATATATATATATATATATATATATATATATATATATATGTATATATATGTGTATATATATATATATATATATATATATATGTATATATATATATATAATGTGTTATAACGCAATATGCTGTTGGTGTTCCTATAAATAAATAAAACTTAATTCAATAATTACGTGAAATTACTATTTAATTTAAATTTTATTTAAAAAAAATATATATTTTAATATTTAAATTACCATTATAAACTAAAATAATAATAATTTAAAAATAAATCTATTATATTCTAATGTAATAACTACCAGTTTAAATTAAATATAATTAGATTGAAAAAACTCGTTTAGTTTTGGAATCAATTCGTGATCCCTAATCATGAGCGACTGTGACGCGAGCACGAGCGTGACTGCGTGCCTCGGCCCACTATCATCTCTTATACAACATTAGTTCATATTGGCCCTTACAATAAAGATTTCGCTGTTATATCTAAATATAATTTTATTTTTAAAGGTACGTTTAAAGGAACAGCGCCTCTGAATTGATTTCGCCGTATATTATGCCACTAGCCTAATATCGAAGTGAACAACATACTTAGCGAAACGAACATTAGCTAAGAGAGTTTGGACGAGACCACTGCGGAAGTTTCGTGGCGGACCAGTGCACGATGTGGTGACAGATACAGGCTACAGTCGTCTCCGAATGTTTATTAATATTATCTTAATATACGTATATTGGGGGGAAAGGGATTGTTAGTAATGGAGACTGAGAATCCTATTGCTAGCAATATACCCAACCAGGACCTCCTCGCGGTTCCCCCTGGAAACTATCATGGTTAATTCCTGATGAATTCATCACGATGGGCTAACTGGCCTGTTTTCATTCTCATCGATCACTCTTCACTGGTGCTCCGCCAGCGCATCACGTTAGCGTAGGCGGGGTTTACCATACCATTTTCACCCACCAAAAAAAAAAAATATACGTATACTGTTTGTTTGAAAATGAAATACAACCCATACTATGTACCTTACCTTACCTTAGATTATATAAATATAGAGCATCGAGCCTCAAAAACGGGTCAACTTTCTGTCAGCTAATTGTCAAGTTAGCTGACTCGTTTTTTTATATTAATATTCTATATACTTACGCACACAATATAACCTTGTATCTATATTTAATTATTTAATAAATAAAATTTGTGTTTACGTATTAAAAAGGTGCAAAAACTGTAACAGGGAGACTTTGTACAAAAATCGATTGCTTGACTACCTCTGTCCCATTCATGTTTCTACTGTGAAGCAGTTGTATTTGCACGGCTGTGTTTCGGTTTGAATGGTGGGATATGGCGTGAATTTACTGGGTACGGAGGAATAACACCTGAGTCCTCAGGAATGGCAACGCATGGGAGGGGGGGGGGGGGGGATCATGGATGAAACAGCATGTGTGTGTACTGTTATGTCCATGGTACTGCTCATGTCTATAGGCGACGGTTACCACTTTCCATAAGGTGGGCCGTCAGCTTGCTTGCCATTCTAAGTCGTATAAAAAAAAAAAGACAAAAAAATATAGAAGTTATTATACTCATAAGTATTTATCACGCAAAATTGTATAAAAAACTTGACCTGCTTTCCTCGAAGCATATGCATGGAGACACTCTATCTATATAATATATTATACTATTCATTGGAAAAAAAAAAACAAATACAGCCCATACTCTACCATACTATAAACTCACTGACAATGTAATTTCTGATCTTTTGTTCTTTGGTATTTTATATATATATATATATATATATATATATATATATATATATATATATATATATATATATATATATATATATATATAAATAAAGCCTTCTTTAGTTTCTCCATTACAAATAAAAATCAAGTCGTTCCTCTTTATAATATCAGTTATATAAAATAAAAATAAAAAGTAATAAAATCTAAATTATTAATATTTTTTTTAAAGTGAGTTCTATTAGAGAATCTAAACATTATTTCCAAAAAAAAAAAGTCAGAAGGTATTATTTTTTATTTTTATTTAACTCTTTATTGCACTATAAATTTATGTACTATGCTGACGGTTAATTGTTGATATTCCTTAAAAGACTTTTTTTTTATTTCGAAAATGCCTCCGGCGTTACTAATATTCAAAAGCCATGCTAATAGTTTTACTACAGCTAATGAACTAATAGCTAGTAAACTAATAAGCTATTAGCTTAGTGGCTATTAGCTCACTAGTTATTAGCTTACTAGCTAATAACTTAGTAATGGCTAGCTTATTTTTCAGCTCTCATCCTATTTGTTTAGAAAAATAACCGATTTATCTCCACGGAAGGGTATTATTTATTTATTTTGTGATACATAGGTAACAATGGATGGTAAAACAAGATAAGTCCTCTATGATCAACCTCATCTATCGAGGTATACAAATTTTAAACAAACATACAGTATTCTAGTTTACAAATTCGAGTATACAAATTCTAGGTATTCATTCATATCAAGAGTAATTACTAATTTTCTTTTAACGATAATTTTCAGAAGCAAATACAACTTCAAATTCTTTATTTCTTATATCCGAGGACACATACACATACATACACACAGATTGAGTTGAAACAAGAAAATACAGTTCAACGCTAAAGAAAACCATCAAGTTTCATTAACAAAGTGACACTATGGTGTAAACTGAAATAATAGAGACAAACATATGAAATAGGTCGCAATAAAAGCGTATAAAGAATTAGAGGTGTGTTCCGCTGCGGAGCGGCTAAACGTCGACCTTGGCTATTTCACAGTTAACATTCTATATAGATCTGTTATTGTAACTGTTTTTACTGCAATAGAAAATACAGACAGACACTGTTTTTCGGTGTGTAAGTTTTATTTTGTATTTTTAGTTAAATAACTTTATTGTCCAAAAAAATATATCCAAAAAAAATATGGTACAAAAGACGAACTTAATGCTAGTAGCATTCTTTACCAGCCATTGGGATGAACAGTGAATCACGAACGCGGTATTTTATTACTGGGATCGGCATAAAACAATAGCTAATAATGTATACTTATGCCCTGCATAGAATAGGCCACTTTTTCCTTTCCCGTGGGAGAAGCTAACTAAGGGAGGGCGAGGGATAGGTAGCAGCGTCCCTCCTAAAATGTCACTAAAGCCTAACTGCGGTTGCCAACCCACATGCCAAGCAAGGAAACTACTAGCTACCCCTTATGGGGGATGCCTATGTTCAGCAGTGGACAATTAAGGGTTGATATAATAATAGTACATTACTGCAGCGGCCAACAACTGAGGCATTGATGGACGAACGTGCAAATATGGGCCGAGGCGTAGCCAAGGCACACATACGTGAGTCCATCAAAGCCTAGTGTGGCCAAGGCTTGTATAGTAATTTTCTCAAACAATGCGCGGAAATCAAAAACACAATTTTACTTTTTAACTTCAATGACGAATAACGGACAATAATAATTTTTCACGCGCCATAATGTTCCTTTGTTTTTTTTAATAAACAACTTTCTATTTGCAATCCAGTTCGAAATTTAAATAAAACTTTTTATTACGAGTAGTTACCTCCTTGGTAGCCATATTTCGAAGTTATAGGTCATTCCATTTTTAAATTACAGGACAGATATGAGTTTATATAGTAATTTATCTGGCTGCAAAACACGACAGATATAGACTTTCATACAACTTTTGCCGGCCGCTGCCCACATGTATCTGGCTAGTACGGCAATTTTAATTTATCTCGAAGAAGACTGTCAAAATAATGCTCACATTTCCAAGCATGTTTGAGAAAATATTATTTATGCATTATCTATGTATCTGTCTAATTTTTTTTAATATATAACACTCTGGTTGCTTGCGATCGTGTAGCCTATTTTCAGGCTGCAGGTTGAAAATCAGTGCTTTGCTTTTAAGCAAAACTATCTCTAAGCTGTGATCTATTTGAATCACTGGAACACACATGGCGAAAACATATTTGTTGTTTAAAATTATTTATTTAAACTTTACTGACAAATAAAATGCGTACAAATGTGCACCTTTTGTACAAAGGTGGATATAATGCTGTAGACAATCTCTACCAGTTTTTAGTAATTTATCTTTTTTTTTACACAACTTAGAATGGCAAATAAGCTGACGGCCCACCTGATAGAAAATGGCAACCGACGCCCATAGACATGGGCAGTACCATGGACACAACAGAGTACACTGTTTCGCCCATGATACCCCCATGCGTTGCCATTCCTGAGGACTCAGGTGTTATGCCTCTGTACCCTGTAAATTCACGCCATATTCCACCCTTCAAACTGAAACACAGCCATGCAAACGCAACTGCTTCACGGTAGAAACACGAATGGGACAGAGGTACCCAAGCAATCGATTTTTGTACAAAGTCTCCCTCTGGTAAATTACTTTTTTTGTATTTTCTTTTTTTAATTATTACATAACTCATTTATTTAATTGTATAATTTTGTTCATTTTTTTATTAATATACGTATATCATAAATGACTCGAATGAAATGTGTTTATGTATTAATCTGTTTACAGGTAAAACGCTTTCAAAATATTTTTGCCCCTTACGTTAGTTAACAACATGACTGTGGAATTGCGTCGTCGATTTTCCGTCGTCATATTCATTCATCACTTTGAAACTTCCGCAAATTATAAAGATACTATATCAATTAAGTGACTGCGCATAACTCTTGCACGATAGCTCATTACCACTATGACTGGCGTACGAGTGGCTTCATTTGCGACCTATACGGATCATGCTAGCTTTAATTAATATATAGGTATTTAGGTATGTTGTGTTTTAAAAACAATAAGCACTAATAAGCTTGTTGGCATTAACTAAACATGTTTTTTTATACAACTTAGAATGGCAAACAAGCTGATGGCCCACCTAATGGTAAGTGGTAACCGTCGCCTATAGACATGAGCAGTACCATACATATAACAGAGTATACTGTTTCGCCCATGATACCACCCATACATTGCCATTTCTGAGGACTCAAGTGTTAATTCTCTGTACCCTGTAAATTCACTGCCATATACCACCCTTGAAACCGAAACACAGCCATGCAAACAAAACTGCTTCACGGTAGAAACACGAATGGTCGAGAAATGTACGTGTGATTTGGCAGGAGTAATGAAATTCTAATTATTTTTGCTAGATTATGCTACTTGCTCTTCTTTTTTGCTTCAATTTATTTTTCTTATGTAATGCACTTTTTATTGGATGTTTGCTTTTGTCTTGATTATTGTTAGTAGTTAAAGTGCGTTAATTAAATTCTGAATGTTGTGCTCGCCTTTCATAGGTACTTGTATTAGATCTAATTTTGTATATTTTTTTATATATTATACATTCACTGTTGGTGTAGCTTAATAAATAAATAAATAGACTTTGTATATACATATATACAGCATCAAGTTCGTCTGTGTAACCAGGATATGTTTACTGACCGGTCTTCTCCATCCCATATATTACGTGTATACCAAATTTTATAGTGATAAGTTAAGCCATGAAGACACTATAAGGTAACAAACAAACAAACTGAGTGAGAGTTTATTTAACAATAACACAACAGGAGGCATAAATTCTAAAAATTATTAACATGTTGATCCTTGATCCACTTATTGAAACATATTGAGCCATGTGATATTTCCTTCCATGAACGCTCAGCTTATGGTTATGGAATGAGCTCTTTCTCGACGTTTTGCCTAGAGACTAGAGCATGAGGTTCTTCAAAATGGGGTAAAGAGGTTTCTTCAGGGTCGACAACGCACGCATAATTTATTATATATTTTACCAAATCCTTTTAATACTCGTATAATAAAAGCGAAATATTTGTAACGGTGTATGAATGGATATTGAAAATTGAATAGATTTGTATAAAATTTAGTATACGTAGGTAGTAGGTTTTAGGCTAATTTACCTGATAGATTACTTTATGATTATAACTTTACTAATTCAAACGTGCAGAGCCATGATTTTTCAATGGCATAAAGTTAATACACCGTTCAATGTTGCAACTATGTTTCAGATCAACAAAATCTATACCAAGAACGAAATGTTTAAAATTAATAATGTAATCTGTTGTTTCAAGACGTAGAATTTCTTTAATATGTACAGTTGGCTAAGAAAGCTCCTCTCTCTCTTAAGTTGAGACTACTCAATAATGTTATGAGCCAGTATCCACATCTAGACGTATTTGTCTCCAACGTGATAGAGTTTCGTCGAACGGCCATTGAGTGTTAACACTAACATTCAATGTTACTTGAAATTTTAGTACATTACTGCAGCGGCCAACAACTGAGGCATTGATGGACGAACGCACAAATGTGGGCTGAGGTGTAGCCGAGGCACAAATACGTGAGACCATCAATGCATAGTTGTGGCCAAGGCTTGTATAGTAATTTTCTCAAATAATGCGCGGAAATCAAAAACATAATTTTACTTTTTAACTTCAATGACGAATAACGAACAATAATAATTTTTCACGCGACATAATGTTCCCTTGTATTTTTTTTCAATAAACAGCTTTCTATTTGCAAGCCAGTTCGAAATTTAAATAAAACCTTTTATTAGTTACCAGTTAGGTAGGTAGCCATGTTTCGAAGTAAAAGGTCATTCCATTTTTTAAATTACAGGACAGATATGAGTTTACATAGTAATTTATCTGGTCGCAAAACACGACAGATATGGATTTTCATACAACTTTTGCCGGTCGCTGCCCGCATGTATCTGGCCAGTACGGCAATTTTGATTTATCTCGAAGAAGATTGTCAAAATAATGCTCACATTTCCAAGCATGTTTGAGAAAAAAAAATATTGCGACCAGAGGGTTGACCTATACTGTGCTCAGCGCATCTCCATAGCTATTCGGCTTGGATATGCAGCAAGCCTCCTAGATACACTACCAGTTGGCAGTGACCTCAAAGATTTTTTTTATCTTTAAGTATTATTTTAAAGGTATTGTTATTAATATTTATAGTACTTAGATGTTATTTATATTATTATTGTATAGTTATACAGTATTTATTCTAGTACAATATTTTCCTGGGCATATTGGGAGGTTGTAAAGCTCACCTAGTTGATAAAAATAAATATATTCCATAGTATTTAAAGAATCCGAGCATATCTCTTTTTATATCACATTCTTCTTCTAATATAAAACTACTAGCTGACGACCCGTCACCTATTGTGTTCGATAAGGCACGCGTAAAAGTATACGTGAACAAGATAAAAAGAGAAATTGATAAGAGTGAATAATGTATCTTTCCACTCACTGCTTGTGTATCCGAAGTCGTCTTCTTCCTCGGTGTCTGCTTCTTTCTCTTCTTTACTGCGTTTCACTGCTCCCGCTGATGCTCTGTCGATCTAAAGGAAAGACGAATTTTGTTTTATATATATATATATAGCTAGATTTGTTTATGTGAATACATTTCACAATTTAATGCAAATCTTTTTTTAATTTTTACTGGAGGTTAAAACAATTTTCTAATAGTAAAAACTAAAAATTTGCCATATTTGATATATTTTTTTATTATTATTAAAAGTGTCATAAATAGATACATTCATATTGTAGAGTTAGGTTCGCGCTCTTGCATTGTTACTTAGGGTCCCGGATAGTTTAGAAACTAGTCAAGAATTCTCGACAAAAAAATCACGTAAAATAAATTCGGTTATTCTTATTTTGAAAAAGAGTCTTATAATTTTTCCTCAAACATGCTTGGAAATGTGAGCATTATTTTGACAATCTTCTTCGAGATAAATCAAAATTGCCGTACTGGCCAGATACATGCGGGCAGCGGCCGGCAAAAGTTCTATGAAAATCCATATCTGTCGTGTTTTGCGACCAGATAAATTACTATGTAAACTCATATCTGTCCTGTAATTTAAAAAATGGAATGACCTTTTACTTCGAAACATGGCTACCTACCTAACTGGTAACTAATAAAAGGTTTTATTTAAATTTTGAACTGGCTCACAAATAGAAAACTGTTTATTGAAAAAAAAATACAAGGGAACATTATGGCGCGTGAAAAATTATTATTGTTCGTTATTCGTCATTGAAGTTAAAAAGTAAAATTATGTTTTTGATTTCCGCGCATTGTTTGAGGAAAGTACTATACAAGCCTTGGCCACAACTATGCATTGATGGACTCACGTATGTGTGCCTCGGCTACGCCTCGGCCCACTTTGCACGTTCGTCCATCAATGCCTCAGTTGCTGTCCGCTGCAGTAATGTACTATTTCTATTGAATTAAAACCTACCTCTACACCTTTCTCTGAATATATTCTCCCACCAAGTTCTCTTTCGTCTTCCTCGTCGCTACTCTCCGAATCGGAGTACACCGGTTTTTTCTGTTCTTCTGATGTAGAATCTTTTGATTCTTCTTTTTCTGTTTCCACTTCAGTTTCTTTTCCGTTCTCAGTGTCTCCATCCGATGTTACTGTTATCTGTATACAATATTTAGATTAAGAAAGTAGTTGTAAGTTAAAATACTATAAACACATATGCCACTTGTATGTCTTTAATAATTATTTTATAACTATTGTAAAAACAAGTCAAGTATTGTAAAACAGTCTAGACTCCAGTGGGTAACTTCGCTCACACATTAGTATTATTATTAGTATCTTGTGTACAAACCTTGATCTCATGCTGTGGTGTTCTGTTTACTGCTGGTATTGGAACTGGTGATTTTCGAGCTGATTGCACCGAATGAACTGGCGACATAGGCGGAGACGACGCTTCCATATCTGAAGAGTCTGTGTTCTGGATAAATAATTCAGAAATATTAGAGGAAGAAACTGTACAAAAGTTCTTTCTGTTCTCCTTTAACCAAAGGTTGTCTGTAAGAGATTGCCCTAGCGATAAGACCGCCTTTTGTACCTTTATGTGTATATTTCAATCTGTATTTATGTTACTGTATTTCACTTGAATTATTCACTTGTCATTGTATATTTTTATTAATGGTGCAATAAGGAGTTAAATAAATAAATAAATAAAAAGTCTCTAATGAAATCTTTGACCACTCATGTTTTTTCGCCATACATCTTCAGTTTGAAAGGAAAAAAAACAGTGAAATTACAAGATGCTAAGGCATCATTATAGTGTTATAGTATATATTATAGTATTATAGTGTCTCTGTAATAAATATCCATGGTGCTCTTCATGTCTGTAAGCAACTGCAACAGGGGTATTAAGATTTCTTCAAAGTTTGCAAGGTGCATGTAACATATATTTTTTTTACAACACAGGGGGTAAACGAGCATGCGGCTCGCCTGGTGGTAAGTGACTACCGCCGCCCATGATCACCCACAATATAACACTAAAGGTATTGCAGGTTTGCTGCCAGCCTTTTAAAAAGGAATATGCTCTTTTTTTGAAGGTTATGTTGTCGTATCAGTTCGGAAAGATTAGCAGTTTAGCAGATGTCCTAGCCTATGAGCACCTGCAATACTAGGGGTGTAACTCTTTATCATCAGACGAGCTGTATGCTTGTTTGTGACTTTTGTAATGTAAATATCCAGATTATAAGCTCACCCATGCTAGTAGACTCTGGACTGTGAGGGTGACCACATCACCGGCTGCTCTGATCAGCTGCACTGCTCGCTCGTGGGGCGCGGAGCGAACGCATACACCGTCTACTTCCAAAATACGATCCCCTGTCTTTTGGAAACAAAAAATTAAAGATAACGAAAAAACACGAACGACGTACGAACAAACGGCAAATAAAATCATTCTAGCAATGAATTCGTTTACTATTTTTTACGTACATCTTTTTCGGGTATGTATGA
Organism: Galleria mellonella; assembly: GCF_026898425.1. Classification (NCBI taxonomy): domain Eukaryota; kingdom Metazoa; phylum Arthropoda; class Insecta; order Lepidoptera; family Pyralidae; genus Galleria; species Galleria mellonella. The sequence continues at coordinate 42,920 of NW_026442098.1, forward strand.
AAAAGAAGTTATATCTCAAGTATGAAGTAGCGATGACGTATCTATCGATAGATCGGCTAAAGAAGCTGTAATCACATTTGTAACTACTCTCACATGGAATCAGAAACTTATGTCTAACATATTTCATTCTATTATCACAGAAAAATAATATTTAATTATTAAATCATGTTTCAATAACGATTAATCATTCCTTCGTTAATTGTTATTCATTTCTTATCTCTGTGTTCTTATTTTGCTCGGAATATTTATTTATCTTTTGAAAAATTAAGGAAATCCTAAATTATAAACTACTAAAGATGTTTCCAATTTTCTTGCTGGCTTTTGCTAAATAAATCTAATAATAACACAGTCAATACTTACTTGTAATTCGCCGCTGTTACCAGCTGGACTTTCAGGCACGACGTTTTTGATGAAAATACCAAAAATTGCTTTCTCATCCCCAACTTCGCCATCTTGATTAGACACGATGTCGACCTGTTAAGTGTTGTTTACAATTTTAAATAGTAACAGTACGCTTACCCTCTTATTCATAAAAACGTCAAACATCTTATTATTTTCTCTTATTTTTTTTTTGTCAATTTGTTAAAGAAAATAACAAAACAGTGTAATAATTAAAATAGATATAAATAATAAAATATATAAAATTAAATAGTAGATGGTTTTAGCTTATATGAATTAGTATTGTTATCTATTCTATTTTTTTTTTATTTATTAAAAATTCTAATCTATTATTTGTAAGTATGCCTTACATACTTATTTCTTACACAGGCACTTTTTCTATTTCGCCTTACGGCCTTAATCACTGTGTATTTTATTGTAATCTAAAAATATATATTTCTCTTAATCTAATATGTATTTACTTAAATAAGTAATGTGAACATATGTATAAAAGTCCAATTTGTACCTACGGTCCTAACACATTTATAAATTACTTTGTAAGCAGAGAAAGGCCTAAGTAATAAATCACAGCTTACATTAAATAAGAGGTAATAATTTAATTTTAATTACGTACAATACGTAGTACCTTATTTGAGGCAAATGTAAATAAACTGTTCGTGTGCCCGCGAGCTCCATCTAGACCAGTATTTTTCAATCTTTTTCATGACGCGATCCCCTTTTTATGTAAAAATATCTTGTGACCCCCTACCCTCCACATTTTCGAATGTGAATGAATTTTATTACAGTACAATTACGAATTTTTATTTTTTTATACAACTTAGAATGGCAAACAAGCTGACGGCTCACCTGATGGAAAGTGGTAAACGTCGCCTATACGAGGTCTGTCCGGAAAGTTCGTATAAAAGTATTCTGGAATGCGAGAAAGAGGAGTGGGGAGGCCAGGTAAGCGCAGGACCCTTCCTTATGTCCCTAACAATGCTTCAGTTCTGGTCTGACCGCCGTGCGGTGCGAATGGCTTGTCACGCCATCTGTGAAGTTACCTCTTAACGAAACCCCGTCGGCATGGAGCCCGCTTCCGTTGAAGAGCAGCGCGTCGTAATCAAGTTTCTCTCGAAACTCGGCAAGAATGGCCGTGAAAGCAAAGAGTGGAAGACATCCGGGGAACCACGAACAAAAAATCAAGAAAATCCCGCTCAAATGTCAAGACAATGTTGATTGTTTTTTTCGATGTTCGGGGGATTGTCCATCAAGAATTCGTCCCTCCAGGCCAGACAGTTGATGGAAAAAAATCGATGTGCTCAGACGCCTCAAAGCTCGTGTGGCACGAGTTCGTCCAGAATTGGCGCGAGAGGGGCGTTGGATTCTTCACCACGACAATGCCCCTGCCCACACCTCTCTTGTTGTCCGTGAGTTTTTGAGTAAAAATTCCATTACGGTGACCGAACACCCCCCCTATTCGCCGGATTTGGCCCCGTGTGACTTCTTCTTGTTCCCAAAAACCAAATTGGTACTTCGGGGGTGGCATTTGGGGGACATAAATGAGATAAAAAAAGCTACGACGGGGCAGCTGAGAAACCTACAACCAGAGGACTTTCAAGGAGCCTTCTCACAGTGGAAACGGCGTTGGCACAAGTGCATTATGTCACAGGGGGAGTACTTTGAAGGGGATAAAATTGATTTACCTGAATAATTGTAAAATAAAATTTTTAAAAAACTTTTATACGTACTTTCCGGACAAACCTCGTAGACATGAACAGTATGGCGTACTGTACTGGCAATGTAGGTATATTAGTTTTTTTTTTTATGTCTAATTTAGCTTACTGAATTAAAACCAATTCTTACTAAACAATTTTGCTGAAATTTTGCATAGTACTGGTACCATAGTTCTGATAACAATTCTATATGAACTACAAAATATTGTAATATTTTTAAAATGGCCGCCAACACAAGATGGCGGATGGTGTACGTTTTGTCAATCCTATCAATATGGGTATTAAATAAAAGAGCATGAAATGTAGGTAACGATAAAAGAAACGGTATCTTTTGGAATGGCAGCCACAAGATGGCAGATTACATTATAACAGACTCGTAACAGACATGTTTAAAACAAAAGTTTAAATTTACAATTTTTTAAATAACAACCAAACGCGCAATTCCAAAACTGACCTTTCCACCAACAATGCTGACTCCCAAAGGTGCTCCGGGACTTCTTTTCAGTGTGACCCGGCGTGGCGCACCCCACCGTTGGGCTACGAGCGTCTCGCGCCGGTCGGGGGACACTGTCACCGTCATCGCTGATTGTGGAATGTAACTGTCACAAACAAAACTTGTATTTGATTAAGGTTCGCTAAATTTAAGAGGCTAAGGCTAAGAGCGGTGACAGATTGACGGATGCACGGACAAAGTGGCACCATAAGTGATCCTTTGCACCGGATTTTTTGTTTATTTAATTTGCTACGGATTAAAAAAAAAATTAGAAGAACTTACTCTCTTTGAAACCTATCAGGTTTATGCACGTTTATAATACAGTAAGAAAATATTGCTTAAGTGAATTTAATTTGAGGTGAAGTCAATTTAAATGGCCTCACCCCATCTGACGCGACCCTGAGTTATGGGTCAGTGGGACATTGGCCGCAGCTCCTGATGCAACACTGAACTCAATTAAAATGATAGCACCACTATTTAATGGCAACACTAAAACATATTATGACGTGATAATTCGATTTTCGTCAGAGAATACCTCATTTTGATCTAATCTTCGTTTGATTAAAATAATTAATATTAATAAATTTATTTAAACAAAAATGCGGGTACACAATTTATTTATCAGTGATTACTACACTAGGCTAACAGCCATTATCCGTCCACTGCTGGATATAAGCCTCCCCATAGACTGCCATAAAGAACGGTCCTGCACGGAGCTACCTGCATCCACTGACTCACTGGTCGTCACTCCATCTAGTGGGGCGTCGTCCTATACTGCGTTTACGGTCGCCACTCAAGAACCTTTCTTCCTAACTGAGTGTCGGGTGTCTACTTAGTACATATTTATTGCCAATTACAGCCCTGTTCTTGTACAATTTTATCATTTAAGTAACTCAAAAAGGTATATTTTGAAATGAAATGAAAGAGAAAGGAACAAAAAGGTAGAGATATCATATAACATAAAAAAAAAAAACTACAAATAACCAAACAATTTCATTAGTGTATTTGCTACTAGTAGGAACTGGTCTGTTCAAGAATACTGATAGAGTGTTTTTTTTTTCAATATGAAGAATTTAGTCATATTTCAGTTTTTATTTTACCAGAGGAAGACTTTGTACAAAAGTCGTTTACTCGATCACCTTTGTTCCATTCGTGTTTCTACCGTGAAGCAGTTGTTTGCATGGCTGTGGTCGCTTTGAAGGATGGGGTGTAGCAGTGAATTTACAGGGTACAGTGGAATAACACCTGAGTCCTCAGGAATGGCAACGCATGGGCGGTATCATGGGCGAAACAGTACACTCTGTTATGCCCATGTTACTACTTTCCATCAGGTGGGCCGTCAGCTTGTTTACCATTCTAAGTTGCATAAAAAATTTATACAAAAGAGATTTCTTTAGGGTCGCCAACGCGTAATGCCCCTAGTATTGCAGGCGTTCATAAGCTACAGTATCAGATGGGCCATATTCTTGTTTGTCATCTCAGTGGTATAATAAATAAATAAATTAACATTTTATAATAGTTATCGGATATATTAAATGAGATGAATTTCAATTAAGTTGAATGTTATTAGAGTAACAATGCGACGTAGAGAGCAATCTATAACTGCCAGTCGCGACCACGGCTGAGTGAGCGCGCCTGCGCTGCATGCCACGTCACTTGTGACGGATTTCATCAGTTTTATTGTGTTGCGAGAGACTAATTAATCCTTAGATATAGGTTAGTTTACAGCTCGTCAGCGTCAGAGGTGTTCTAGCGTCAGGGGTGCTCCTCTCTGGAAATCTGTCCGATTCTAGAATAAGGGCATACGGGTATGCGACCCCGGCCTCCCGAGCCGCTGCAGTGTCCCAGTCCTTTCCGCAACTGCAGTGTCCCTTTCGTTTCCCACATAATTTCCTTATTCCCCTCATTTACCAATTTCCTTTACGCATTTCCAACGTTCCTTTACTTTTTTCCTCAATCCTTTCCCCCATACCGTAGGTGGCGTGTTTTTTTTTTTTTTTACAACACAGGGGGCAAACGAGCATGCGGCTCACCTGATGGTAAGTGACTACCGCCGCCCATGATCACCCACAACACCAGCGGCATTGCAGGTGTGCTGCCGGCCTTTTAAAAAGGAATATACTCTTTTCTTGAAGGTTATGTTGTCGTATCGGTTCGGAAATACTGCTGCTGGAAGTTGATTCCAAAGAATGGTTGTGCGTGGAAGAAAGTGCCTTGAAAAACGCACGGTGGAAGACCGCCACTCGTCCAGATGATTGGGATGAAACTTTAGTTTGTGGCGGGTTGTACGGTGGTGAAAATCAGCAGCAGGTATCAATCCGAACAATTCCTCAGAACACTCCCCATGATAAATTCGGTAGAAGATGCACAGAGATGCAACATCTCTGCGCAGTTTCAATGGGTCAAGTCGGACAGTAAGGCGTTGACTATCGATAATTCGAGCCGCCCGACTTTGAATGCGGTCTAACGGAAGGAGTTGGTACTGTGGCGCTCCTGCCCACAGGTGAGAACAGTATTCCATATGCGGCCTGACTTGGGCTTTATATAATTTCAGGCGGTGTTCTGGCATGAAATATCGTCTCACCCTATTGAGCACTCCTAACTTTTTGGAAGCTATCTTAGCCTTCTCTTCCAGATGACCGCAAAACTGGACGTCGCAAGATATATCAACGCCCAGAATTCCTAGACTCGACTTTTTATCAAGGAAAGTGCCCTGAAAGTGAGGAGATACGACAAACGGCGTCTTTTTTGCGGTAAACGCGCAGACTTGTGTCTTTTTGGGGTTAAATTGGACAAGATTTTGTTCACCCCAGACCGAAACTTGATGGAGTGAAGTTTCGATTTCAGACACAAGTCTATTCCGGCACTCATCGGTATGTGTCCGCGAGATCTTTGCATGACCGGTATATAATGTATCTCCTGTACTGTCGTCTGCATAGCAATTAATATTACTTATCTGTAACATATCATTGATATGCAGAAGAAACAGAGTCGGAGATAGTACACAGCCTTGCGGGACACCAGCATTCAAAGGTTTTAAATCAGAGCATGCACCGTCGACTACGACCTTAATGCTACGTTCCTTGAGAAAACTGGCGACCCAAATGCACAGTCTCGCAGTCCCATTGCCATCAGATTCACCTTCAAGCAGTCTGCATTACTAACAATTCCTTCCCTCCCAACCCTTTTGCTAGCAATGTTTTATCAGGTCGGCTTATGCACAGTTTCTTCTGTAAACCATAGTGGTTAATTCTTGAATTCGCCACGATGGACCAAATGACCTGCTTTTATCATCTACTTTCATCTCTTATAATTTAATTAAGTAAATTTTGGTAATAGTATATATTTAATTTATCCTTGAAACAAATCCCGTCACATCCACAGGTGTCGATAAATTAATGAGTCCGGACATCTGTCCAACAAACTCCATTATCATCGTGTTGGAAAGAAAAAATAAATAATTATCCATGAATTTCCATTAATGTCTTGTATGGAATTAAAAATAAACAAAAATATCCTATAATTCCTAATACTATAATGTTGGTATTGAAAACACAATAAATAATGTTTTCTCAAACATGCTTGGAAATGTGAGCATTATTTTGACAATCTTCTTAGAGATAACACAAAATTGCCGTACTGGCCAAGATACATGCGGGCAGCGGCCGGCAAAAGTTCTATGAAAATCCATATCTGTCGTGTTTTGCGGCCAGATAAATTACTATGTAAACTCATATCTGTCCTGTAATTTAAAAATGGAATGACCGTTTACTTCGAAACATGGCTACCAAGGAGGTAACTAATACAAGGTTTTATTTAAATTTCGAACTGGCTTGCAAATAGAAAGCTGTTTATTGAAAAAAAAAAAACAAAGGAACATTATGGCGCGTGAAAAATTATTATTGTTCGTTATTCGTCATTGAATTTAAAAAGTAAAATTATGTTTTTGATTTCCGCGCATTGTTTGAGAAAAGTACTATACAAGCCTTGGCCACAACTAGGCATTGATGGACTCACGTATGTGTGCCTCGGCTACACCTCGGCCCACATTTACGTTCGTCCATCAATGCTTCAGTTGCTGGCCGCTGCAGTAATGTACTATTTCCAACAATTTTCATTACTGTCATGTTCGAATCGACAAATAGATTAATAGGAGTTGTCTAGAAATTGCTATTATAATCTCGCAAATTAATATAAATATTATAGTGCGGCGAACAGGGTTAATTTTAAATATGTGACATTGAATGTGAGTTTGGATATGCATAGGTGTTTGTATGGGTGTGTGTGTGTGTGTGTGTGTGTGTGTGTGTGTGTGTGTGTGTGTGTGTGTGTGTGTGTGTGTGTGTGTGTGTGTGTGTGTGTGTGCGTGTGCGTAAGTTATTTATAATATTTTATATATAAAAGGCAAAGGGTGGTCCTTTCTCTTTTTTCTCAATGTCCTCTACCCAAAGGTTGTCTGGAAAACGTTACTTATCAAAAAGGCCACCTTTTGCACCACTTCTCACAAAAACTAACTGTATTTACTATTTTATAAATGATGCAATAAAGTGTAAAATAAATAAATAAAAAAGTCACTACCAAATCGCAATCTGATAATTCCATTTACTCTACTGGAATACAAAATACAATTTACAAATTGCTAAGTAATATCCTTAATAGAACATAATCCAATTAGAAGCAGGGAAACTTTATACACTAGAATACTGAATAGTTTACAAATTTCTCTTAACGTTTACATGGAAAATAAAGTAACTAATTGTTATTATACGGAAATGAAAATTCCATTTCGGTCCAACAAACAGTTTTAACCAAATTAAACGGTAAAGGGTTAAGTTGTATGCGAGTTTAGACAGTCAGGGCCTTGGTGGTGTAGTGAACACACTAACTTTCCGATGGTCGGGGGAAATAGATAGATAGATACTCTTTATTGTTTCCTCCAAAAGATTACAACAGTAAACCTATTATAAATATAAACAATTACAAGAAATAATCACAATGAGAAAACAATGGGCGATCTTATCGCTAAAAGCGATCTCTTCCAGGCAACCTTTGGATGGAAAGGAGTAATTATAAACAGTTTGATTGGAGGCACGATGGAGATCCACGATGTATATATATATATATATATATATATATATATATATATATATATATATATATATATATATATATATATATATATATATATATATATACATATACATACATATATACATACACATACGCATACAAATACACATGCATAAAAACACCTATACAAATAAATAAGTATATAAATACTACCAACATGTATACGTAAAAAACAAAGTTATAATTTTTTATATATCTAAAGAAATAAGTATGGTAATCCGACAAATAAAAAAATAAGGGGAAATGGTTGGTAATGAGGTTTAGTAGCCATCGATAGGGAATTTATTCTCACAAGTTAGAAACTAAATGGTCACGTACAGTGCGGTTTCAGAGGAACTTCCACCTGCGAACGCTCAGGTTGTAGAATGAGCTCTCTGCTGAGGGTTTCCCTAGAGACTACAGCATTGACTTCTTCAAGGGTGTCTCAAGATTTCTTTAGGGTATATTCTATGGTAGCCATGCCATTCCAGTGAGGAATCGGAATCCATAGAATACCTGATGTGCAACGGTGATTCGGGAACGGCTTATCCAGAGCCAGGAGACTACAAATATCTTAAACCGAGGGATATCGCAAAGGTAACACATAGGATCTATAAAATGATAGTAAAAAGCAGGGGAAAGCACGAAAGATCACAATGGCCCGACGAGAAATGATTTAGTTGACCCTATATGCAAATAAAAGATCAGATGAGATATATGTCAAGTTAAGAGATGGCCTATTTGTGTACCAAATCTTCAAATTTGAAATTTTTTAACAAACATCCATCTTGTACATACTTACAAAAACAAACTTTCATGTATATATAATAGCAGTTGATTTCAATTGTATAGCTAAAAAATTCAACAACTCTAGTTAACCAAGCCTCAGCTTTTCATATTAGAGGATGCACACAATATGCAGTTACTGCGCTTGATTAAGCATGAAATCTCATCACGACGGGCGCTCCCGGCACGATTTTAATTCAGATCAAACGAAACTACTATTTGTGTTCAATAGGTGTAAAACTGCAAAGTCCTCGTTAATGCATCGCCTCGTTTCGTTCGGATACTGTTCAGCAATTTAGAGTCCTTTTTGTGAAAATTTGCGCTCTGTATGTAGTTATTAATTATTGAGAATTATCTATCACTAGCAACCCGCCCCGGCTTCGCACGGGTAGATATACATATAACGAAATAAGAAATAAACGTGTATAACATTTTTTTCTTTTTTTTTTATGTAACTATTAACTAATGATAAACAAGCAGACGGTCCACCTGGTGGAAAGTGGTAACCGTCACCTATAGACATAAATAGTGTCATGGGCATAACAGAGTATACTGTTTCGTTCATGATATCCCTCACTTTCCCTCTTCAAACTGAAACACAGCCGTGCTAACACAACTGCTCCACGGTAGAAACACGAATGGGACAGAGGTGGCCAAGCAAACAATTTTTGTACAAAATCTCCCTCTAGTGGTTTATATTGGTCTTTTATTTTATTTCTCCTGTATTTTTTATTTTTTCTTTATTTATTTATTAATTGATATTATTTAGTTATTATTAGACAGTTCATGTTAACTTTAATAGACAAATTCTTGATACTTTGGAATACATTAATGTGTTATTCGTAGGCTTTTTTAATTCTTTAAAAATAATATATAGCTTATGTTAAAGTACCGCGGTGTGAGTAGATAGCTATATGCTTAATATTGTAATCTTCTATTGACTCCTATTGGACTTCTATCGGACTCCTGATTTAAGGTACAAAATATTATATTACAATAGCTTACCAGAAATACTTAGAATAACCGGTTCGCCCGTCGCCGATCACCTCTACATATCCAGCGGTACAACACTATTTTGCCGGTAAACACCAAAAATACCGGTAAAGGCAAACGTTGGCCGAGTACGGCCAAGCAATCGGCAATGGAGCGGTGACGGTGGCCGAGCATAACTCAATTACGCGTATTAGCAATTTACTATAGTGATGTACGTTGCGCTGGACTGATTTATCGATACATATTACTTTTATATAACTTTTTTTAGACCACTGAAGTGGCAAACAAGCATACGGCCCACCTGATGGTAAGTGGTTACCGTAGCCTATGAACACCTGCAATACCAGAGGCATTACGCGTGCGTTGCCGACCCTGATGAAACCTTTTTACCCCCCTTTTGAAGAACCCCATGCTGTAGTCTCTTGGGAAAACCTCGGCAGGGAGCTCATTACACAACTTGAGTGTTCGTGAGAGGAAACATCTCTGAAACCGCGCAGTAATAGAATAGAATAGAATAGAATTTTATTGCTAACTGTGTACATACATATAGCAGTAACTATTGCTTTGAATTTGACATCAGTATCAACAGTTATACCCTATCGGGCGTGCTACAATTTAAGAACAGGTAATTATATTAACATCGAAACATTCAATACTATTACCATTACTTGATTACAAATAAATATGAAATATTATACAATACAATTAACAAGACAAAGAATAATCATAACCAAATTAAAATAAAACAAACATAATTTCGCTTACATGTCAATTATTATTAATTATTAATTTAATGAGTTTTAAAATTGAAGTATTCATTTAAATTATAAAAAACATTATCAAAAAGCCAGGCTTTGAGTTTAATTTTAAACATATGCTTATCCTGACATTTAATGTTTAAGGGAAGATGATTAAATACTTTAATACCCATTATAATTGCACTCCTTCCATATGTATAACTATTTATTGTTGGTAGACAAATATCATATTTGTATTTATTACGTAAATTATTTCGAATATCGGATTTATTAACAAAATATGTCATATTATTATTAACAAAAACACACAATTCCAGCTCGTCGTTGCAACGAGTAATATATATGTTAGTCAGGCTGAGATATTTTTCATTTTTAAATATATTTCTTAAAGTCTCATCTGAATACATATTATAAATAATACGTAGACATTTCTTTTGAAGTAGAAAAGTCGATGCAACATCTACAGAATTTCCCCAATATATAATTCCATATGTTAGTAAAGGGTACACATTACCAAAATAAGCGGACCGAGCAACAGTAGGCGAAGAGTTTTCCACGAGTATAGAAAGAGCATAACAATAACTTGATATCTTTTTATTTACTTTATCTATATGCGATTTCCAGTTTAGATGACAATCTATGGTAACACCTAAAAAGTTATGTTCGTTAACTTCCTCGACTGTTGTATTTGAATAATGGATTTTCAATTTTAAAGAATTATTTTTATAGTTGCGAAACTGAATAAATTTTGTTTTCTTAAAATTTATTTTAAGGTTAATAGTTCTGAGCCACTTAACCATTGTTTGTAATGTTTCATTTATTTCATTTTCAAACACGTCATTATCACTGCTATTATCCGTAATAAAAATGGTCGCATCATCTGCAAACATCACACAGAGATGTTTTGTGATTTTAGGTAAGTCGTTTACACTTACCAGAAAAAGAAGTGGACCCAGAACACTACCTTGAGGGACTCCTACAATTGTTTCTGCTTGAGTAGATTTAATTTCCTCAACAGTATTATTGTTTTTATTATATTTGTCAATAACTGTGTACTAATATGTGTGTAATAACTGTGTGTGTGTACGTGACCATTGAGGCTGTAGGACATAAAGATAAACTCCCTGTCGATGGCGAGCCGTACGATGGTAGAAAGTGGCTGTGGGCATCATATTAAACAATTCCTCTGAGCACAACAATCTATTGTACAGGCGGTAGAACATGCAGAGGGAGGCAAAATCTCTCCTAAGACTTAAGGGTTCGATACCGCTTGTGAGCCTGTAATCATCGACAATTTTCATAGCTCGTCGTTGCAACGAGTCGAAAGGTTTGAGCTGGTATCTAGGTGCTCCCGCCCATAAGTGACAGCAATACTCCATGTGGGGCCGGATTTGCGATTTGTAGAGTATTAATCGCTGATCCGGCTTTCTTTCCTCTGGGTGTCGACTATTTTTTTGTTATTATTATTTTAGCCGTTAACTGTCATAATTAGCTGGACATAAGCCATTCCCATAAGCGGAGTTTTGTTCAGCAGTGGACAATTAAAAGCAGATATAATATAATAATCAGTTATGTGGACTTCCGCAAGATAGCCTCTAGTTCAGTAGGTTACAACAAAAATGTACATAGGCGGACTTATCCCATAAAGAAATTTCTTCCAGTCAACCTTAAGAACCCGAAAGGGTATTTGTCTAAAGGGCTTGTATATAAAACATAACATAATTATATTGTGCAAAAATAATTTGATAATAAATTATACTATAAATAATAATTATAATATTTATTTATTTATTTATTGGAAAATTAATATATATAAATATTATATAAATGTATTTTATAATTTATCGATATCCGAGCCTACTTCACTATTTTCTCTAATCCATGGCGGACTGTTTTCAAAAAATTTTCTACAAACGCATTTTTTTTACCTTAAGAATTTTTAATAGTTATAATTTTCAAGCAACCTCCAATAGACGAATTATCCGAATTTTTTTTATATACATAATATAAACTTAAAAATACAAATGCACTACCGATTTTGATAATTGTTTTTGAAATTGATAAGTGCTACTGCAGTATTGGACCCAAACTGTCATGATTTTTATCGTTGTTTTTTTTTAAGAGCAAACTTTTATACATAATGATGGATTGAGTCCTATTTTCTATTCTATTTGTTGAAGAACCCACTAGTTATTATTTAGTACATCTTTAGTTATTTTTTTATTTATAAGACTACAGTCATTAAGTTATATTTTTATATAACTTGGAATAATAAACTACTAACTATAGATATGAATAACACTTCCACTAATAAAAAGAATACACTGCGACTCCCATAGTGGGTGTCTCTCGCGCCTAGACACTATTATATAAATTGTATTATGTAATTCATTGACATATCCCATTAAACTGTAACGCCGTGTGGTCCCGACACAAAATGGGCTACTCCTTCCATGCTCACGGGTGCCGTAAAAGATGACTAGAAGAACTTAATGATCAAGGGTTTTTTTTAATGGCTGATAATGGAATGGTAACCCCGCCTGCGCTAACGGTATGTACTGGCGGTGTACCAGTGAGGGATGATAGGTGACAATGAAAGCAGGTCAGTTAGCCCATAGTGACGAATTCCACTAGAATTAACCACGATAGTTTCCAGGGGAAATCACATAGAGGTCGACCTGTTAGGGTGTATTGCTGGCAATGGGGTAGCTAGATCCCATTACTAACAAGCCCTTCCCCACCTACGGTCAAGGAATAGGCGGCAGCGTCCCTCTTAAAACATCACCAAAGTCTAACTGCGGTGGCCAAAGTAACAACTACTGGCAGACCCACAAAACCCCCCAAGGGGAGGCCTTAATCAGCAGTGGACAGCTAACGGCTGATATGATAATGATTCTATTAAACCGAAGCACAGTTGCGTCATAGCAGAAACGGGGTTATCACTATAAATTTTACATTATAAAATCACTATAAAATTTACATTACAAATTTATCACTATAAATTTTACATTACAAATTTATCACTATAAATTTTACATTACCAATTTATCACTATAAATTATACATTATAAATTTATCACTATAAATTTTACATTATAAATTTATCACTAAAAAGTTTACATTATAAATTTTTCTGTATAAATTTTATATATAATGTAAAATTTATAATGATAATAATCCTGTTGATTGAACAATATCGAATTCGATGCTTAAAGCAAATACAAGTGAGCTCATCCTTGTTCAAAGATGTCACACAATCATATCAATTGTCCTCACTATAAACGAGAATTCTTGCTTGCATTATATGCCAAACAAAATTATATTCTACAAAATAAATCTAATCCAATCTCGATCAAGTTAATCGATTCTCAATTCACCATCATATCAGCCTTTAACTGTCCACTGCTGAACATAAGCCCCCTTGGGGGGTTTTGCCAGTAATTGCCACGCTTGGCAAGCAGATTGGCAATCGCAGTCAGGCTTTACAGGTGTTCTAAAAGAGACACTGCTCATCTCTCGCCGTTCCTTAGTCGCCTCATATGATACCCACGGGAAAGAAAGGGGTAGCCTATTCCATGCCGGGACCACATACCCTATCAGATAAGAACCTAAAAAATAATATTTATTTCTTTATTAATTTAGTAATCAATTCAGACTAAATTTGTCATTTACGTACTGGCTAACGCAGTGTAGGACGACCCCCCACTAGATGGTGTGACGACCTGAAATACATTGCAGGAAGTCAATGGATGCAGGTGGCTCAGGACCGTTTTTTATGGCAGTCTGTAGGGGAGGCTTATGTCCAGCAGTGGACGGATAATGGCTAAAATGAATGAATTGTTCAATATGATGCCCACAGCCACTTTTTACCATCGTACGGCTCGCCATCGACAGGGAGTTCATCCTCATGTCCTACAGCCTCAATGGTCGCGTACTGCGCGGTTTCAGAGATATTTCCTCCCACGAACTCAGGTTGTGGAATGAGCTCCCTGCCGATGTTTTCTCAAGAGACTACAGCATGGGGTTCTTCAAAAGGGGGTGTAAAGAGGTTTCTTCAGGGTCGGCAACGCACGCGTAATACCTCTGGTATTGCAGGTGTTCATAGGCTACGGTAACCACTTAACATCAGGTGGGCCGTATGCTTGTTTGCCACCACAGTGGTATAAAAAAAATGAAATTTATCAAAAGGAATTGCGTTCATTTTATTAAATGCAATATCATATTCCCGAAATTCCCACGGGAAATAAGGTATTGTAATATAAATGCATACGATATTCGAAATACGTTTATTCGCCCGACTTACACGTATATTGGACTAACTTAATTGAACACATCGCTTATTATTGTCCAATAAATTCTCCATAAAGCGTCCAATCCCACGGGATTGTACCAATCACATTACAAGATGGCCACTTAGTTGAATGAATGCTCATTAATATACATATATATATATATATATATATATATATATATGTATATATATATATATATATATATATATATAACAAATTATATAAAGAAATAAGCTATTACACCGTAAGAGAATCTGAAATGAATAAATTATTAATGAAAACAATGTTTACCCGACTGTGGAGAAAGAAGGTAATGTTTTTCGAGTGTTTTTTTTTTTATACAACTTAGAATGGCAAACAAGCTAACGGCCCACCTGATGGAAAGTGGAACCGTCGCCGATAGATATGAGCAGTACCATGGACATAACAGAGTATACTGTTTCGCCCATGATACCCCCCATGCGTTGCCATTCCTGAGGACTCAGATATTATTCCTCTGTACTCTGTAAATTCACGCCATATCCCACCCTTCAAACCGAAACACAGCCATGCAAACACAACTACTTTACGGTTGAAACACGAATGGGATAAAGGTACCCAAGCAAACGACCTTTGTACAAAGTCTCTGACCTTTGATGTGATGTAGAATTTAAACGATTGCAATGCAACCCTCCGGGGGGCAAGGGAGTGTTAGTAATGGGATCTAGCTGCCCCACGGCTAGCAATATACCTTATCAGGTAAACCTCCACATGGTTCTACCTGTAAATCATCGTGGTTAATTCTTGACGAATTCGTCACGATGGGCTAACTGACCTGCTTTCATCCTCACCTATCATCCCTCATTGGTGCCTCGTCAGAGTATACCGATAGCGTCCGCGGGGTTACCATTCCATATTCACTAATTTAAAAAATGCAACCTTCCAAATTGTAGTCCTGGGTGCCATGTCGTCGCAGCATAAAATGGGCCAATTCCATAATCACTAATTTAAAAAATGCAACTTTCCAACATGCGGCCCCGAAGGTCACATGATCCCGGCGTCAAATGGGCTACCCATTCCTCTCCCATGGGTATCGTAAGAAGCGATTAAGAGATGTGAATAGTAGAAGGATGGGCAGTAGCGTCCCTCTTAAAACATCACCAAAGCCTAACTGCGATTGCTAAAACGCCTGTAAATTATGGCATCTACTGTCAAAATCCCACCAAATTGAGGGAGGTCTACGTTCAGCAATGGATAGATAAAGGCTGATATGATGATAATCCTACCAATCAAACCATAACTTATCCATACAAACATGGCTACATTGCGACACATACAAGTGTGAAAGAGTTATCCAAGCAGGCGACTTTTATGCGATGTGTGTTTCTACTGTGAAGCAGTTGTGTTTGCATGGCTGTGTTTCGGTTTGAAGGGTGGGATATGGCTGTGAATTTATAGAGATTACAGAGGTATAACACCTGAGTCTTTAAGAATGGCAACGCATAGGGACTATCATGGGCGAAACAGTATACACTGTTATGTACATGGTACTGCTAATGTCTATAGGCGACGGTTACCACTTTCCATCAGGTGGGCCGTCAGCTTGTTTGCTATTCTATGTAAGTAACATAAAAAAATAAATCTCCCTTTAGTTTAAATATTGATAATCATACAGTACTATCATACCTACTTGTACAACAATTAGTCCATTACCCTAAGGTTGTCTTGAAAAGATTGCTCTCAGCAATAAGACCACCTTACTGTACTTATACAACTGTATCGTTACATTTATTAATTGTCTTGTTTATTCCCTATATTGTATAATGCAAATAAAGTTTACTCATTCATTCATTGATTGATAATGTTTTTGTTAAAACACGTTCAAATATTTGTATAAATATTTGATAGATCACAGACTACTTTTATCAGTATTCAATCCCAGAAGTTCGACTAATATTTTGTTACAACAATGAACCTCTGCACGAACTTGAACTTGATAAATGTAAATTGAAATGCAAAGATGTTATACCCTTTTCCTTTATTTTCATTGAAAAATAATCCCAATTACAATACGCATAAATTACAATTTCAATCACATTGTTATGTCCCTGTAAAATATCGTCCAATCAAACATAATTCTGATTCCAATTTCATGCACGTTAGGGTCCAATTCTGTTCTTATAAAGAAGAAATACTTAGCAGTACAAAATTTATAATTTTAAACTCCGTAACGTGTACTTAAGGTTGATTTTTGCTGAGCACACGGTAAACAGATAGAAATAAGTCCGTCCTTATTTATAGGGCTTCATCGCATTAAGGTTTCACGTGTAGGAAATCTTTTGTTAATGCAAATGTTTGTTGTGAGCTTGGCATGTTATGTTTTATCCGACACCTGAACAAAGGATGGTAATGTTTTTCCATGTATATGTTTTTATGGGTGTTCTTTAGCTTCACATGTAGGCTTGAGTAATATTAGGGTCTTGGTATATTCATTTTAATTTATGGAAGCCATAAACTATCTAATAATTGGGAAATTTATTTTACTCTAGAAGAAAGTCTAATTTTAATATTTTGTCATGTTTCTTTGCTTATTGTTGTAATTGGTGGCAACTAGCCACTGTAGTGAACATAACAATAGTATATACTTCACTGAACCCAATCTAATATGAAGTGAAGCAGTGTCCAGCCATTTCTAGAGAGTTAGTTGTAACATTCTATTAGCAGCAATCTTTTATTTATCGTTATAACATTTTAAATCTGACGTTATAACATTTAAAATTTACTTGTATAATATTTTCAAAAACACTTATAATTTTTTTATCTGAACTTGGGACCTACAAACTTAGATCATATAAAATAATTACAATACTCTACTACGGGCACGTCATATCGCTTTACTTAAAATTAAGTGTTATAAATCGATTTAAAAATTACTACTACAATTTGAAAGAGAGCCAATTATATGTCAGTAGTTTAGCGAAAAATGTATGAAAGATGTATGTCATAAAAAAGAGCACGTGCTATTTTTATGGCGTAATGACTCGTTGCTACAATATTTATAGCACACTTTGACAACACGTGTTCACTGTTTAGAAACAATTTTATGGCTTGTTTAAAGTTTAAAATATAAATATAATAAAAATTCCATGCAAAAGACTCACCTAGGTCTCCTGGAAGGCACCAGGAACTTGAGGGGACCGGCGGACTTTCGCCTGTCCTTCACCACTGGCGGCAACAAAAAGTCCTCATCATCAGTCTCTGAACCACCACTGTCCAAATTGACCAAAGCAGGAGCCGACATTCGCCTATCAGGAATGTTCTTGGGTGGTTCTAACATGTCCCTAATCACTTCACAATATTTGCACGCGTTCGCCTCCGCCATATACGCTTTAGTTATAGCATACGCATAATTCTCCAAAAAACACTTATGGCATCCCGGCACATAATTGGTTTCGATATCTGTCGATTCTTCACTCGGTTCTTGCCTCTGAAAATGCAACTTCTTCTCCATAGTCACAATTTTTCTCTCCAATATCTTCTGTTCCTCTCTATGCCTCCTCTGTTCCTCTTCTAATTTCTTCTGCCTAATCTCCTTTAAACACTCCGCCTGATCGTTGTAATACTCGACGCACTGTCGTCGTTCATTCTTGGACGGTTTAGTTGGGCTGCGTTTCTTTAGTTTATTACTACTTATATTTATATTTAGCGGTTCTATCCTCAATGATTTCATTTGTTTTATAATATGCTCCTGTACATAAGGGTGGCTGTAAGACGACAAGTCTTCTACGGTATTGGCAGTGTTCTGTACATTTGCAGTTTTGGCACTAACATCGTTGTCTTTGTTTTTAACAGCTATTTTATCGTGTTTACGCGACTCTTTGATGTGATGATCGCCGTTTGTTTTACGAGCGTTTTTAACTGTACACTTGATGGACGTAGAATCTTCGTCGAGACATGTTTCGTATCCATCTATCTCGTGGTCGATAAACAATAGAGAACTGTTTTCTTCCTGGACGGAGATTCTTGTAGTTGCATCGTAAAAACTGCTAGTTTCGTCGGTGGGTGAATTGAGGCATTCTTTCCAACTTTCGTTGCTTTTTACTTTTTCTAAAACAGTCTTTTCAATTTTATTTTCATCACATTCTTTCCAATATTTGTCATAACTGATCCTTTCTAGCCCGGTCGGTGTAACAGCAAACACCATTTCGTCTGACGTCGATAAATCTCTGCTCTGCTGTTTAGATAAAGACCTTTTTCCTTCTACTTCGTTTCTATCGACTGATTTACTTCTAATATTTAATTCTCTTGGCATATTGAGAACATCGTCTTCTGTTATTGTCATATCGTCATCTTGCTCATCCAATGAGTCATCAGACGATTTCATATCAGTTACTCCATTTAGCTTTTCTTCTTTATTGTTTTTAATACTATCGCTTTTTTTACAGTCTTCGAAACTGAGGTCGCCAAATGCAGATAGTTCCTCGTCCTTTAATGAAGATTCCTCTGGCTCTAGACATATTTGAACCACTTCAAGGCCTTCACCGTATTCCTGGAGGCATTCATGGAATGAGTCCATTCCAGTGTGATCATCCGAAGCCAAGGAGTTTATACACTCCTGTAAAAACAAAAGTCAGTTATTACTTTTGTTAAATTGATCACATAAATAACTTAGTCGTTTTTTTGGGAAATTTTGAGAGTTCTTTAATTTGTTAACTTTATTATTATTATATTTTCGCCAAATTTAAAATTGCGAAACAGAATCTTCATGTGCACGACTCCGTGTTCTAAATTCAAATATATCGTCATTCAATAAAATGCAACACTATTCATTTTGATATAAAAATTGAGTCACTATTTTTTTTTTGTGCGTTTCAAAAACTAATTGGTGACTTGTTATGTGAATATTATAGAATAAACACTCAGTATATATTGAGAAAATATTATCTGTATCCCAAAGCCATATCGTGTTGGTGAAAAGCTTATAACCTTTCTCAAGAGATGAGATATCAAATGCAAAAATATTCTTCCATACGGTAGTTCTAGGCTCTAGAATTAAAAAATTAGCGCGTTCAAACATACAAACCGTTTTATAATATATACATATTTTAATTATTAGTATAGATAAAGGAAGATCAGGCTCCACTTTCCATTAATGGACCATTAACTTCTTTGCCATTCTAAGTTTAATAAAATATTAAATTCTTTATTTATTATATTTTTTATTGAGGCATTAATATAAGTAAGCAACAAATTTATATTAATAATTATTAATTTGGCTATATTTATTGCGCGAAGTTAAGAACAAACCTACAAACAGCAAAATATATGTATTAATAGTACATAGTTAATATATTTATGTTTATTAAATTTATGTACATCTACGTATGTGCTGAATTTTCTCCAAACCAGTCCAGCAGTTTAAAGCTCACATTATTATTATATTTCTATTCTATTTTATTCCATAAAATAAATAATGCCAATAAATAAGAATACTCTTCTTTCGTCCCTCTTTAAATCTTCAGAAAATATCGGTAATTGGAAAGATAAATATCTTCCCAATTACCGATATTTTTAATTATTGAATTACATATTTGAACTACTTATCTCTTTTTGAACTTCGATTTTTGTCAAATTTCTTATTAGGCATTTATAGTCCTCAGGAATGGCAACACATGGGGGGTATCATGGGCGAAACAGTATACTCTGTTATGTGCATGGTATTGCTCATGTCTATAGGCGACGGTTCCCACTTTCCATCAGGTGGGCCGTCAGCTTGTTTGCTATTCTACGTTGTATAAAAAAATAAATAGTGCAACAAGACTTTCTACGACTTATAAATTAAAATGTATAATCAGCAAGGAGTCAGGATTGTCAAACGTGAATCAAAACGAGAAAAACTTCGGGCAAACTTTATTTCTGCAACACACAATAAAGCGTCCAAACAACATTTAACACAGACTTTTAAAGCATTTGACATCGACTTATGAATAATACACAACGTCCTATATACTCTGACATTTCATAATCATACAACGAGACAATACAATCTCAAACGAGTATATTAGCAGGGCCGTGCCTGGGTATATGGCCGCCTGCGTGCCAGTCTGTATGGCCGCCCCCAGGATAACATTAAAAAAAACTACTTTAATTTTTAATGTTTATTACAATCAAACCGGGAAAAAAATCAGTTTTTGGTTAACCGAAATCGGCCCAGTAAACAACTTGTAACGATTTGGCCGCCTCTTAATTTCGGCCGCCTGCGTGCGGTGCACGCAATGAACGCCCGTCAGGCACGGCCCTGTATATTAGTGACAATTTTTATTAATAGAAATATATAATAATCTTCTGTAGGACTACCAAAAATATTAACATACTGGTAGGCAGGAGAAGTGTCTACCAGTGGGTAGGCCGTGGGTTTTTATGACAGTAAAATAAAATATGATGAGTATAACGTAACATGAGTCATTGTTCAAATTCTTAATTTTGTATGCCAAATTCTGGTGTAGAGTGTGAGCAGAATTTAAATATGATGTATCAGCCTTTTGAACACTTTTCATGCAAAATAAAGTAATTTGTGTCTATATTTCATTGTGAAAGAAGTGAGATGAAATTGACATGAAGATACTTAAATGCAGAAACGAAAAATAATATCAATGGATAGCTAGGTAACCAAAGATCTTGAGCCAAAACATAAACCAGCCTAATACGAGTAACACAGGGGAGTTCCCTGCAAGTTCCAAACACAGATGTTCGAGACTTGTTGGGAATTCCTTTGTATTTTTTTTTTAAATTAGTTGTCATTATCAAAGTCTCGTTCCTGGAATCTGGTTTATTTATATTCCAAATGTGGGAGAAATTTTCACTAGTTCACTAGTTTGTAAGTCAGAGTTCGAGGGGGCTCTGAGTTAGAAGGCCCCGGGGCACTGCCCCCAGTAGGTAACTTCTGTACTAGTTATCTCATTTTGTCCATAAATGATTTCAAATTTGATTAAATGTTATAAAATTGGTAAATAGATACTCTACTTTGTATAGAGCGCGCTCAAGTGGTACTTCTAAGGGTTTGTATTTTTGTTCACAAAAGCCTTGTTTTTGGACTGATTTAGCTCAAACTTTAGATTGCGCTACTCATTCATGTTATTTATCATTGATGCAAATTTCAACACCCTAGCTCTTAGCGTTTAGGCTGTAAATTGTTTGAATCAACTAGAGAAAAATTGCGTATTGAGTCCACGCAGTATATTTTGATATGAGTTCCCTTCTCGATTAGATATTTTTTTCAGAAGGTTTGTACGTACTTATAAATTTGTACAAACATATTTTTTTAATAGTTATACCTATGTGTTATTTTCAAATAATATGATATGGATGGCTCTGTTAATTTCTGAGGTTTGTTATTGAGAATGTTACTATTGTTTTCAATAGTACTGTTTATTTTTGTGTGTTTCCTTCACTTGTATTACACATTCATGCAAACTTTATTGGCTGTTAAATTATTATTTAATTGTGTTGTTATTATATGTGTTGTTTATCTTAAATAAATAAATAAATAAAATACATAAATGCTAACTCGCACCGATTCATAGCCTGATGGGTCGCCAGTTTGGTATACAGCTTATTCGCAACGTATATCAGTCGTGCATATAAATACATATATCCACATATAAATAATATTTTATCTATTTGTACAAATAGTAAATATTGTCTATATCTAGAACTATAACCACAGTAAAAAATAACTCTATAAATAAAAGCTATGTCGCGCCATAATAATAAAATATAATTATAAAATTATTTATATTTAGCCTTTAATATCATTTCATTGATTGATTTTTTCAGATTTACATACATTATTTTTTCCATTTACATTGTATAATAAAAATATTTATATAAATAACTATTAGATAAATAAATGTTAAATAAATAAATTTATTATTATAATCTTAAATGAGATAATAATGATAATGAATTATCTCAGTACTAATAAATTATATTTATAGGCAGACATTATTTATAAGGTATTTTTTTGACAAAACATACCTATCCTTAGACTTAGGTTTTTTTTAGACATTTTGTCAGGATTATCCGGGATAGACTGTTATGAATACATGTTTTAATGTCTAATAGTAAATAATAGATATTTTTACAGTTAATGCCTCACTTTTTATGTAACTATTTATTTATTTAAAGGAACACCAACAGCATATTGCATTATAACACATATAACAAACATTAAATACAATGCAATATTAATGCACATGCCTATTATAGGTACTCACAGCATTTACTTTAACATAATTATACAGTATGAAATGAAGTAAATAATTAATGATCAATATATTAAACTCCTGCTGAACAGTCTTATTTCTAAAACGTTTTATCACTTCATCAATTCATTAACATTTAATTATAATTACCACACATTTGTTTTTTATTTCATTAAATTGATGATGCCTTGGCACAACCCACACTTACATAAATTTTATATATTTAATAATTCCATTTAATTAACTTTTAATTTTTTTATTTATTCTCTTTAATATTCTTACAAACTATGATATGTTCTTAAGTTTCCTGTAAGCAAATTGAAATTGTCTATTTAATTTAAACATTCATAAGATAAAATGTTTTATTCCAGCGACATTATTGTATTTAAAAATTTATATATTTTATATGATTCACATATGACATAATAGGTTATTTAGTAAGGTTTTTATGTATCATAGAGTAGGTTTTGTATAGAAGTTGAGATTTGAAAATGTGGAATAAACATTTCTAAATAGAATATAATTGTCTGCAGATTGACTTGTTAATTTAAAACTTATAATACAAATAAATAAAAGAATTTACTCTTATAAATTGATATTAATATATTTAAAAAATAATTTATTTTATATTGTTAAATAATAACTAATGAGAGTTATATATTTATTAATATTTTTTAAAATTTATATTACCCAATGAAAACTTAATGTATTCATGTAAAAAAACTAAACTGTTCTAAGAAAATCAGTCCATAAGAAGAGAATAAAGAGAGACGTTATAATTTTAGGCTCATTGACTATCACATGTAAATTGACTACAATACAAACAAACATACAACCGTCTACAAATGACACCGATTTATTCTATCACAATTCACCTTCAGTTTTATTATTGTAGTATAGATATGCTCACGACTGTAATCCCAGCTGGGGTAGTTAGAAAAGAGATTCCTCACAAATAAGTCATTAACTTTCATCACGTATTTATTATAATGAAATACTTCAGGGGTATATATGTTTTTTTTTTCATATCTATTTCTATTAAAATACATGTATAATAAAAAATATTTTGTTTGTAAAATTTTTTTAGAAACAATAATAATGATATTTGTATGAGCAAATTAATCTTTTTTATATATACATAATTTGGTTATTTAATTAAAATTATTTTGTTTAATTCCGCAACCATTATTATGTGTGTGACTGCCAACACTCGAAGCCTGACCACAACTATTACTACCAGAAGTTCCACAATCTTCAATCTTCGAGTGTTGCCAGTCGCACACATACTAATAGTAGCGGAATTAAACAAAAAAAAAATCTAATAACCAGTGATTTGGACTATCGCAAGATAACAGTAGAATATATAACTAATTTATTAAATCATATAATTAACGCTATAGTGATATGTTGTGTTATGTTCAAATACCCAGATCAAAAACGATGTTAATAAGATATATCCTTAAACAGACCGAGACTCGAACCTGGTACCTCTTTTATACAAAGTAACGTATCTACACTCTATCACTCCGCTAAGGAGGTCGTGTGCTGTGCTGATATTTACCTGTTTCAAATTACAGTTGTGAGCATATTATATATATATATATATATATATATATATATATATATATATATATATATATATATATATATATATATATATATATATATATATTTATATAAAACTACATTGACATCGCATATTACATATATATAATATATTGTTTATAAATAGTAATTGCATTTAATTTATTAACATCTGGATGGCTCTTCTAGCACTTGCAATATTTAGTTTAAATAAAGCCTAAATACCTAAGTAAAATCTTAAATCTAAAAGATTAGCAATCGCTTTACTCAATATGTGAACGCGCCATTCTAAACCGGATTCCCACTATTTTGCTGGTCTCAATTCGGCCTCGGTACGGACAGCACTAACACGAGATTCGAAATTGACTATGACTAGAATGGAACAAAAGATTATGAATCAATCGAGATTGTCCGAGAGCGAACCGAGATCGTCCGAGAGTGAACCGAGGCCGGTATTATAGTGTGGGTCGATCCTTAGTATAATAATAATAAATTCTTTAATAAGGATGCCAGGACTCACAGGTTTTTTTTTTTTTCAAATTATTATAATTACGGTTATAGTTGGGCTCTTGCGACATGCAACGGAACAAAATGGTTCATGTCGACAGAATCCGACCTTGAGAAATGTCGAGAAAAAAATTGAGAGGTTTAAATATTTTTCTCAATTTTCAAAGCGTTTCTTTTAGAAAAATATGTAGTTTCTTTTGTAGTACACTTCCATAAAAGAACATTAATTATTTAATTGTATAGATATGTAGAAAGTTTGACTCCGTGCAACATATTTGAAGTCTACACTCTATCTGAGAGTGATTTTACCACATTTCCCCTACGAAGTCGAAAATTATTATTCTCCAGTCATCAGTCTAAATAACTACGTACTTATACTAAAATCTAAAATAACAATTAAATTTTGAGCTCATCACACTGCATCGTGCCTTCATTTGTACAATTACCGTTTTCAGGTATTTCAATTGTAACCATATATCGCAGTCTATTCTCATGTCATTTCATGGTAATTTCAGCTTTAATCTTAGGCGGAACCCTAAATGAGGAGGGTAGGGTGGGCTCGATCATATCTTGAGTACACTGCAGTTGCAATTCCATAATATCCTGGTGCAACGACATGATCAATCGAAGAATTTTCGTAAAGTATTCCAATTTCTGTAAAAGAAAAATAATTATCTCAAAAAAAAAAGTAAACTACATTTAAAAGCATGCATAAATATTGTACACTAAAGGGAAATAAACTATGGTAATTTAAAAATTAATAAAAAAAGAAAATTAAACATATATTTTTTTTAATCTTAGAGCGGTAATTCCATTCCCTTTACTGTACACGAAAATCGTAAAGTATCAATAAAAATTTATTAATAAATCGCATGCTGTATTAACTTTAATAACAGGTATAAATACTGCTCTAAGCGTCAACAAAAAGCTTTAATAATATAAATGCCAACTTACTTTAATTTTCCCCTGAGTGTACAATATCACAACACTTAATAAACTGTTTTATTTACAACAAATTAAACATATTTCTTTTTTATTTTTTTAATTTATAACAAAAAATGTTTATACAAAATTAGGAATCATGATTAAGCATAGCGATATGTTGCCATATTTAATGATAATGTATTTTCGTTTTTAAAATGATCGATAGTAATATTTATGATATTCACAAAAAGTAGAATTTATTTTATTTTGTTTAAAAAATATTGATACAAAATTAGAACTCGTGATAAAGCGTGGCAATGTGCGCTGTACTGAAGCAGTATTGGATGGTAAATGTACTTTTTTTACTGTAAAATATTTATTTCTAGTATTTTTAAAATGATTAATTATTTTGTACATTTACGAAAAAAATAAAACATCGTTTTATTTTTAACATTGTTTATAATCATGTTTACATAAAGTTAGGCGGAAAGTGCTGTATATTTTTATTTTGCCTTTTATTACGTGACACATAGTCAATACAGAATAATATAAATCTATACTGAAAGATAGTAAATTTTAATTTCAATACATCTTTAGTTTATTTAACTCGTCAATTAAATATTAAAATGAAACAAAACAATACACAAGAGACCCCCATTGTCGGTAATTGAGAAATCTCATTAAAAAACACCGTTTGTGATTGGTTTGTGATTAATGATAATGGCATGTTATTAATGTTGATAGTTGTCATAAACTTCGTCAAAAATAGGTGATACGTGATGATGACAGTTTTTTTACTTGGCATATTTAATAAAAACAAAAACCGGGCATGTTTTTTAAAACCAAATTACATAATACATTTGATATGGAGAAAGACAGATAAATGTTTACCTAGTGGACCTAGGACCTAGTGACATGTATACTTGTAACTTGGCAATCTAATAAATTTAATCAAAGAATTTACTTACATTTGTTGTTTTCACTAAATTAATATGGAAAACAACACTGGAGCAAATATACCATATCAGTTTGCAAGATATTGTGTAATTTTATAATATATATACATATAATCAAAAATACATAATATGCATTTAAGAAACTCCTACTTTTGTAAGTCGCTTAAAAATATATTAAAATAATAAATATGACAAGTAAGTCAAAACAGAATTAAAGTAAACGATCACAATAATGATAGCTTTAATAATGATGAAATAACACGAGTAAGGACAATTTATGAAAGTAAATAAATACGTACCTGACTGCTCTGTGTACTGTGTCCGTTCGCCTTCTCGCCCCCAACTACGGTACTGCAAGGTAATGGCTTCGCTACGCCTATAGTTACAATTCCTGAAACAAATAATTGATATTAAACTCACGTCTCACTTAATTTATTTACTTTAGATAAATGTTTTTATTAAAAACGATATTATCACTAACATTTATTTAAAATAATCTCACGAAATAATTATTAAATTATAAATAAGTAAAATAATAATTTAATTAAATTGTAAATGAATTAAATAATTATTTAATTCATTAATTTTATATTAATTAATGCAAACACAAATACTGACAGATTAATTATATTTATTTACGATTTAAAAAAAATAATTAAAGAGCGTAGAAAAATTAATTCTAATACCTGCTATATACACAACGAATACAATGCTCGTGAAATACTGAAGTGTAAAATAATAAACAAGAGATTGAACGTGTGACAAGGTGTTAATACCGTAACGTTTGTGATTTGAACAACCGTGAAACGACGCGCTAGCAGTGTTTGTTTTGATAACTGTGTTATTAAGATGAAGTCATACTCGAAGCCTTTGCGAGAGAATGTAAGGAACCAAAATTAAAAACAGCAGGTAAGTATGTAGGCATTACGTTTGGTGGCAGAATTTATTGGTCTCCCGCCAAAATATGGGTATATTATTATATTCTAATAACGCTAACAGGGCTATCCTGTTCGATTAACAACGCTTTAAAAGTTATCTTAGTGAATAAATTGTGAACTTATTTTAATTAAGCACATTATTTGCACACAGCAATTTATAGCAAATTATTTGCATTATTTGTAATTTAGTTATAATTTTAATATTTATTTAAGGCAAACAGACAGTTAGAACAATACATAAGTCATAATATAACCTATCGTTGCACCAAATAACACTCAAATCTTTTTAGCAGTTTGCGTAAAAATGTAATAAATATTTTACCATACAAACAACTTTATAAACTTTTATATTTATAACAGTAATTTTTATTAATTACCACAGTAATTCTTTTAATTTAGTAATTCTTTTGAATTACCACAGTGTAAGTCAAAATGCATGGCCAGTGGCTAACGCCTTAACTGTGTCCCAAACGAATATTAAACAATTCGGAGAACTAGTAAGAGATTTCTCTACACTGTGCCAGTGTATTTTATTATCTGTCAAGTACCATACGTGTAGTGTTTACAATGATTAGAGTATGTCGAGGTTCTATTTGCATTGTTCAGATAATAACTGTACCTATTGAATTATAATTGTTTTATTACATCAATATTTTGTAATGAATTGTAGAATCTTACAAAATGGTATTTTTAGTCTAATTGTTATATAAATTTCATAGAAATAAAGATATTTTTTTCATTGGGTGATAATGGAACGGTAACCCCGTCTGCGCTACCGGTATACGCTGGCAGGGCACCAGTGAGTGATGATAGATGTGGATGAAAGCAGATCAATTTGAGAACCGAATGTAAAGTATCACACACAAGCCCAAGAGGTTTAAGTGGTACTAAAAATCCAATTTTTTTTTATGTATTTATGTATGGTAATTAAATAAAAGAAAAAAAAATTGGCTTATCCAAGATAATTTTCCAAGATGGTTTCTAGTGAAAATCGCGTGGAGGTCGACCTGATAGGGTATATTGCTAACAATAAGGCTGTCAGATTCTCATTACTAACAATCCCTTTCCCCCTAAAGACCTCAAGTAACCCTTGTTCAGAAGTCTACATAGGCACCGCTGTCTTTAAACAATTTACCGTTTCATCATCATCGTCATATCAGCCTTTGACCAATTAAGTGCTGATCATAAGCCACCCCCTTGGGAAGTTTTGCCAGTAGTTGGCACGCTTGGCAGGCGATGTTTGTATCGTAAAAAGATCATTGAGCCGCTTACCCTTGGGTGCAGTCTTGATTGCAGCGACGGCGGCGGCGAGCGGGCTGCGCGACACGTCGCGCCCGTTGACGGAGACGAGGCGGTCGCCGGGCGCCAGGCGGCCGTCCGCCGCCGCCGCGCCGCCCGCCACCACCGACCGCACCACGATCACCGAGCTGCCCGGCTCCGACGGGTCCTGGTACACACAAAAACAATAAAGGCCACACTTTTTTTTTATTGATGGGTGAAAATGGTATGGTTACCCCGCCTGCGCTAACGGGATACGCTGGCGGAGCACCAGTGAAGGGTGATAGATGAGAATGTAAGCAGATCAGTTAGCCCATCATGGTGAATTCACCAGGAATTAACTTCGATAGTTTCCAGGGGGAACCGCGAGGAGGTCGACCTGGTTGGGTATATTGCTAGCAATGGGATTTTCAGTCTCCATTACTAATAATCCCTTTCCCCAAGGCCACACATTACAATTGGTGTGACCAATCACCTGGTCTTTAAAATTAAAATACCCTGTATTACGAGAATCCAGGCAATAAAGACCTGGAGGCTTAACCCAAAATACCCTAACTCGAACCAATTTAAAAAAAAATCTAAATTGGCCCGACCGGAAAGCAAACCTTATTTATGCAAAGCAAGGAGCTCACTACTACGCATGAAGGAGGGGGAAGGTATTGCTAGTAATAGAGACAAAGAGCCCCATTGCTAGCAATACATTGAGGAAATTAGTTATTTAGTTGCTTTTTACGACATCCATACATTTTTAAACATTTTTATTTAAAACAAGCAGTAACGGAGTTTCTTGCCCATTCTTCTTAGCTGAATCTGCATTCCAAGTTGAACAATAGAATTTAGAAAACAACTATCGAAAAATGCTTAAAATTAAGTTTACTTGAATATACGCATTTTTTGTTTAACATAGAACAATAAAGAATGTTTTTTTTTATACAATTCAGAATGGCAAACAAGCTGACGGCCCACCTGATGGAAAGTGGTAACCGTCGCCTATAGACATGAGCAATACTATGGACATAACAAAGTATACTGTTTCGCCCATGATACCCCACATGCGTTGCCATTCCTAAGACTCAGGTGTTATTCCTCTGTACCCAGTAAATTCACGCCATATCCCACCCTTGAAACCGAAACACAGCCATGCAAACACAACTGCTTCACGGTTGAAACACGAATGGGACAGAGGTACCCAATCAAACGACTTTTGTACAAAGTCTCCCTCTGGTAAATGTTGTGGCCTACCTGATGAAAAGTTATAACTATTGCTTATAGACATGAACAGCATCATAACTTTGTAACGCTCATGATAACCCTCATGCAATCCTAAAGACTACCGTATTATGCCTCTGTGCCTTGTAATCTCACTACCACATCCTACTCTTCAAAAACATAACCATGTAAATACGAGGGGAGAAGGGATTGTTAGTAATGGGGATTAGTAGTCCCATTGCTAGCAATATACTCTGTCAGGTCGACCTCCTCGTGGTCCCCCCTGGAAACCATCGCGATTGATTTATTGTTAGATTCGTCACGGTGGGCTATCTGACCTGCTTCATTCTGACCTATCATCCCTCACTGGTGTCCCACCAGTGTATACCGATAGCGCAGGCGGGGTTTTCATTCCATTATCATCCATAAAAACAAAACCATGTAAATACAACTGCTTAGGGGCCGGATCACTAGTTAAACTTCTCTCTTTAACTCGTTCTTCTCTTCTCTTATTCTACTTACCAAATAGTCGAGTATGGAAAACCCGAGCCCCCTCTCTTCCTTCTGCAGCTGTATGTACTGAACACGGTCGCTCCACATCGCCAGCCCACTTAAAGGCTCCAAGGATCTGGATCTGTTCCGTTCTAGCGATTCACTGCAGAACTCTGTAAAGTATAAAAGCAAAATTAGATAACGTAGAAGCAAGGATGAAATATATGAGGGCCCTTTTCAAATAGAATGGATCTATTTTGGTATACCCTGATAATATAAGAGATGGTGTGGGAAAGGGATTGTTAGCAATGTAGTTTGACAGCCCCATTGCTAGCAATATGCCTTATTAGGTCGACCTCCACGTGGTTCCCCCTGGAAACCATCGTGAACAGTTCTTGTCGAAATCGTCACGATGAGCTAACTGACCTACTTCATTCTCACCTATCATCCTTCACTGGTGCCCTGCTGGTGTATACCGATAGCGCGGGTAGGGTTACCATTCCATTATCATCCATTAAAAAAAAAACATAAGAGATGAGTTTTACCACATTATGAATTATAGCATACACATGCTACTTTTAATTTATTTTAGTGCCTAGAGTTTAGCAAATGACAATTTGTATTTAAAAAATAACAAAGTTTTATTTATATAATTTACTAGCTTTTACCCCTAACTTCTTACGTAAATCTTCAAATATGTGACTACTTCTATTAACCTAAGTTTGTCTTGAAAAGATTGCTTTCAGCAATAAGACCGCCTTACTGTACTTATACAACTGTATCGTTACATTTATTAATTGTATTGCTTATTCCCTATATTGTATAATGCAAATAAAGTATACTCATTCATTCATTCACTTCTAGATATTTTTGATATTTTATAATCGACTTTTATACAAAGTCTCCCTCTTATCAGAGAGAGACTTTGTACAAAAGTCGATTGCTTGGGTGCCTCTGTCCCATTCGTGTTTCAACCGTGAAGCGGTTGTGTTTGCATGGCTGTGTTTCGGTTTGAAGGGTGGGATATGGCGTGAATTTACTGGGTACAGAGAAATAACACCTGAGTCCTCAGGAATGGCAACGCATGGGAGGTATCATGGACGAAACAGTATACTCTGTTATGTCCATGGTACTGCTCATATCTATAGGCGACGGTTACCATTTTCCATCAGGTGGGCCGTCAGCTTGTTTGCCATTCTAAGTTGTATACAAAAAAAACATATACCATCTAGGAAGTGGTTACATGTTTGAAAGTCCATATTCTCGTTATCAACACATTTTCAGTTAGACCTTCAGGAAGACAACTGCAATAACCACATCCTATTGTAATAGTTGTTTTTGCATAATGCATGAACAAATATACAGACAGACAGACTTAATTTCTAAATATTATTATTATGATCTTTTAATTTTTTAATTTTTCTTAAAAAACTCCCATACAAATATTGTCTTGTTAAAATTGTATTATATTCGTAATATTAAGTAACAAATAATTATACTATATGTATAGTAGTAAACTAGTACCCATTGCAAAAAAAATAACACTTATACCGAAGCTGAAAACTTTGTAATTTCGAAAAAGTACTTTATAAAAGTTAGGAAAAAATATATAAAAAAAAGTGCAGCAAGCCTCTTAGGTACCCTACCAGTTGGCAGTGATCTCAAAGACATTTTTTTATGTTTAAGTAATGTTTTAAGGTCTTGCCTTTGATATTTTTAGTACATAGATGTAAATTGTGTATATAGTAGATAGATAGATAGAAAAAGTAATTTTAAAAATACGATTTATGAAAAAATATCTTCAGTTAGAAACGACGAGTTACGAAAATTGTCGATGATCCCAGGCTTACAAGCGGTATCGAACCCTTAAGGAGAGATTTTGCGTCACTCTGGTGTTCTACCGTTTGTACAACGGATTGTGCTCAGAGAAATTGTTCAATATGATGCCCACGGCTACTTTCTACCATCGTACGGCTTGCCATCAACAGGAAGTTCATCCTCATATCCTACAGCCTAAATTGCCGCGTACAGCGCAGTTTCAGAGATATTTCCTCCACGAACACTCAGGTTATGGAATGAGCTCCCTGCTAAGGTTTTCCCAAGAGCCTACAGCATGGAGTTCTTTAAAACGGGGGTAAAGAGGCTTCTTTGGAATCGGCAACGCGCGCGCAATACCTCTAGTATTGCAGGTGTTCATAGGCTACGGTAACCACTTACCATCAAGTGGGCCGTATGCTTGTTAGCCACCTCAGTGGTATATAAAAAAAAAAAGAAATTAACACGGAAATAAGGAGTAAAAAAACAAACTATAAAACGTTGAAAAGAGAAATAGAGTGGAAGGGAAGAGACAGTATCACCGTCGTGATCATGACCGGCAGATAGAACGGTTGCGGCGCTGCACAGCGACGCCACTGAGCTCTCGGACTTGGCTTTTATCAGCCGCTGAGGCGGTGCTAACAGGTCCTGTAGACTGTCGCCGAGGATTTGATTCTAGAAAACAATACATTGTAAATCTTAACAGAGTGTCTTCATCATCACTACATAGTATAAAATGAAGTCGCTTCTCGTCTGTCTGTCACTATGTATGCTTAGATCTTTTTAAAACTGTATTGATGCAACTTTTTTTTAATAGATAGAGTATATAATAAATGCTTAATATAGTAGAGAAACAATAAGAATTTTAGAGATTTCTAATGTGATGTCGTAAAAAACAAATTTCAAAAAGGGCGAGTCGCTAGTTTTTATATAACTTGGAATGGCAAATAGGTTGTAATGACTTGCCAGACAGGAAGTGATAACCTACAAATATGAGCAGTACCATGGACTTTACAGAGTATACTAGCATATCGTCGTACCACTCCTGAGTTGTCATTCCTGAGGACTAAGGTGTAATTTATTTATTTAT
The DNA here is from genome assembly GCF_026898425.1 of Galleria mellonella. Lineage (NCBI taxonomy): Eukaryota > Metazoa > Arthropoda > Insecta > Lepidoptera > Pyralidae > Galleria > Galleria mellonella. The sequence goes on from NW_026442098.1 coordinate 76,498, forward strand.
TTACTTATTTATTTATATATACATAATTTTGGTGAGCTTTACAGATTTACAATGTACTCACCAAAAACTAAAAAATGGAACATTATAATGATACAATAATGGAAAAATAAGAATAATAATAAAAAAAATCTAATTAAACAAATATTAGACTATTATTTAGTAAAAATGTTATGCCTCTCTGCCTCTGTAATTTTACAGTCATTCATCACTCTTCGAATCTTACCACCGCTATCAGATACAGCTTCAACAGAATATCAGTGTTTTGCTCTTTTGAGGGCAAAACAATAAGCTAAGTTGTGACCATTTTGTATTACTGTGGCACATGACGAAAGGAAAAATTATGTTACTTCTTTTATGTATTTTTCTTTCTTTTTTTTTTGTATATGTATTCTTTTATCTATTCTTTTGTGCATGTCTATTTATGTCTATTGTTATTTGTGTGTTATTTGTGCTGTAAGTAATATAAATTAATTATATTCAAGAGAGAGTCTCCATACCAGAAGGAGACTTTGTACAAAAGTCGTTTGCTTGCTCACCTCTGTTCCATTCGTGTTTCTACCGTAAAGCAGCTGTGTTTGCGTGGCTGTGTTTCAGTTTGAACAGTGGGATATGGCAGTGAATTTACGAGGTATAGAGAAATAACACCTGAGTCCTCAGGAATGGCAACGCATGGAGGGTATCATGGGTGAAACAGTATACTCTGTTATGTCCATGGTACTGCTCAATATAGTAAGCAAGCAAGTACAGCTACTTCCCTGTAGAAGCACGAGTACGACAAAGATATTGATTTCGAGAGAAAATTGATAGTTTTATTACACGAACCAATATGTTTAATTCCTATCTACAAATAATTCCAACAGAAGAAATATAAATACCCTGGCATATCCGGGTTCCGGTCCGGGCCTCTTCTCGTTCCGTTTCCTCACAACAACCAGAGTGACAGGTGACTGCACAGCCCTCAGTCTGGTCACCAGTTCCACATGGTGGGCGCCTAGTACTCGCCAACCGTTTACCTAGGGGAGAAGGGATTGTTAGTAATACGGGCTACTAGTCTCATTGCTAGCAATATACCCTGTCAGGTCAACCTCCACGTGGTCCCACCTAGAAACCGTCGATGCTGATTTCCAGGTGTATTCATCACAATGGGCTAACTGACCTGCTTTTTCATTATCACCTATCATCCCTTTCTGGTGCCCCGCCAGCGTATACCGTTAGCGCAGGCGGGGTCTGTACCGTTAATGTTTAAATACCGTTAATGTACCATCACACGTTAAGGTTTTTTCATGCCAAATAAATGGCAAACACACATACTGTCTATACATCTGACGATGAACTACCATCCCAGTCTATGGACACAACGCCAGGGGCGCGTGCTGCTGACCTTGAAGAAATGTTAATAGATCCTTTCTTTAAAAACCTACCCGTATACTACAAACTTCACGAAAATCTCGATCTCCCGTTAATTCGCTTGTACATTGACGGGAAGACACTTCTATAAAACCGTACTGTACGCGACATATTTTTTTTATACCACTGACGTGGCAGTCAAGCATACGGCCACTTGATAGTAAGTAGTTACCACAGCCTATGAACGCATGCAATACCAGGGGTATTACGCGTACGTTGCCGACCCTGAAGAAACCTCTTTACCCCTCTATTGAAGAACCCCATGCTGTAGTCTCTTGGGAAAACCTCGGCAGGGAGCTCATTCCATAACCTGAATGTTCGTGGGAGTAAACATATATTGAGTTATCATAAAAGAATTACCTCTAACAGTTCATCACCGACTTTGTAGATGCCAAGCCTGGCCACAGGTCCATTGGGAGCGATCGCCCGTATGTAGTGACGCGCCTGCACCTCCTTGCCAGCTACCACCCTCACCGTGCCCTCCAGTGAGATGCCTAGCCCGCTCTCCTTGTCTTTCATTATTGTACCTACCTGAAGTTAAGGAAAAACCATATTAAGCTTAGTGTTGAAAATCTCAATATTGTTTTTTTTTATCTTTTTTATTTAGAGGCTTTTATCCTGTAAGGATATGTCAGCCTCATCGTACCCTAATTTTATAAAATACCTCACATACTTATAACATTGATACATAAATAGATAATACATAATATCTTAGTAGTCTATTTTGATGAAGGGAATTATTGATACAAAAATATAGTAATTAAACATTTTGCCCTTCCGGAATGTGGTTCTGCGAGTATATTTGAAAATAAACCAATCTCCTGTCTATTGAGACTATATTTCTGTATCAATACTTCCCTTTGTGTAAATATTGTTTTATCAGAAGGAGACTTAAACAGAAGTTGACTACTTAAATACTTCTTCTTCTGGAATTTGTGTGACCAAGCAAAATCTTCCATTTGAAGGGAATAGCAGTAGAATTATAAAGTATATAGGTATAACATTTTAGAAACAGGGGGAAGAGATTGTTAGTAATTCCGACTATCGATTACTAGCAATATACCCTGTCAAGTCACGCTAACTGCCACGCAGTTCCCCCTGAAAACCACCATGCTTAATTCCAGATGTCTTCATCATAACTAACCGGCTCACTAACCGGTAGTTTATCATATCAGTCTTAAACTGTCCACTGCTGAACATAAGATACCAGAAGGAGACTTTGTACAAAAGTCGATTGCTTGGGTACCTCTGTCCCATTCGTGTTTCTACCGTGAAGAAATTGTATTTGCAAGGCTGTGTTTCGGTTTGAAGGGTGGGATATGGTGTGAATTTACTGAGTACAGAGGAATAACACCTTAGTTCTCAAGAATGGCAACGCATGGGGGGTATCATGGGCGAAACAGTAAACTCTGTTATGTCCATGGTACTGCTCATGTCTACAGGCGACGGTTACCACTTTCCATCAGGTGGGCTATCAGCTTGTTTGCCATTCTAATTTGTATAAAAAAAAGCCTTCCCTTGGACAGGTTTGCTAGTCTATGCCATGCTTGGCAGGCGGATTGGCAAGACTTTAGAGACGTTTTAAGAGGGACGCTGCAGCCCATCCCTCTCTCTCCCTTAGGGCTTTTACAACACCCATAGAAAAAGAAAGAGTGGCCTATTCTATGCCGGGACCACATGATCAAACCGGTTGTTATTACATTAAAATATAATATTGCTTACGAAACTTTTAACAAAAATCAGCTTCATTGCCATTCCATTGCCAAAAATTGTAAATGGTCAAACAAGAGTATACTCACAATAATATCATACTGATACTGGTTGCCGGGCCAGTCGTGTTCGTTCCTCAGTATGTCCCGCCACTTGTCCTGTATCCTCCTGGCGTCCCGCTGCGGGGTCTCCTCGTCGCGACCTATCACAATCTCCGCCTCCTCCGAAGGAGACGTGGGTGACGGCAGATGCGGCTGGATCTCGGATTCTGGCTCCGCTTCGATCACCGTCGACTCGTCATACTAAAAATAATATCGAAACAACAGACGATTTTATTATTAAGATTGCATTTCATAAAAAAAACCGACATCAATTGTGACGAAACTAAGTTGTATTGATTTTAAAACTAAATCACTGAATCGATTTTGATAAAATTGTATAGGAGCAATCGGTAAATATATTCTTTAACATAAAAAAAAAGAATTTTCCAAATTGGTTTACAGCTGACGGAGTTATGAGGTAACAAACGTTAAAAACTACAAATGAATTAAAAACACCTACTTTTTGAAGTCGGCTGAAAATCTCTTAAAAAGAAACACGAATCGATTAAGTACATTCAAGTTGTTAAACAAAAAAAAATTGAATTAAATATAGAACGTGATGAAATGAAATTACAATTAAATATAGAACGTGGAATCATGTGTCTACAAGTAGATGTTGTTTTGCAACAGTTTTTGCTCCACAAAGAAAAAAAAACGTCATTTCCTATAGCCATACCAAGATAGAAAATAAGAAATAAATCTTTATAAAAAGAAAATTATTTTAATTAACACGAGTCTTTATTATAAAAATTAGTAAAGCGTCTCGTTCGTCTGAGGTTCAAATCCGGTCTGAATTAAAATATATCGAAAAATTTCCAGCGATTTTTCAAAATTCAAAATTCAAAATTCAAAAATCATTTATTCATGTAGGACATTTTAGCCGCTTATGAACGTCAAATGCATGGTATGACGCATACATTATTGTTAACCGTTGACTGTTTCGAAAATGCAGTTAAGCATTTTTATATTCGTATGTTGTACATAACCACGGCTATATAACACTACCTTTATGGTATAAAAAAAGGGTAGGCCGTCAGCATGTTTGCTTAAAAAAAAACATACCAAAAAACCAAGTTTAAGCTACAACTTTTATATTTTTATTCTCTTCTCCTAGAAATAATTCTAGACAGTTTCAAAAGATTACCTGTCTGTCCCACATGTAAATGAGAGTGTATTCCGACAAACAAACTCGTAGAATACATTTATGGTATTATATTAATATGTTTACTTCTGAGAACGTCTAAGAGATTATGTAAGTAATAGGTAAATCTATTTGATGAATGCTAACAAACACAACGAGAACAAGTTATTTTCAATAAGCATCCACTTTCTAGATTTGTTTTCATGTGTACGAGAGGTACGGATAGAGGTAGTTTACAATCTAATATCTCTGCCAATATCTTACCGTAATAAATCTGACACTAATATAAATAGATGTGGATTTAAAGAACTTGTTTAATCCTACAAATTTTATAAATGTAAAAGTTAGTAAGTCCCCGGATAGATCGTGTGATCCTCGGATAGAATGGACTGCCCCTTCTTTTCCCATGGGTGTCGTAAGCGACTAAGAGAATTTAATTGTCGAGAGATGACTAGCAGCGAACCTCTTTCATTCTTTCTTAACATCGACAAAGTCTAATCGCGGTTGCTGACCCACCTGCGTAACAACTATTGGCAAAGCGCTTCGTACGGAGGAAGCCTATGTTCAGCAGTGGACAGTTAACGGCTAACATAGTAATGATGATGAGAGGGGAAAGGGATTGTTAGTAATGGAAACTGAGAATCTCATTGCTAGCAATATACCCAACCAGGTTCTCCCTGGAAACTATCATGGTTAATTCCTGATGAATTCATCACGATGGGCTAACTGGCCTGTTTTCATTCTCATCTATCACCCTTCACTGGTGCTCCGCCAGCGTATCCCGTTAGCGCAGGCGGGATTACCACACCATTTTCACCCATCAAAAAAAAAATAATGATGATGATAATGACGAAAAATTAGTTAAGATGTTTAGATATTTATTTACATGACAACATCCAAATAACAAAAGTTATTTTTGTTACTCACTCATGCCTAAATGGCTGAATGGATTTAAATTAAATTTGGTACACAAGTAATAGGTATATAAGATACTTTTTATGCAGGCAAAGCCACGGAGAATAGCTAGTAATAACTAGTAAGTATTCTTCCTATTAGGTTGTTCTAGAAGGGAGAGAACTTTGCTCATAATTTTACTGTATTTCGGATAATTTCGAAAAAAAGAGTTTATTCACAGAATCATACGACTCGAACAGTAATATAAATGCAAAATTAAGTATAACTAAATTAGATATACATTAAAACAAAAGAAAAAAAGAATAACGTAAAAAGCGTTTATAATCAATGAATAACCAGTGGCCGATATATTTCAAAAGGAGAGCGAGCTAAACACTTAAGATAGAAAAGATCGAGTTTTCGAGGCATCCTCGTATAGGTAAACATAGTTTAAGACTATCTGTCTAATGTCCTGTCGATGGACATGGTGACAGGGAGTTAATGGATGCGGGTGTTCAGGACCACATACTGTTAGTCCTTTTTGTCGGGGAGTTGTATGCTCAAAATTGCAAACTTACCACACTAAAACTATATTTGGCGAGCGATGTGACTGAAGGACTTGGCGGTGCAATCGGCGACCGTCTGCCATCTTGCGCTGCTAATGCTCGCTGTAACTTCTCAAACCCCGCACCGCGTAAGTACCTGGAAATTAAAAATTTATTTGTTTTCACGATAGGCTCTAGCTGAAATAGGCTTAGAGGATGGGTTGCAATATCTTGATTTTTGAGACGCTTCCCAGTGTAACCTCAAGATCTTAATTTTACTCAAGAAGCTTCACGCGAACGAGTCTCTTAAGAGTTCCGGGTAAGAGACGACTAAAAGAACTTAATGGTTAAGAAATGGACAGCAGCATCCCTCAAAACATCACCAAAAACCTAACCGCCTGCCAAACATGGCAACTACTAGCAATAGCCACTTATAGAGAAGACCTATATTATCAGTGGACAATTAAAAGCTAATATGAATAATGAACGATTCCCTTAAGATTTTATTAATTGTAGTTCTATATACACATACATACATATCTATCACGTTTATTTTCTATTAGGTAGGCAGAAACAATAGAATGCCAAATACTTAAATTCGAACAGACTCTTATCGCTTCCTTTACATTCCTCAGTGTATTCATACACGTTCACCTAGTACGGATACTTTTAATTTGGCCCTTCTTCACCACGTCGCCTATTTGGTCAACAACAATAACGAATACTCTTAGCGAATACCATTTATTCCTACTACTATTCGATAAATCTCTTTCGTAAGTCTTCTTTCATCTTTCCTTTCCAAATAGCCAAATCAACGCAACACTCCCTTTTTGATCGTTGCCACTACATCGACTTTCAGTTCATATTTCTCTATATTTGAAGTTCCTAAATATTGAAAACTTATGACCAGGATTTTTGTTCATTCACTTTGCCATTCGCTTAATCATTCGTTTCTTCACTGTGCACCTTGCTTCGTTCAAGTAGCTTTCAAATTGTATATATTTAAAAATCAAAAAAACTGAGATTTGCCAAGAGAGTAAACGTCTTTGTACACCAAGAGTCCTTGGTTAAATACCTGATCTACTCAAGTTTCTACTGCCAAGTGCTTGTACAACTGTTTCGAGTTAAAGAGTGGGATACGCCAATAAAATTTCTGAGTACGAAGGCATTTTTAATACTTTGGTAAAATAGCACATGCGAGATATTACGAGCATTAGATTTGGTAAAGTCTATAGTTGTAGACGGCTGTAGTCACTTTCTATCAATTGCTTCCTATTAGCATTTTTGCTAATGAATTGCATAAAAAATGTAGATAAGAATGAAACTGTTACCTTAATGCTTTAAGTCGAACAACTGGACCCTTGGCGTCTCTGAGCAGCGCCACTGCTCTGTGATTCGTTACACCGTGTAACGAAACACCGTCCACCTGGAATCAAAGTATAATTTTAAAAATCTATGTATTATTATTAAAAAAAAACCTAAATGTTTTTCTTTTTTTATACCACTGAGGTGGCAAACAAGTGTACGACCCGCCACTTGGGGGGGGTCAGCTAAATTTAATAATAATAATGATATACTTTATCATTCAGACTACAATGTGGTCCATTTTGTTAGTAACAATTTTCTTACAAACTATGTTAGTAAAAAAAAAAAAGAAAAGTAAATTGATTTAATTAAGCAGTTCACTCAGATGTGAGCCAGCCGACTAGAACAGCATCTGAATGAAATGCCCAATTATAGGCGAGTTATATTTCTCGCCTATTACTTTTAGAATGCTGTTGGTGCTTGTCCTAACCCTGTGTAGCAATGATGCAGTCCTCTTTCTCATTATAGCGTAGTAGTCATCTACGCGAGATTGAGCAAACATGCTAGAAGCGCTACAAATCGCTTTAAATTTAAATTTAATTTAAAAAAATAAATATGTTTATTTTTGAACAACAAAGATATCCTCTTTGTTACTATTGTTTATTACATATACACGTTTACATTAATTAGCTATGCTATTAGTCTATTATCATTAACCGATGCGTTACATATTTGGAGGCCGGTGTTAATTTGCTTCTTGCGTGTATTACGTGACATCTTCGGATTTTCATCCTATTTTTATGTATTTATTTATTTATTTATTGGAAAACCAACAGCTTACAATTTATAGCTTAAAACAATAACAAATTATCCATATAAAAAGCCAATAACAGGTTATTTATTTATTTACTCATATACTTCTGTACATTCACCTATAATAAAAATATTAGGTTATAGCAAAAATGTACAAGTGCACTTATCCCTTAAAGGGGTTTTTCCAATAATCTTGAGAATCCGAAAGGAGAAAGAGTCTATAGAGTTTGTATACCAGAGGAAGACTTTGTACAAAAGTCGATTACTTGGATAACTCTGTCCCTTTCGTGTTTCAACCGTGCAGCAGTTGTGTTTGCATGGCTGTGTTTCGGTTCGAAGGACGAAAAAAATCCTTCTCAATATAATATTAATCTCAATAAAATAAAATCACTTACCCTTTAAACTTAATCTTACTGCTTACTCTGTTGCAGTCAAAGATTACTATTTGCTCTTCTATTACAATTAATTGTTTTATATAGCAATATTTTATGTATTTATTTATGTATAAATTTGTTACATTTATATATTTATTTATTTAATATATTATGTATATGTTTATATTATATGAATATATCCAGTATTGCTTTATATTTCCTCTATTCAATAATACACCGCCTACTTATTTCTCTGTTTGCCCAACGGGTTGACTGGTAGAGAACACCGTCCGGTGTTAAGTCCCTCAAACGTACATAGAATTTTACTATGCATTAAAGTAAAAAATAAATAAATAAATACAAAAGTCATAGTGCTAAGCTGTTAAGACGTTAATACAAACAAATTCACATTTACATTTATAATAAGCAAAAAAAGTAGGGATTTTCAATCACGCCCACCTCACGGCCGATGGCTTGGTAAAAACAGGGCTTCACTTGTTTATTCTACAAATAGATTATTGAATATAAACAAAATATCTTTAATATTAAACAAAATGAAAGAGAAACAAATAGGTACTCGTACATTTAAATTTTTACCCGTCATAAACCGAGGGACGCAATAAAATCTGTAAATTTTTAATTGCGTACCAACCACTCCCCAGTCGCGGTATGAATACAAATACAAAGCTTAACAAACAAACAAACAAACACACCTTTATTACTCTCACAGCCGGTCGTTAAATGGAAAAATAATATTTCATTTTGTTCTCAACCCTCCTAAGGTCGCCGGAAAATATATTTTTGCGTCATAACGCAATCGCCCTTTCGAAACAATGTGAATGTCTCGTCGCCATTCAATTAACATATATGGCTAATATACTTATGTAGAACAAACAAACAAAACATTTATTTGCATATATACATGAAAGAATGGTAGGTGTTGTTGGAATATACATACATGCATTACATGATTGTTTTTCTTCTAAATATACGAGCATTCAATTTCCTTACTATTTATTATAAATGCAAAAGTTTGAATGGATGGATACTTGTTACTCTTTCATGCAAAAACTACTAAAAGAATTCGAATGAATTTTAGTACAGGGATAGGTTATTATATAAGTTAGACTTTATGTACTAATTCAGGTAAGCGAAGACACAAGATAGACTCAAGTTATACATATGAATGTGGGTTTGTTTGTTTATTACTTCTTGACGTCTTAGCAACTCAAATCATCGTCCTAAAATTTATTATACACGTACTATTTGGTATGAATAAGAATATAGACTATAAAACATAGACTATTATATTTGGAATAGAGAAGAACATAGACTATTATATTTGAAATGGAGAAGAACGAAGACTAGAGAACATAGACTATCATATTTGGAATGGAGACGAACATAGACTACAGAACACAGACTATTATATTTGGAATGGAGACGAACACAGACTACAGAACATAGACTATTATATTTGGAATGAAGACGAACACAGACTACAGAACATAGACTATTATATTTGGAATGGAGAAGAACATAGACTAGAGAACATGGAGTATTATGTTTGGAATGAAGAAGAACATAGACTAGAGAACATAGACTATTATATTCGGAATGGAGAAGAAGATAAACTACAGAAAATAGACAATTGTACTCGTGAACGGGTGTTTTATTTGTGGGCACAGATCTGCACATGTTTGCTTATTTATTCTCCATTTAATAATACATATAAATGGAACTTAATTCTAGTTACAATCACAGTATCTATGCAAATGTAAAATTATCTTATACAGTTTAGTTTGAAAAGAGTAACTGTTAAGTTTCTTGCGGGTTCTTCTCAGATAACAACATTTTGCACCCAGTTGTAGAATCGTATAGAATTAACCATTTAAAAGAGCTTGTAAACAAGTCTGTTTGAATAATGATTATTTCTATTCTATTCCTTTACTACTTCTTCTGGTCTCTTTTTTTTATACCACTGAGGTGGCAAACAAGCATACGGCCCACCTGATGGTAAGCGGTTACCGTAGCCTATGAACGCCTGCAATACCAGAGGTGTTGTTGTTGTTACCACCGGCAAAACCGCGCGCGTTGCCGACCCTGAAGAAACCTCTTTACCCCCCTTTTGAAGAACCCCATGCTGTAGTCTCTTGGGAAAACCTCGGCAGGGAGCTCATTCCATAACCTGAGTGTTCGTGGGAGAAAACATCTCTGAAACAGCGTTGTACGCGACTATTTAGGCTGTAAGGTATGAGGGTGAACTCCCTGTCGATGGCGAGCCGTACGATGATAGAAAGTGGCCGTAGGCATCATATTGAATAATTCCTCTGAGCTATTAATGTAATCCAAACACACGAGGAAAAGTTAGTTCGACTAATAATAGAAAAGTTTGTAATATTTGTTACATTTTAATTCTTCTTACACGACCTACTTCCAAAATCCACATTATACGTGTTCGCAATCAAAAGCTAGACTAGAAAGTGTTAAGATCTTTCTTTTTATCATAGCACGACATATGCCCACACTATATCCTTAGCGAACACAGACGAAGACACGACAGACGATATGATCCATGAATACGATCAACCGAAAAGAGAATGTTCCAGTCTCAACAGTTGGCTGCACTATGCCGGCTCGCTAGTACCTTTTATTATTTAATTTTTTATTTCTTTTTTTTTTTTAATAGATTAACTCAAAGGATACTTAACTGATTTAAAAGAATTCCTTCATCTATAGAAAGATACATTGTCGGCGAGTAACGCACGCTTTCTGTTCTTACTTGTTCTTCTTATTAGCTGGTAGGGAATGCCACATTATTATGACATTAACTAACGAAATGCTTTCTTACTGTACTGAGTTGACTGGAAGAGGTCTCTGTCAGAGATAAGTCCACCCTTGCTCACAACATTTATAAATAGATTATTTTATATGTAACTTACAAGTGCAATAAAAAAATATATATATAAATCTTACCAATTGTACAAAGTTTTATTGTGCAATAAAGAATAAATGACATGATTAAATTATGTTAAAAAAAAATGATCATGCGAAACCAATTCCGGTTTGCTATCAACATACCCTATCAGGTCTACCTCCACGCAATTTCTCCTGGAAACCATCATGACTAATTTACCGTTGAATCGTCACGATGAGCTAACTGACTTGCATTATCATCCTCACTTATCATCCCTCAGTGGTGCCCCGCCAGTGTATACCGTTGGGGCAGACGGGGTTACCATTTCATTATCATCAATTAAAAAAAAACAATTCCGATTGTTTGTAAAGTATAAATAAATAAACAAATAAATGAAGAATCCTCCTCTTAGAAGTTATTTAAGTCACATTTCAAATAGCTTTAAAACGAAATTAGATATTTACATTTCTCTAAGTTATGGCAACGAGTAGTTAAGTTAAGATATTAGCAAACTTCTACGGTACAGAGACTTTAATATATCATAAAGGGGATCCCCTAGAAGCTTTATAACAGAGTCGTCGGCTGCTCAGTGCTCAGGCAATGAGGAAAACCTGGGAAACTTGTTGGTATAAATCTTCGCGTATGGGCCATTTCACAATGACAGATATTTTTTATTACCTTACACCCGCTACTTCGTTGGGGGGAAGGGATCGTTAGTAATGCGGGCTACCAGTCCCATTGCTACCAATATACCCTGTCAGGTCGACCTCCACGCGGTTCCCCCTGGAAACCATCGCGCTGAGTTTCAGGTGTATTCATCACGATGGGCTGACTGACCTGCCTTTTTTCATTATTCACCTATGGTGCATCGCATCCTACGATTGAGAAGGCAATTCAAACCAATTCAAATTTGAATTTGAACTGTTTGTTAACTATCCATTGCTGAACATAGGCCTCCCCATAAAGGGTGGTTTTACCAGTAACTACTGGCAAAACGAGAGGGAGACTTTGACAAAACTCGATTGCTTGGGTACCTCTGTCCTATTCGTGTTTCAACCGTAAAGCAGCTGTGTTTGCATGGCTGTGTTTCGGTTTGAAGGGTGGGATATGGCGTGAATTTACAGGGTATAGAGGAATAACACTTGAGTCCCTCAGGAATGGCAACGCATGGGGGGTATCATGGGCGAAACAGTATACTCTGTTATGTCCATGGTACTGCTCATGTCTATAGGCGACGGTTACCACTTTCCATCAGGTGGGCCGTCAGCTTGTTTGCCATTCTAAGTTGTATGAAAAAAAAATTTGTAATTCGAATCAACTAACTACTATCATAAGAAAAAACAACGACTACTACATTCCTGATCAACTTAAAGTAACAATAAAAAGTAAAGCGATCGCATATTACTTTATTCCACTCCTAGTACGGGTAACACAGTATAGCGGCGCTATTTAAAATTCAGAAGGCGAGCACGTAGCACACAAAGCGGAGTTACACTTGACCTGGTTACTTGAAAGTCACTGATTAACAAGAAACCCTCAATTAAACATACGACCGAGGTAAACTCACGTCTGAAATCTTTGCTCAGTTAAATAAAATAACTCGTTTTTTATATCTTAAATTATATTTATATATTTTTAATTTCTTTTTTATACAACTTAGAATGGCAAACAAGCTGACGGCCCATCTGATGGAAAATGGTAACCGTCGCCTATAGACATGAGCAGTTCCATAAACATAACAGAGTATACTGTTTCGCCCAAGATACCCCCCATAATATACCTATGATTGGACGGAAACGATTGTTAGTAATGGGGATATGTTTTTTTTTAATGGATGATAATGAAATGGTAATCCCACCTGCGCTATCGGTATACGCTGGGGGGCACCAGTGAAGAATGATAGGTGAGAATGAAAAAAGCAGGTCAGCTAGCCCATCGTGATGAATACACTTGGAATTCAACACGATGGTTTCCAGGGGGGATCACGGAGTGGTCGACCTGGTTGGGTATATTGCTAGCAATAGGGTCCTTATTCTCCATTACTAACAATCCCTTCCCTCCCAATGGGGATAAGTTGCCTATTGCTAGCAATATCAGATCAACCTATCCCGCCTGGAAACTATTGCTGTTAATCCCTCTCGATGGGTCTACTGAGCAGACTTCATGTCCATCTATTATCACTCTCTGGTGCCCCGCTAGTATATACCAAGAGCGAAGTTGAGGTTACCATTCTATTTTCATCCATTAAAAAAGTCAGAAATATTTTACATTCCAAGTACCTTAAGCTCGCCTATGTACCTTTGCTTTCCACTGTCATATTTCTGTATGTACTATTTTTTTTTATGGGTGAAAATGGTATGGTAACCCCGCCTGCCCTAACGGGATACGCTGGCGGAGCACCAATGAAGGGTGATCGATGAGAATGAAAACAGGCCAGTTAGCCCATCATGATGAATTCATTAGCAATTAACCATGATAGTTTCCAGGGAGAACCGCGAGGAGGTTTACCTGGTTGGGTATATTGCTAGCAATGGGATTCTCAGTCTCCATTACTAACAATCCCTTTCCCTCCTGTATGTATCATTAGTGTGTACAATAAAGTATAAACCAATAAATATTCAATATATACTGGTATTACAAAACGCGGTACCGCGTGTTTACAAGTAGTTTTAATATAACAACAGCTTCGTTACAAAATTAGATTCGCTTCTCTTGAAAGTTGCTTAACAATTCTAATTCAAAAACAGTAGTGTTCATATATTGTACACAGTATATATGTATATGTACATATATATATACTGTGAATTCAACAAACAAGCACGTACTACTGCATGGAAACGAGCTCAATTCGAAAGAAACCCTTGACCTGGTTAGCGGAGATGTAGCCGACTTGGTTATCTTTGATTGTTTGCGACTCCCTGTTACTTGACTAAATATTTATTTAGTACATTTTTTTCACGTAAAAGGAAACAGTGAGGTCCATTCTGAGACGTCACTTCTCTATCTTAACACTTCACTAATATTTTATTTTAATAATCTTGCAAAATTACTATTTTACATATATATATATATATATATATATATATATATATATATATATATATATATATATATATATATATATATATATATATATATATATATATATATATATATATATATATATATCTGTCACACCTGTCTCCCATTAGGGTAGGCAGAAACAATGGAACGCCAAATGCTTCGATTCAAACAAACCTCTTTCGCTCTTTTACTATTTTACGTCCCATTAAGAAATAAATTTATAGTAATTAAATTTATAGTAAATGTTTTCTTTCTTTCTTTCTAATTTAGACTTAAATCCACTATAAATTGAGTTCATATTGCTTCTTAAAATAAAGACTTCTCTGTAATATCAAATTGAAGGTGATAGATTTGGAGTAACGTCGTCTCGAACTCGACCCGGTAACATCGCGACAAAATAACTGGTTTATCTGTAAGAAAAACCAGTCACTCATGATTAAGGGCCTCTGATGGTAACGAAAATAGTCGAGCATTTTCGACAAAAACCCATGTAAGTTTATCCGATTTTTCATACATTTAAATTATATTGTATATTTACGAAACTTTAAACAATAAAAGTATAAATAACCAACAATATTCTTATTTCTTATTTCAATATTTAATATCAACACTCAGGTTATGGAATGAGCTCCCTGCCGAGGTTTTCCCCAAGAGACTACAGCATGGAGTTCTTCAAAAGGGGGGTAAAGAGGTTTCTTCGGGGTCGGCAACGCGCGCGTAATACCTCTGGTATTGCAGGCGTTCATACGGTAATCGCTGAGCCATATGCTTCTTTACCACCTCAGTGGTATAAAAAAAATTATTGTGTTTATATGTGTATAAGAAATAAAATTATTTTCAATACATAAATTGTGTTTATTTATTTATTTATTTGATCAACTAGGTGAGTTTTACAGTCACCCAATACGCTCACCCAGGAAGGCATCAGTACAATAACACATACTTTACAATTATTATTAAAAGGAATAATATTAATAAGATTTGAATCCAATAACAATAATAGAAATAACATTAGATCTTAAATCTCTGAACACAAACATCTTGTGGTCATCCGACGAAACTCCAGCAAGTTGGAGGCAAACACGTCTAATTGTGGATATGGGCTCAAAACATCATTGAATCGTTTTAATGCAAGAGAAAGAGATGGGAGCTTACTTGGCCGACTCTGTTCTTCTATATATTATACTTACATACTTGTTTAACTGTGTTTTTTTACAATACAGGGGGCAAACGAGCATGCGGCTCACCTGATGGTAAGTGACTACCGCCGCCCATGATCACCCACACCACCAGATTACGTGATAAGCAGGATTTTGCAAAGAAACACAACATCATGCAACGATGCCAAAATTCTAATGACTGCAATCTGAAGATACATCTTATTAAATGGAAAATTATCGAAATTGAAAAAATACCGCATGAATACACAATAAATAATTGTGTGGTCTCGGTATAGAATAGGCCACCCTTTCCTTTCCCGTATTAGTCGTGGGAATCGACTAAGGGAAGACGAGGGATGGGCAATAGCGTCCCTCTTAAAACATCTCTAAAGCCTAACTGCGGTTGCCAACTCGGCTGCAAGTGTGGCAGCTACTAGCAAAACCCCCCAAGGGGGAGGCTTATGTTCAGCAGTGGACAGTTAAAGGCCGATATGATGATGATGATGAAAACAGAAACTTATTAGAAATCTGTTTTTTAAACCGTTTAAAAATGGGCCCATAACCTGTCAAACATTTTAGTTTTTTTTTTTTACTTTCACATATTGCTTGGCTGCTACTCTTACCTCGACAATCCTGTCGTTGACTTGTATTTTGCCACAAAGGTCCGCAGAGCTGCCTTCGCTGATGCTTTTCACGAATATACCGCTCAGTTCCTCTGTAACAAAATCATTTAATTCAATTTTTTTTTCAGAAAATGTCTGTGCGAGTCAAACATACGACTAGTTGTACGACATTTTTTTTTACAACGCAGGGGGCAAACGAGCACGCGGCTCGCCTGATGGTAAGTGACTACCGCCGCTCATGATCACCCACAACACCAGCGGCATTGCAGGTGTGCTGCCGGCCTTTTAAAAAGAATATACTCTTTTCTTGTGACCCCCTCAGCGCTAACAGTATACGCTGGCGGGGCATCAGTAATAGATTATAGATGAAAATGAAAGCAGGTCAGTTAACCCATCGTAACGAATTCTACAAGAATTAACCGGGATGGTTTCCAGAGGGATTCGTGTGGAGGTCGACCTGACAGAATATATTGCTAGCAATAGGATTGTTAAAACCTATTACTACAATCCTCTCCCCCATACGGGTAGGTTATATCCTAACTTAACACACACTTCTACCGTAAAACAGTTGTGTTTGCATGGCTGTGTTTCAATTTGAAGGATGGGATATGACGTGAATTTACTGGGTACAGAAGAGTAACACCTGCGTCCTCAGGTATGGCAACATATGTGGAGTATCATAGGCGAAACAGTACACTGTTATGCCCATGGTACTGCTCATGTCTATAGGCGACGGTTACCACTTTCAATCAGGTGAGCCGTCAGCTTGTTTGCCATTCTAAGTTGTACGCAAACAAAACCGCGGAAAACAACTAGTATCTATATAATACACGAAGGAGAGGTGGTGTTAAACCACAACACCATAACGATCGTCATTCATCCTCAATCAATCAATCAATAATTTACAAACAGAGGGAAACACAGCCGTCGCTCGTCTTTAATAAATAAGTCCAACACTAATGCATATTTCCCATTCCCATTTGGCACGGAAAGCTATTTTGAACACATTCCGTCCACGTACATAAATCCCATCCATCTTGTATGTAATGACAAAACAAGCTAGCCTATGGCGGCGTACAGAAATAGCGGGTATTGGCTGAAAGTCGATATTGGAAAAGTTTATAAGCTCACGCCTCGCGAGACCATGTTATGTACTAGTCAAATTGTACAATACGCCAATATATAAAACGACTAGCTATATTTTTTAAGGGACTTATCACTTTACTCTTAAAAATTAAAACCTACTAATAACCATATTGGTAGGGGGGGGGGGGGTATGTTCAGCAGTGGACAGTTTATAGCTGATACAACAAACCTATTGGAGTGTTTTGCCACTTTCTTTCAAATTCAAAATTGGGAATTCATCGCAAAGGAAAAAGACAGAACGCTTCAATAGCTAAAATAGATTTATGAAACATTTCGCATTTTTAGGGGCAGTATCTTAATTTATTCTTAAATTATTATTATTTGTCAATTGGTGACTACAGTAGGCGATAATACCACCGATTCGATATATCTTATTGTAGTATTTATATACTTTTTACTACAAACCTTATGATTTACTCCCATGTGGATCTCATTTTGTAAATATATTTAAATTACCATTTTTTTCTGAGCAAAAGGACGGCTTCGAAGCAAAATTGTCTTATAATCACACGTCACTACATTTCATGCATATAATATATATATATATATATATATATATATATATATATATATATATATATATATATATATATATATATATATATATAATATAGGATGATTCTTTTTTTTTTTATACAACTTAGAATGGCAAACAAGCTGACGACCCACCTGATGGAAAGTGGTAACCGTCGCCTATAGACATGAGCAGTACCATGAACATAACAGAGTACATGAACACAACTGCTTCGCGGTAGAAACAAGAATGAGACAAAGCAAATGATTTTTGTACAAAGTCTCCTTCTGGTGGTGATGATGCAGCTGGAAACTCTAGAATTTAGTTAACATTTTGCACGAAACGTTGATACAATGTGTCGAACATTGATTCGACTATTACATTCTCCGTAAACGTTGATCTGATCCATCGTAAAACGAAACGACTCCTCTTAAAATGTCTAGCCGTTATGTGTAGCGACGAATATATATATATTGACTGCGACATAATAGAGCGAATAGTAACAATAGAATGGATTTATGATTCAACTGTTTCAGATAATGTGTATATATATATATATATATATATACACTCTCGGTAAACGTTTTCTCATATTATATACATTATTTCTAGAACTTTACATGAAAATACATTACATTTTTAACTAACCACTGAGATACAGGCTCAGCCTAGTTCGGTGGCTAGTAGATGTAACTAGGTGTGAATTGTTATTAAATAAAGAATTATAAATTATAAATATATCGTACTACAACTATTATATTCCACCGTCATCTAGCAACCCTATTGCGGCACATAAAAATTGCGATTAAACAACAGGGGTTGATCGTAAAAGCAATAAAAATTTTCATAATTTTAATTTGTATGTATATTTCAATGCTAAATCATAATAAAATAAAAATAATTTTCAAAAAAATAAAAAAAAAATTAAAGGTTGGGTCACCCCTATCATTGAGGGGTATGAAAAATAGATGTTGGTCGATTCTCAGACCTACCCAATATGCACACAAAATTTCATAAATATCGGTAAAGCCGTTTCGGAGGAGTTTGGTAACAAACACCGCGACACGAGAATTTTATATATAAGATATATGTAGGGCCTAGCATACATTTAGCCACTCCTTTTTTCCCGTGAATGTTTTAAGAGGCGACTAAGGGAGCTTATGGTGGAGGAATGGGCATCAGCGAACATGACCAAAAGCCAAACTGCCAAGCGTAGCAACTACTGCCAATATATATATATATATATATATATATATATTCTCCAATATGCTCCGTACACAATTCCTAGGTCGTCCAATCCACGTAATCTTAGCTCCATCCATCGAAGTTAGCCGACGACCTAGCACGTATCTCAAATGCTACTAACAGTACCCCAGTCACACTAATTTGACGTGTGCAGACCAGTGGGGATCTAAAATTAACCCGCGCCAGCCCAACGCTGACCCGGCGTAATCTTACCACCCTATTTCCACAAAATCACTGAGCAAATATAAAAAAAAAGACATATTGTCTATTTGCAGACGGTAATTCTAGGAGATAGATATATCGATTATACATTTTATAGTACCTACAGATGTATTATTTAATTTCAACCTGACCCTAATACAGGGGATCTGGGGGGGAAATATTAGTAATGGGGTCTAATTGATCCATTGCTAACACCCCATCAGGTCGACCTCCCTCGGTTCCCCCCGGCAACCATCGTGGTTAATTCTAGTGGAATTCGTCACGATGGGCTAACGGACCTGCCTTTTCATCCTCACCTATCATCCCTCACTGGTGCCGCCAGCTTATTCCGATTCCATTCCATTATCACCCATTAAAAAAAAAAATACTGGGGATCTACCATGAAAATTTGTTCCAATATATCAAATAATGCTATTTCGTTCGTCATAAACTCTCATCTCAAACCTACTAAAGAATAATCAGTACTCAAAGAACCCTATATCTATATTAATAGTGTTATTTGGTTGTTTTTTTTTTTTTTTTGTATGATTGTAATGGATAAATCCAAAAACAAACAAGCTACATTATTAAGTTAGACGGGCTATATATTACTTTAAAAAAACGCACACCTGCAATGCTGTTGGTGTTGTAAATGATCATAGGCAGCGGTAGTCACTTACCATCAGGTGAGCCACATGCTCGTTTGCCCCTGTGTTGTAAAAAAACCTTGCTCTTTATGATTGATGAGAAAGGATAATTACGATAGACATGAGCTGTAATGAGCAGAACTTTTCGCCTTTCTCTTTAGCATAAATAGAACCCAAAAAAACAAACTTTTTAACAGTGGCATATTTAGTTTTCATACAAATAGATGTATGACTCGTATCTCTATCTATGTCGGTGACTCCAGCACTACTAATATCTAAACAAAAAGTATCTAAAAGTTTGTTATTAATATCAGAGCTTAGTTTGAACACAATATGTGCACACAAACAGCCTTGATACTTTTTTGCGACTTGTTCTGAGAACATTGCTTATTTCTATGCTACAACGGCAAATAGGTATCTATGTTTTGGTAGCAAAAATGGTTCGTTGAGATTTATCAGAATAATAAGAGGAACCGGAAAACCGGAGTAAAATCCTACAAACAATTTCCAAGCTAAGCAAAAACTCTGTTGGGTGGGGACAGCGATTTTGTTCTTACAAGCTTTAACAGTTCCGAAATATGTGTACTATAATCTAAGCTTAGATTATATAGATAGAGCATTGAGTTTCAAAAATAGGTCAACTTTTAGTCAGCTAACTGTCAAATTACTGACAAGTTTTCTTTTTTTTTTTATCAGTGTTCTATATACTTACGCATATATCTTGACGTATTATTTAATAAATGAAATAAGTGTTTATGTATTAAAAAGATACAGAAATTATAAGACAAAATAAATATATAATTTATAAAGGAATCACTCATAACTACATATTTATCACGCAAAATTGTATGATAAAGTTAAACCGGTTTTGAAATTGAAATAATTTATTTGCTGGAATAAGATACATTTTTATAGGTGTTACAAGAAAAATAGTCCAATCTTATTCTGCCACACTGTAGGTGTGCAAATATAAAAACTTATTAAACAAAAAATAAAAATAATTTCATCATAATAACATATACATTTGCAATAATATTTTGTCACTTTTTGTATCACTTTTGGTATTTGTTTACCAGAGGGAGACTTTGTACAAAAGTCGATTGCTTGGGTACCTCTGTCCCATTCGTGTTTCAACCGTGAAGCAGTTGTGTTTGCATGACTGTGTTTCGGTTTGAAGGGTGGGATATGGCGTGAATTTACTGGGTACAGAGGAATAACACCTGAGTCCTCAGGAATGGCAACGCATGGGGGTATCATGGGTGAAACAGTATACTCTGCTACGTCCATGGTACTGTTCATGTCTATAGGCGACGGTTACCACTTTCCATCAGGTGGGCCGTCAGCTTGTTTGTCATTCTAAGTTGCATAAAAAATAAAAAAAAATCTATTCATGTCAATTCATTGTATTATAAATTCATTAAAAATATACACAACACGAAGTGAACACATATCTTATCATCATTTATAATTATTTTAACATTTAAAAACTCCTTTACTGAGTAATAACATACATACATACATACATATCTGTCACGCCTGTCTCCCATTAGTGTAGGCAGAAACAATGGAACGCCAAATGCTTCGATTCAAACAAACCTCTCACATTTGGCCATCTGTTTGCCACCATGAGAGTTTCAGTCAAGTTAAGCAATGAACATTATCCAAATTCCTTCATTACTTATTCTTCTCAAATCTCAGCCTTCATCTTATCATTATTTGAATGCGGGATCCTAAAAATAAATGCTTACAGCTCCGTTCCTTGAAACGAAAGGAGCTCATGATAATCCTATGTCGCTCGTGTCGCAAACGTGCGATTTCGTCCCGGTTATCGTGGAAAGATATCAGATAAACCCGAACGGACCGAATGAAAGCACGCTCCGGTGCCTCTCTATACGTCGAATATGTTCCAAAGGGATTCTGTTTTGATGGAACACGAAACGAGGTATTGGTTGTCAAGCGAACGTTCATTTACTAATTAATCATGTCTATATTCTGATTGGAATTTACCGGGAACAAACTTTTACATTGGCATTATTTATTTATCAGATATTGGTGATGATAAAAGTGTTTTTAGGATATGTATTACTGGAGGAAGACTTCGTATAAAGTTCGTCAATATGGATACCTTTATACTGTCCTTTTTTAGCCATTTGAAGCTATTCTGCTTATATAACTGTATTTTGATTTAAAGCGTGGAATATATATAAAAACGCGTGAGCGATATTATGCACACTTCTCTAATGTTCATGGCACGTCCTGAACAGCAGTTTAATTTATTGACGATATTCAGATTATAAGATATTAAGGTTAATATTATTTCAGTTTTCAAGAATGACAAACCATGCCCATAGGCGACAGTTATTTTCTTTCCGTTAGATGGACATATTGCTAATTTGCTATCCTGAATTGCATAAAAGAATTTATGTTCAAAACTTTAGCACAAAGTATAGACTTATAAGTAGCCTTCTTTCTTTTTGTTAATTTTCATTATATTTTGGAAGAACTGGAAAATTGTTAATAGTAGTAATTATTGGTAATTTTGCCAGGAATATCCTATAACAGTCAGGTCAACCTCAATGCCTTTCTTTGCATTGTATATTAAATCATTTATCAGTGTTCAATGTGAATTATGTACAATAAAGATTTTACAAGACAAATGACCTAATTTCATCTTCGTTTATGAATACATCTTGGTACCCCAATAACGCGGGCAGGATTACCATTCCTTCTTCATCTCATAAAAAATTGTAGAAACTAATTATGGTGGCATTAGACTATCAAAAACAAAAGCAGTCGAGTAAAAACCTTATGTCATCATAAAGCTATACTTGCTATTCTTTAAACAATCAACTACACAGACTTTATAAACTCAAACAGCGAAACAATAGACCGCACGGAGTCTATCCGTCGCTGTCTCAAACACAATTACCGCATAATTGCTTGTTTGTGAAGCAAAATGCTCATAATATTCACATGGGGTGGGTTACTTTAATTGACATTATAACAAACATTAATCAGTACTTTATTAAATATTTGTGTTTTGACAATTTCTTTCCAAAATGAACTATTTTTTTATACAACTTAGAATAGCAAACAAGCTGACGGCCCACCTGATGGAAAGTGGTAACCGTCGTCTATGGACATGAGCAGTACCATGGACATAACAGAGTATACTGTTTCGCCCATGATACCCCCCAAGCGTTGCCATTCCTGAGGACTCAGGTGTTATTCCTCTGAACCCTGTAAATTCACGCCATATCCCACCCTTTAAACCGAAACACAGTCATGCAATAACAACTGCTTCACGGTTGAAACACGAATAGGACAGAGGTACCCAAGCAAACGACTTATGTACAAAGTCTCCCTCTGGTATGTGTATTATTATGTATGTGTATTATGTAGTCATAACAATGTAATATTCTCCTGTACTGGTCTTAGTGCTTCATCGGTATTTGGACGTAGTTATACAAAAAAATAAACAAGTTATCTGGATTATCTATAAAAATTGACTGTTTTCTACATAATTATATCCATTCTAACTGATTTAAACAAAATATTACTAACACCGTCGTCTCGTCATCAACATAGGTTTAATCATAAACATTTTAAAGAACCTACCAGATATGCGCAAAGACATTCTATGTCATTGCGCATAGCTATTAGGTTCCCATATCTACCCAGCATACCCTGGAGATTCTGAATAATATTCATTATACTGCCAAAGGTATGGATAGAAATTTTAGTTTGAATTACGAGTTATATTGCAATAGAAGTAAAGTTATGGAGGCAAAGGCGCAACCTTAGTCTTCAAGAATGCCAATCTAAAATACCTTGAGCAGCACAGACTATGTACGACATCCTAAATATTCTTTGTGTCCAGCAACAATAGTTGCTATTCCCAATAAATTACGTAGCAACATGTAATTATCACTAGTTATATTAAAAAAACTTATTAACATTTTGTTCTTACCCTGTTCACAAACATATCCAGCAACAGTGATGCCAAGTCCGAGAGCCGAATCCTTACTCAGCTCGACTTCATAGCTAAGGGTCTCGGGTTCTCCAGTACCTCTCACTGCCATATCTAATGGTAACCTGTTTACAAATGAATATCGTTTTAATTATCAATCATCGTGGCCATGATCTGAATCCTGGTTGACAAAACAGGTAAAGACCTAACCAATGCTATGAAAATTTAAATTCACAATTAGGACCTAACGCAACAAGATTACGGCTAAATAGAAATTTAAATGTGTTAACAACGCAAAAGTTTAAAATTAAGCATGAAAATTGGCTTGAAACATTTAAGCCATTCAGGGTTACAATTTGACCCTTCGCATACCAAAATAATTGCTATTCTACCGCAAGAATAGATAAACTGGTGTTATGTATACAAGAGACAAAATGTTGGAGTACATATCAAATAAATAATTTATTCTTGAAGAAGAAGGACCAGAGGGAGACTTTGTACAAAAGTCGTTTGCTTGGGTACCTCTGTCCCATTCGTGTTTCAACCGTGAAGCAGTTGTGTTTGCATAGCTGTGTTTCGGTTTGAAGAGTGGGATATGGCGTGAATTTACTGGATACAGAGGAATAACACCTGAGTCCTCAGGAATGGCAACGCATGGGGGGTATCATAGGCGAAACAGTATACTCTATTATGTCCATGGTACTGCTCATGTCTATAGGCGACGGTTACCACTTTCCATCAGATGGACCGTTAGCTTGTTTGCCATTCTACGTTTCTACGTTGTATATAAAAAAAAATTATTACAGAGTATCATAACACTCTTTTAATATTCCGCAGCTGGACATGAGTTTTGGGCATTATCGTTGTTATTTGTTTCAGTTGTCCATTATCTAATCTACTTCTGAATCTACCTCTTTTGTGATTTACATCATCCTTTTTCATAAAGAATGAATATTAGCCTACTGAAGATATTTCAGTCTTAGCTTCTCTTTTTTATGCAACTTAGAATGGCGAACAAGCTGACGGTCCACCTGATGGAAATTGGTAACCGTCACTTATAGACATGAGCAGTACTATGGACAACAGTATATACTGTTTCGCCCATGATATCTCCCATGCGTTGCCATTCCTAAGAACTCAAGTGTTATTCCTCTGCACCCTGTAAATTCACTGCCATATTCCACCCTTCAAACCGAAACACGGCCATGCAAACACAACTGCTTCACAGTTTTTATCTTCTACTACTTCATCCCTCTATTAGATATTATTATGGCGTCTTGCAGATCATAAGGAATTGAGTCATTTATTGCATTCTGTCTTTATCACACCACAAAGAAATGTTAAGGCTATCAAATTCATTCCTATAACACCTAAGTGTATTCCCTTAGAAAGAGAACAAAGGTCTTTACATCACACACGTTTTTTACTTCATCCAATAGAAGTTTTGGAGATATTTGGCTCATTTTTTATTACTACACAAATAAATCATACTAATTCATGTCTTTTTACCTCATGGGTGGTGGCTGCGGGTCCGCCGGTGCCAGTATGAGGGGCGGAGGTCGCGGCGCTGGTGCTAGCGCGCCCCGTGGTACCACCGCCACGATTGACGCAACTGGCTGTGAACAATCATTGCAAACAATAACTATAATTTGTACAAATGCCTTTGTCTACCTGTAGTTCTGCAGCTGTGCTCGCTCGTGTGCATTGCAGGGAGTCAGTGTATGCAGGTGGCTCAGGACCGTTCTTTATAGCAGTCTATGGGGGAGGCCTATGTCCAGCAGTGGACGGATAATGGCTGAGATGATGATGATCCCAATATCTCAACTTAACATATAAGAATACTTTATACAATGCCTTACGCGGGTGAAGCCGAAACTTATATAACTAGTTCCTAATATTAGGAAGAGTATAACTTACTCTATGGTGCAGCCTCTCTTCGATAATAGTAGGTGGCGGTGAAGGGGGAGTGCTGTCTTCACACAGAGCACCGAACCCATCGTGCCCTGCTTCGGCCAACCTTCGCTCCAGCTCGATGGGGTCGGCCAGTAGTCTAGAGGGCACCACCGGCGCCTGCGACGCACCCAGCGACTGGTAACAAAAAAAAATCTTCTAGTTTTGAAGGAAATGGCATGGACAAAAATGGCTACTGTTCATAAATAGCATATCTAACGTTAAAAACATACAATCGGATTGACTTTTCTTTTTATTAGATAAATAAACACTTTATTTGAGCCATTTATGACACACGTAAACTAACAAATGATTTTATACAATCAAATTAATTAGATTTTTTTAAATATAAAACAAAAAATAAAACAAAATTATGTTTCCGCCATGTGTGTCGCAGTGACCCAAATAGGCTACAGCTCAGTGATAGTTTTGCTTAAAAGCAAAGCACTGATTTTAAAGCTGCAGCCTGAAGTTAGGCAACAACACGTGCAACGAACCCAGAAAAAATTGCTTTATTTTACTAATATCCAAATATTTTTAAAATTTTAAAGCGAAAAAGGAGGTTTTTTTTAATTGAAATAATTCCATTTTCCATGCAACTTAGAACTTCATCATGCAAAATGATAAAGCGTTATCCGTAGACGTGTACAGCATCATAGAGATAAGGGAACGAATTGTAAGGGATGAGTAGCAGCGTCCCTCTTAAAACATCACATTAGCCTAACTGCGGTTGCCAACCTGCCTACCAAGCGTGGCAACTACTGGCAAAACCTCCCAATAGGAGAAGGCCTATGTTCAGTGGTGGACAATTAACGACTAATATGGTATGGTACAAAGCGGGAAAGGGATTGTCAGTGATGCGGATTACCAGCCCGTGGTCCCCCTAGAAACCATCGTGCTAAATTCCAAGTGTATGCATCACGATGGGCTAACTGACCTGCCTTTTAATTCTCACCAATCATCCCTCACTGGTGCCTCGCCAGCGTATACCGTTAGCGCAGGCGGGATTACTATTCCATTATCGTCCATAAAAAAAAGATGTACTATGGTATACCCCATGCTTTGCTTTGTTTAAAGACTATCGTATAATGGCACACATTCTAAATTTACTGCCATATTTTAAAAGACTTTTAACACCTCACTAAAGCTAGCAAGATATCAGGTTGACCTCTACGCGGTCCCCCCTGGAAACTGTCATAATTAATTATTGTAAAATTCATCACAATGGACCAACTGACCTGCTTTCATCCTCTCCTATCATCTCTCATTAGTAGGTATCCCGCCGACATATAATAGCGCGGATAAATATTTTTTTGATAGATGAAAATGGGATGGCATCCCCACCTCCACACCCACCTGCACTATCGGTATACGCTGACGGGACACCAGTAAAAGCGATAGGTTTTTTTTTTACAACTTAGAATGGCAAACAAGCCTACGGCTCACCTGATGGTAAGCGGTTACCGTAGCCTATGAACGCCTGCAATACCAGGGGTATTACGCGCGCGTTGCCGACTCTGAAGAAACCTCTTTACTTCTTTACTTTCAAATTTTCTTTACTAACAATCCCTCGTTTTCTTTACTAACAATCCCTCGTTTTCTTTACTAACAATGGTAAGCCGTCTATGCAACAGGGGGGGGGGGGGGGGCTGTTGCATAGACGGCTTACCATTTCATACCCACCTATTAAAAAAAACACCGTATTATAATAAAGGCCACTCCATTTCGTATTAAAAAAAAAGCCTCATAAATCTTCGTAAAAACAGCCTGAAGTTAATATTTACAGCCCAAATAATGTCTGCTTTTAATTCACATTATAGTCAGCATAATTTATAGCTGAAATCTATTAATTAATACCATTTAATAGATCATTTATTTCGTTAATAATTAGAACAGCTGTAAAGGGGTAATTAATGATAATAAAGTTATACCTTGGGTAGTTGCTGAGTAACTTCAAAATACAGAAAGTTCTTGAACTGAATTTGTTTGAAAATATCTATTTAAAAATCAGTAATTAAAGAAAAAAACAATTTTAGTTGTGGCAAAACCAGTTATTACGTAGGAGGGAAAGGGATTGTTAGTAATGGAGACTGAGAATCCTATTGCTAGCAATATACCCAACCAGGTAAACCTCCTCGCGGTTCCCCCTGGAAAATATCATGGTTAATTCCTAATTAATTCATCACGATGGGTTAACTGGCCTGTTTTCATTCTCATCTATCACCTTTCACTGGTGCTCCGACAGCGTATCCCGTTAGCGCAGGCGGGGTTAAGATACCATTTTCACCCATCAAAAAAAAACTACAAGAATAACATCAAGTGCCCTTTTTTTACAATTAGGTAATAACGACGTAATACTACCCCAGATACTGAAATTACTTACTGAAGTGCATAAGTTTCATATATACGTTGGAGAAGTACCACTAAGAGATGATAAGTAAGAATTCAATTTCGCTGGCTCATCGTCACGAATTCACCGAGATTAAACTATGACGGTTTTGAAGAGGGAATCGGTGAAAATCGACCTGATATTGCAAGCAATATGACCGCTAGATTCCATTACCAACAAAAAATTTTTTTCCGAATCAATTACTTATTGGGATACTTTTACGTCAAACGTACGTACGTAAAAGTACCCCAGTTACGTAAAGTACCCACTTGAGTGGATAAGCTACAAATAATTATAGTGAGCGTTTCTAAAGACTTTTCATTACATGTCCATCCATATTGCGCTGTAGGAAACTTAATATAAAAAGCATTGTTAAACATCGTCTGGGCGGTGACACCTCATTAATCACTTTGTTAACGTCATACCGTACACCATGCTAGGGTTGTCAATTGTCATTTTTATTTATTTATTATAATGCATTCATGTACATAATATAAAGTTGTTACAATGTTCTTATGTGGAGCAAGTACACGAACCCTGTTTGGGTGTAACAAAATTTTATTGATAGGTAGCTAATATACATGCATTAATGACAATTTAAATGTTAACTAGTTTACATATATGGTAAATACTTGTTTTGTATTTACATTTGTCATGCAATAATTTCGATTTACATTAAATAAATGAACAGCAATTTAAAATATCATATTTATCATATAAAAATGAATTGAAGTCAGTCTAGTTATTTAGGTATATAATATTTCTGGCAATGTGATTAATTATTTGCAATAAAACACAAAGAGGTAACAAACAAACCCATATTAACATTGTTATTTTTATTATTTAATAGTATTAGTAAGGATTAGGATTAGTAAGAACTAATTTTACCCACTACTTCGCCCGTAGAATAGAACAGAACAGAACAGAACAGAATAGAAAACATTTATTGCCAGTAAACACACAATTACAATATAAAATATAGATGACATATACAAAAAGTGTCCCATACTAGGCAAAAGGAACCGGTTCAGCTAATGCTGTGAGTGCCCCAGCGCAGTGTGAACAGCTGCACAGCGCTGGTTTTCAGCCAGTCCCTCTCTTAACAAAATATATCCAAAGTGCAGGGTACGACTGTGAATTGCTTAATTTTTTCATTCTAATTAACTCTAAGCTAAGACATTGCATCTCTTTGTGTTCTCTACCACTTGTATAACGGATTATGTTCTGAGGAATTATTTAAACTGATGCCCACAGCCACCTTTTATCATCGCACCACTCGCCATCGACAGGGAATTTATCCTGACACGCTAGAACCTAAATGGTCACGTACAGTGCTGTTACAGAGGATTTTTCTCCCGCGAACGCTCAAGCTGTAATTTTTGTTCCCTGCCGAGGTTTTTTCTAAAGACTACAGTTTGGAATTCTTTATGTATGGATGTATTAAGGTTTCTTTAGGATTGGTAACGTGCTCGTGATACCTCTAGTATTGTAGGTTGGGGGAAGGGATGTTTAGTAATGCAGCTAACCAATCCCATTGCAATATATTCTACCGGGTCGAACTCCACGTGGTTCCCCCTGGAAACCGTCATGCTGAATTCCAGGTGTATATATTTATCACGACAGGCTAACTGACCTACCTGGGGGAAAAGGGATTGTTAGCAATGGAGTTTGACAGCTCCATTGCTAGCAATATGCCCTATTAGATCGAGCTCCACGTTGTTTTTCCTGTAAACCATCGTGAACAATTCTTGTTGAATTCGTCACGATGGACTAACTGACCTGCTTCATCCTCACCTATCGTCCTACACTGGTGCCTCGCCAGCATATACCGTTAGCGAAAGCGCGATTAACATTCCATTATCATCCTTTAAAAAATGTTTCAGGCTACAGTCACCGTTTACCATTAGATAGCTGTATACTTGTTTGCTACCTTTGTTGTATAAAAATAAAAAACAAATCTAGTAATCGAAGGTATAAAAATAACCACGTCTATGGTATATCTGAGCCTTCTGGTTACCTTACTATCAAAAAGATAACAAAACTGCTACGAACACGTGACGACACGTTCCAAATATGACGGGAGTGACGGAAAGTATCGTATGCCGAGCAAAGCGGACTCCCGCGGGAGCTAAGGATTTGTTTTCCAACAAAAAGAGCAAACAAGTTGACGAAGGGATGGATTTATTATGTCAGTTCAAATAAAGAAACTAAACTAGAGCTGCCGACTTATCAGCTTCGGTATATAACTGTACAATGCTCTTATTTTGTACCTGCTAGCTACCCAAATACAAATAACTTTATTTTGTTTAAAAAGTGTTACGTTTTTTCTTGGGTCCCCCACTTGGATTTTAATTTAATATTAAAAAGACGTCGAGTACTTAATGTGAATCCTTTATTCAATGAACTCATGACAAAGCAAAAAGTGTGAGACAAGAGATGTCATAAACAAACGTCAAAAATGACAATACAGAGATCGTTTACGAAACGCACGAACGTTCGTAAACGATCCTTTTCTAAACTAATTATAATTTACGACAAAAAAATAGTAGAAAGGATGGTAAAAAATATTTAAGTATTGTTCACACTCTTCACCTGAATCTAGCATGCAAATTTCATTTAAGTGTGCCATGCTACGAACACAAAACAAAACCGAATGTTACATATTTACTTATGTCATCATACGTAAATGTATGTATATATACGTACATATATAGTATCTCAACACAGCATTGCATAGGTAGGGACTTTAGACTTACATTTGTATATGCTTTTGTACATTTACTTACAGTATAGATATTAGGTTATAGCAGAAATGTACACAGGCGGATTTATCCCTTAAAAAGGTTTCTCCAGTAACCTCGAAGGGTGAAAATGTTTACAGAGTTTGTATATAAAGCATAACATATACGGTGCAAAAATAATACGATAAATAATAAATTACAAGTAAATATATACTTAGTAACAGAGTATATATAAATAAAATTATATATATAATGGACTGGTCGCACAACTTAAAGAACTGATAACCGAGTTTACCAGAGGGAGACTTTGTACAAATGTCGTTTGCTTGGGTACCTTTGTCCTATTCGTGTTTCAACCGTGAAGCTGTTGTATTTGCATGGCTGTGTTTCAGTTTGAAGGATAGGATATGGCCTTAATTTACAAGGTACAGAGGAATAACACCTGAGTCCTCAGAAATAGCAACGCATGGGGGGTATCATGGGCGAAGCAGTATACTCAGTTATGTCCATGGTACTGCTCATGTCTATAGGCGACGGTTACCACTTTCCATCAGATGGGCCGTCAGCTTGATTGCCATTCTAAGTTGTATAAAAAAAACCGATGGGGAAGAAAAATTCTTGAGTGACGACACGGACAAATGCAGTGTAAGACAATCCCCCACTAGATGAAGTGACGACCTCAAATGCATTGCAGGAAGTCAGTGAATGTAGGTGGCTCAGGACCGTTCTTTATGGCAGCCTATGGGGGAGATCTATATCCAGCAATGGACGGATGATGGCTGAGATGATGATGATGATGATTGTAGTTTTCGTATATATATATATATATATATATATATATATATATATATATATATATATTAGAATAACAGATAATACTTTTATATTTCATTAATCTCTATTGAAAAAGACAATTTAAACGCTACAAATTGCAAAAGGCGTCGTCGATATCGACGTGGAATTGTCGAAAATATCTCACAGTTAGCTACTTAATAGAAACAAAACTAAAGTAACCGAGAACTTCCTGCTTTTGAATTCCGCTGAAAATGGGTCGCCACGCAATTGACTGTACTTCTAAATCCCCTCCAATCACCAATACAAAGCTCAGTTAGTTAAAGTTTCTTAATTCTAATCCACTATTTTACTTTAATTGTAGACGAATTTTGTTACACTCTAAATGAAATCGGCGCGCACGAAATGTGCATTTAAAGCGGCTGCTTTACAGAGTCATAATTAGTTCTTAAAGAAAGAAGGACTTAGTAAAAATAAGATGACCTCTTTATGTCTAAACAACTCAGCCAGTCATTGTTAAATTTGACATATAAAGAGAGAAAGAAGAGTAGAGTAATCTTGTAATAAGAATACTAGTAAACTATCATGAACACAAAGAATCATGCGACTCAAATACAAAACAAGAACAAAACAAACAAAAAAAAACAATAGTGTACAAAATAAAAAGCGTCCACCGTTTTCTGCTCAATTGAAGTCTAAACTAAAAAATAAACAGAAGGTCTACTCTTGAGTTTAATATCAATATGAAACCAAAATCGATAAAATAAATAAACCGATTTCTATTATTCATTTACTAGTTTAAACTTTAATAATAATAAAAATAATAGGAATGAAAATTTACCTTAATTATTATTTGTTTTTTAATATATATATATATATATATATATATATATATATATATATATATATATATATATATTATGTTTATACCACGTGTACTATGTTTATACCATTGTTTTTATGCCACGATGCGAAAAAGGTGTGCATCCCTGGTGCGCAGAGTACGTGCCAGCACTAACAGCATCTTGAGTATGATAGCGAGCAGGCTGCACTGTGTGTACGTTAATCACTGCTGCGCAATTTCCAATGGAATTGTGCAGCGGTGATTATCTGTATATTATTTAATATATTGTGTGTGTGCGTGTGCGTGTGCGTGTGCGTGTGCGTGTGCGTGTGCGTGTGCGTGTGCGTGTGCGTGTGCGTGTATTGTGTATGTAAATTTACTGACATTAGTTTTAAGAATTTTGTTACTAATAAATATTTAATGAACCAAAAAAATCCGAAATAAAAATTATTATTATTATACGAAATCTATTTTAAAGATTTTTTTCTCTAACGTTTACTTATCTAAAGAAAATTTAAATACATGCATAGGGAGTCACGGGCGAATGCTAGTCAATAATACATCTGTATTGGACTGCTGAAAGCGGAATATATTGTCATAATGTGTTTTAAAGCGCCTCACGTACATATATAGAGTTCAACATAGCAAAACATCAAGTGCTTAACCGGGTATATATATAGAGGATATCCGTGTGCCGGAATTGAGGCGTGGATAACCCGGGAGGGTTACTAACACAGCTTCACCGCCCTCGTATTATCACACCTACACTAATATTATAAAGAGGAAAGATTTGTATTTTTGTGTGTATGTATGTTTGTAATGAATAAACACAAAAACTACTTTGCCGATTTCAAAGATTCTTTCACCATTAGAAAGCTACATTCATCCTGAGTAACATAGGCTATATTTATTGCTAGAAAAGACTAGGGATCCTTACTAAAGTTTTAGTAACTCAAGGTGTAAAAAAATGCTGTAAAATATCTTTCGTCGCGTGCGCTGCGAAGACAATATATACCTACTTGCTATAAGATAGATAGATAATTTATTTGCATCACTTACAGCACACAAACAGCAAAAGACACAAATGCAAAGTGAAAAAAGATAAAAAAAAAGATACATGTACAAAAGATTAAAAAAAAATCAAAAACAAAATCAGAATGCATAAAATTAGTGTAATTTTTTTTTCTTCATGCGTGTGCCACAGTAATACAAAATGGGCACAACTCAGCTTTTTTGCCCTAAAAAGAGCAAAACACTGATATTCTGTTGTGGCCAAAAGCTACAATATTGAAGAAAATATCAATAACTACAAAAAACTTCGCAATATTATATGTCCAACTTTTATCATTATGTCACAATAACAACTTTTTAAAATGTTGTAAAAATTCACCATCCACCCGTGCGAAGCCGGGACGGGCCGCTAGTAGTAGACAAATTGAATATTAAAATATAATATTAAAGTTAGAATTTCTTACTCAAGAAATAATATATTGTTAGCGATATCTCACTACTTTGTTACCCTTTCACCTATCACCGGAACTATATAAGGTGAGGGAAGCCCAAGTACAGACCTTTCTGGCCGTCAGACGTGCGCTCGAACATATCTCTACTACTTTACTCGATTAGATTTTTTTATGCAACTTAGAATGGCAAATAAGCTTACAGCCCACCTGATGGAAAGTGATAACCGTCGCCTATAGACATGAGCAGTACCATGGACATAACAGAGTATACTGTTTCGCCCATGATACCCCCCATACGTTTCCATTCCTGAGGACTCAGGTGTTATTCCTCTGTACCCTGTAAATTCACTGCCATATCCAATCCTTTAAACCGAAACACAGCCAGGCAAACACAACTGCTTCACGGTAGAAACACGAATGGGACAGAAGTACCCAAGCAATCGACTTTTGTATAAAGTCTCACTCTGGTATGTACATTTTTCTCCGCAAAACGACGGGACGAGACTAGAATTTTAAACTAACTAAGACACACGCACGCACGCACGCACGCATCACACACATGTAAATACACACACAAACAAGACCTAACCAAGTACAGACAGATATAACACCTTAGACCTATCATTAATTTGTATATGTATGTTCCAGTACCTTCTGTGATAACCATGCTTATAGGCGACGGTTGATACTTTCTATTAGGCGGGCCATCAATTTGTACCATGTTTAAGACGATGTTTTTTTTTATACAACTTAAAATGGCAAACAAGCTGACGGCCCACCTGATGGAAAGTGGTAACCGTCCCTATAAACATGAGCAGTACCATGGACATAACAGAGTATACTGTTTCGCCCATGATTACCCCCATGCGTTGCCATTTCTGATGACTCTGATGTTATTCCTCTGTACCCTGTAAATTCACTGCCATATCCAATCCTTTAAACCGAAACACAGCCATGCAAACACAACTATTTAACACGGTAGAAACACGAATGGGACAGAGGTACCCAAGCAATCGACTTTTGTACAAAGTCTCCCTGAAACATTACATGAAACTCTTACCTTCTTTCATAAAAACGTCATACCCCTTATAAACCTACTTTAACTGTTGCATAAATAGTTGATGTAATGTTAAGTCACATATGTATGTATTAAATGTAATATATCTTGTACCCAATAATAATTTTGCATGCTTTAGAATATAAGGCGAGCATTTGTCATAAAATACACAATAAAATTGGATAAAAGAAATATAAGATAATGGAAATGTATTTGTAATATAATTCGAATACAATATATACACACAAACGCATGCACATGCGCGCGCACGCGTGCGCGCATGCACACACACACGCATGCACACACACACACATGCACACACACACATACATACACACGCACACATACACACGCACGCACACACATATACCCACACACGCACACACGCACCCCATTATATTAATATTAAACCATATTTTTTTTACTCCACGCAACTACCTTTTACTTTGAATTATCAGTACGTACTTCATAATAGATCAAAAACAATGTTTTTGGCAAATAAATAAATCAAATCTAACCATGGTATGTCCTTTTCTTTTACGCTAATTTCTCAATTTGAAAGACAGTGACAAAATATTATAATAGTTAAAATGGATTTTAACAATTTTTTTTAATAGGTGAAAATGGCATGGTAGCCCCTCCTGCGCTATCGGTATACACTGGCAGGGTACCAGTGAGAGGTGATAGGTGAAGATGAAAAGGCAGGTCAGTTAGCCCATCGTGGCGAATTCAACGATAAATTAGTCACGATAGTTTCCAGTGGGAACCGCGTGGAGGTCGACCTGATAGGGGTATATTGCTAGCAAAAAGGCTATTAAACCCCATTTAATAACAATGTAATAGTTAATTTTCCCCCGGATTTTAAATATTACAATATTTTTTATGATTAATATATCACGTCTGTGTATCATGGCATCTTTTTACATACCTGCAACGAGGGGGGTATCGCGTTCGACTGCGCCGGTCGTGCGACAAGCAGTCGCACGCACACGCCGCACTGTCGCAGCACGGCGGCCGCTTGCCGCGCACACATGCCCACCACCGACACGGCGCCGATGCGCAGGAGCATATCCCCGCTGCGCAAGCGGCCATCCTGCGAAACAAGGGTTTTGTGATACATAGGAAACAATGGTAAAACAGGATAAGTCCTCTATGATCAGCCTCATCTATCGAGGTATAAAAATGCATAAACATATATACAGGGTGTCCGGTAATGAATGGATAACATAAAAATTTTTTTACGACGGCCATAAGTTGAACTATAAGACGTTTCAAGGTTATCCATTCATTACCGGACACCCTGTATATAAGAAGATAAAAAAAAAACAAAGAAAACCAATAATGTCACATTTACAGTAAAAAAAAATAATCATAATATTAAGGAAATTTATTGCATTTATCTCAAAGGAAATCGTCAATTGAACAATATGTTCTGTTTACTAAGTATTCAAACAGTTTAGTTTTGTAATTTCTTATGTCACCTATGTCTGTGAGAGATTAAGGTAATTTATTATATATTCTAGCTGCCATACCTAAGACACTTTCAGTGAATAATGTCGTTTTATATGGTTTTGAAGTGATTTTAAAGTGCTGTCTATTATTTCAATATTATATTTATTTAAATTAATACATATATACAAGTTGTTAGACGAACACTTTATTGGAACTATTTATGAGACGCGTAAATTGACAACTCAATTCGTACAATCAAATTAATTACGCTTTATTATAAAATAGAGGGCAAAAGAGGAAGAGGAAGGCCGAGGAATAACTACATGTGACAGATAAAGGAAACACTAGGTGTCATGTCGTATAGGGAGGTCAAGGATATGGCCTGGGATAGAGCTGGCTGGAAGAAGATGCATGAATTAGTTGCACCGACAAGAGGAAACTCTTAAATGAAAAGAGAGAGAAATATGGGAAGGATATAGGGATATATCCTGGTCACACGGACCAAGTTGCGGGTTAAAACTAGTATATAAAGAAAAACACATTAATCTCTAAATGATAGACACAAGAATTTCAATAAAAAACAAGTAAAGTTCGATCTCGGAGAGTCCACGCCGCAGTCAAGCTGTCACCGCGTCGTGAAACAATGAAACGCACTACAAATACGTGGTCGCCAATTTGTTCCATTTATTTGCGCGTATCTCCCGCTGCGGTGTGTTATACTGGGCGGTCTAGAACGTAATTGGAATTTGATCTTGTTAATAGTTGTTCGTACAAAGTAGGTAAACGACGTTGCCCAGTAGGTATAGAAAATAATAGTAAAATAAATGTATATTCCTTTTTTAGGGTTCCGTACCTTTTTTTTTTTTTATACAACTTAGAATGGCAAACAAGCTGACGGTCCACCTGATGGAAAGTGGTAACCGTCGCCTATAGACATGAGCAGTACCATGGACATAACAGAGTATACTGTTTCGCCCATGATACCCCCCATGCGTTGCCATTCCTGAGGACTCAGGTGTTATTTCTTTGTACCCTGTAAATTCACGCCATATCCCACCCTTCAAACCGAAACACAGCCACGCAAACACAGCTGCTTCACGGTTGAAACACGAATGGGACAGAGGTACCCAAGTAATAGACTTTTGTACAAAGTCTCCCTCTGGTGGTGGTTCCGTACCTCCAAAAGAAAAAAACCAAACCCTTATAGGATTACTTCGTCGTCCATCTGTCTGTCTGTTAAGACCCTTTTTCTTAGGAACGCGCGGAGGCATCAAGTTGAAATTAATATCATAATACTCAGGTCTGCAATCTCTTAAAGCAGTAAAATAATCAAGCTTCTAAATCGACGCACTCAAAAGATATGGCCGTTTATGTTCCTTTTATGTAGATAGATAGATATATCGTTTATTTGTTTGTTACTAATCACACACAACATGTTCATAAGAATAGATAATACATAAATTAACATAAGATTTATAAAATTGTGTTATTATGTGTGATCTGTAGCAATACAAAAAGGTCGAAGCTCAGCGTGGAACATTGTTCAAGGAACAAAACACTGATTTTCAGCTTTAATCCATTTTTTATTGTACGTGAAAATAATAATTAAAATAATATATATATATATATATATATATATATTATATAATAATAATTAAAATAATCAAATCAAAACCTATAGAGTACTTTCCTTTGACCTAGAATCACGAAATTTGGTAAGAAGCAATGTCGTGGAGCACAAGTAAAGAAAAAAATACGAAAACCCTATACTTGTAGCTATTTCACAAAACACACAATTAAATAATGCATCGCCTACTTATTTCTCTGTTTGCTCAATGGTTGACTGGTAGAGAACGCCGTCCAGTGTTAAGTCCGCCAAATGTGCATACAATTTAATTGTGCATTAAATTTTCAATAAATAAACACATTAAATGTAACATTAACACACCAATCGCCTGAACCTCAAGCAAAAATATCCTGTATTATGAAAATCACACAAATATCTGGTTGCAAAATTGATCAGAACACCCAGACTCGAGCCAATTCAGAATGGTTTGTTTCCTAAATTGAACCGACCAGGAATAGAACTCGGGACTCGTTACTCAAAACAATATGCCTACCACCGCGCCACGGAGGTCGTCAACACTGTGCAGGTCTTATTAATAGCTCACAACGAAAATCGCCAAGGTCTCGTAGTGATTCGCTCGTTAAGAACATTTGTTTTTTCGTCCCTTTTTGGGCCTCCCAGTGCGCTCCGTGAAATCCGTGGTACAGCTGTTCAAATTCTAAATCGTATCATCTTTGTTCAAATAAACTTGTTTACAAACACTTTTAAATCGTCATTTTTTATAAATGCAGGGTTCGGGAAAATTTATCTGTTGCGAAGAGTCCGCAAGAAACTCAACTTACATTCTGTATGAAACTCAACGCTCATGTCTGTAGGTCAATGTAATAACTTTTCATGAGATGAACCGACAACTTATTTGCCATTCCATGTTCCATTAAAAAATCCTAGCTTTCTAGATTTTTTTCTTTGAAACAAGACAATTCCTTTATTATTATTATTAGTAAATATCAATAACTATAACTTAAAACACAAAAAAAAGAAGTCACCCAAAATAGTGACTTACGAGAGATCAATTCATCGCTACTTCGAATCCGGTTTAAAGGACCAAGGCGGCGTATGATTAATAAAACATATATAAGGAATCAAAGTAACTTGAAGTTTGCAGGAAATTCTGGAAATTATCGACAACTAAGAGATTGATATTAAAGCTCTTGAAAATATTTCTCTATTTTCGAATTATATTACGTGGCCAAAATTTTGAACGCAGGTCCATTTATTTTTTAAAAATTACGAGCGTAGAAGAGGGATTGTTACTTGAAGGGACCCAACCCGAGCTGTATACCCTGTAAGATCTATCCCTACACGATCTTCTCTGGAAACTGTTAAATTCATCATAATAAGCCAACTTTGGCCTTACTTCATTCTTCGTAATACCTTTCACTGATGCTCCATAAATGTATACCCATAGCGCAGACGGACTGACCTATTCTATTTCCATCCATTTAAAAATACCAATGTCCAACACTGAATTTTTTTATATTTTATTTATATTATATCTATACAAATATGAAAAGTACGGTTTCTTAGTAATTAAGACTCGGCAGCCATATTCCAATCATAAAACTTAAATATAATAATGTATAGAAACAGGAGGTTGAGATGCTTCAGTAATTTAGGTCACTTGAAAATCACAATGTTCTCTGTTTAAAAAGCTCGTTCCAATTTGACGGCGGCGCTGTGCAGCGACGTATTGTTGCCTCATTCCCCTGGCACGGAGCGCCGAGACGCCGGTATAGGGTTAACAGTAAATGTGACTAATAGGTGCTAGAAATGTGAGAGCTTAAAGTGTTTCAATACTTATACGTTCCCCAATATGATACTACAACAACTCAAAGAGCATCATCACACGTATAATAGAATTTGTTTTTTGTAGATATTAATAGAATGGTAACCACGCCTGCACAGGGGAAAGGGATTGTAAAATTGTAATTGTAAAATCTTTATTGTACATAATTTATATTAGACACATTAAAAGATTAAAGAATGACCTCTTACAGTCAGACCTTAGAAACCTTAGAGAAGCTGAAAGAAAACTATAGAATGTTCAGAGGATTGTTAATAATAGAAACACAAGATTTTATCAATAGCAGTGTACCTTATCAGGTAGAGTTCCACGTGATTCCTTCTGAAAAATTCGTCACCATAGGCTAAATAACCTGTTTTTATCTTCACCTATCACTCTTCACTGGTACCCCACCAGGATATACCGATAGCGCAGGCGAGATTACCATTCTATTTTCACCCAATAAAAAACCTCATTTGCGCCATCTATATATGCTGGCGGGAGACAAGAGAGGTGATAAGTGAAAAATTAAACATGACAATTTCCAGGGAGAAACATATGGAAGTCGAATTCACAAAGTAGCTGGCAATGGAGTAGTCTCCTTTACTATCATTCCCTTCTCAAAATAGCAGTGGTAAGATAACAAGACAAATATTACTGATACGCTAATGTAAAAGGGGAGAGGAATTGACAGTAATGAGGAGGTTAGTCCTTATTGCTGGCAATATACCTAATCAGATCGTCCATCATGTGGTCACGCCCGGAAACCATCGTAATAATTCCTAATAAATTCATCCCAATGGGCCAACTGACCTGAACTGTATCTTTAATAATGTAAACATATAATGCAAAAATAGAGTAACTCCGTTTGTTCTATCAATACCCTGGCGCAGACGGACTTGTCACTCCAATTTCACCGCATTAAAAGAACAGTAATATAAAACCACCAGAAGGTAAAAGGTTGAGATGTAGCCAGAATTCTACTTAAAAATCAATGTCTGAACTGCAACAACATAAATTTTATCTAATTTATATAAGAATCAACCGACTTCATTGTACCTCGTTGTTATAGTTTCTATGACATACACGCACTCTAACTTGCCTTACTTAATTTAGACTTATAATTTTTGTTTATATAATTAAAATCCGCTATTGGTTGTATTTATAAGAGACAGCATGTAAGTTATTTTTTAAGAGCTGTAGATTTTGTATTAAATAAATAAATAAATCACAATTTTTAAACGGTGCCGTGCAGTGGCGCATTGTAACCTCATTTCCCTGGCATGGGGTGGGCAGATGCTGGAATAGGGTTGACGCAAAAAGTATCTAATCTTATTTTATTGTTATAATAAAATTTTAACTAAACAGTGTCTGTACATAGGAGCTGTTAAGGAAAAAATATGCGAGGGATCTAAATAAAATCTACAGCTTTTTTTTATTTAAATGTTTCTGACTCTATTAAACACTAGTCATTGTCCGCGATATTGTCTCCAACTAAATATAGTGTCTATGCCCTCCGTCTCAAATACTACGTACATATATAGCAAATGTCAAAAGGTTTCAAACCAATTCATCTTTTTACTAATACAAACTTACAAGCCAGGCTAGATGAAGCAACAGTTCAAAGACAAAAAGTTCCTTCAATGTGCACAAATTCATAGAATTAGTAAGATACAGAAAAACTAGGGTTTTTCGCAAGAAGATAAAGTACAAAGCAAATAAAAAAAAGTAGACGAATTCAAATTAAATGATGATAGAGAACGATATAGTGTCGTTGCATCCCTCACTCCCCCAGTCCCGAGAGTAGGGTTGCCGCTCGGCAGAGTATTATGTAAATTATTCATTACCATTTTGATATCAGAATTACCCTTTCATATAAAAGTCACCGTGGAGTTTCTGCTTAAAATTTCTTTGTGAAGATTAAATTAACAAAATTTGAATATAAATAAAAAAAAATCATCCGAGCTTACGACGACACGAACATAATAGGGTAATGCTAATCTTAAAAGTAACAAGACAATCGGACGACGCTCCAAATTCGAATATCTAACATAGACTTCTTCTACC
Organism: Galleria mellonella; assembly: GCF_026898425.1. Taxonomy (NCBI): domain Eukaryota; kingdom Metazoa; phylum Arthropoda; class Insecta; order Lepidoptera; family Pyralidae; genus Galleria; species Galleria mellonella. The sequence continues at coordinate 118,439 of NW_026442098.1, forward strand.
TCGCTTTTCACGTTACTCGGGATCATTTTTCCTGATCATGTAGCGCCATCTGTTCCTATTTCATACATCCTTCACTACAAGATTCAACTGTTTCCTTGTTCCTAAATCAAGTTTGGCTTAGGTAAAAATGCTACTCTCATAAGGCGTGCCAAAGACCAAGAGTACCCTAATGTACAAAGAAAGCGAGATCACTCCTTCCCCAAATATAAATACCATCGTTAATAATTATCGTAACCTGTTTCGTATACTACTCAATACAAATATTATAAAGTGGTAAGATTTCATTTTTTGTTTATAACTGATATACCCAAAAGTATTTATAAACCATTTCAAAAATTCAATACTAATAATATCAGCCAGTAACATAAAATATATATTACTTTCAAAAAAATCAAGATCCCTACGAAAATTACATTAATGTATGATCATGTATTAAAATTTGCCTTTTTAAATTTATCAATCTACCTGTGCCAAGTATGGGAGGATTTTTTATTATTATTTCATCCAATAACTATCTACTGCTGGATATAAGCCTTCCCCATAAGGGGAGTTTCGCCAGTAGTTGCCACGCTTGGCAGGCGAGTTGGTAACCGCAGTTTGGCTTTTAGCGATGTTTTAAGAGGGACGCTGCTTCCCATGCCTCGGCCTCCCTTAGTCGCCTCCTACGACACAACGGGAAAGGAAAGGGTGACCTAGTCTATGCCGGGACAGACACAGCGATTGGAAATAGGAAAATTGCTAGTAAAGAAATATATATGACCAGACCAATCCCGGCAATCTACGAGGAGAAATCTAAGTCACTAATACCATTTTAACAATTTCATCAGAATCTAAACGTAACTTTAAAACTTGCATTGCGTAGTTTGTGATTTACAACATAAAGGAATTAACGCGGTCATTTGAGTAAACTATAATAATTTAACTGGATTATCACCATGTTAAAAGACCAAAAATTGATATAAAATTTCGAACCTCTAATATTAATTCGGAAGTGGATCTAAAACTCCACTAGTAAGCCCCAAGTTATGTTAAATGTAAATTAGATGAAAGCAAGCGTCACATATCTGATTCAAGTAATTCAATAACTACCGTAGTTTCCGATCGTTATCCAATCTGAAATTCTATCATCTTATCTATCTCAACTCCAATGCAATAAATCTAGCAGTGAGCTTAAATCTGATAGTAGATATAATGGCTAAAAACAGCCATGTTTTGAATTTTCAAGCGTAACAATAATCACAAAAGTTTACGAGTTTAAACTGCATTAAACACGAAAGTAATATAGAAAAGTAACGTAATTACTCTTTTCAAATAATTTTACAAAGTTTAGAAATTCGTTTGAAGTGCTCATTTTACAGTGCTTTATTCTCAGGATAACGTCACTTTCGTCTTTAATGTTCTGTCTGTAACTCGACAATTAATGACGAGTTTCTCGCAGACTTTTCTATGAGGAAAAGATCTGAACCTAGAGAAAAAAGAAATAGACAATTTAAATAGTTATTATTCCAAAAAGCCTATTTGAATAAACATTTAACAACAAATTATTGCAAAAAGAATTGTCAGAATTAACGAATTAGTACACAAAAAAATACAATCCTTCTTTTTTTTATACAACTTAGAATGGCAAACGAGCTGACGGCCCACCTGATGGAAAGTGGTAACCGTCGCCGGTAACGGTAACTCAGGTGTTATTCCTCTGTACCCAGTAAATTCACGCCATATCCCACCCTTCAAACCGAAATACAGCTATGCAAACACAACTGCTTCACGGTTGAAACACGAATGGGACAGAGGTAGCCAAGCAATCGACTTTTGTACAAAGTCTCCCTCTGGTGGTTCTCCTTCTCTCTGAAGTCGAATAAAAAACCATCTTTATTCTGGACAAAAGTTAAGTAAGAATAAAAGTAGATATTGTTTTTATTCAATATGGAATGACAAACAAGCCGATACCATCTGATATAAAGTCATAGGTTACACACACAGGACACTAGGTCGATCGCGACCATTAATCCAGTCGATCGTGACATGGGAAAAATATAATACTTTGCTAATCTAGCGGAAGATTCTTAGACGCAATGCTCACACTAATATAAATAAGTAGTTACTAAGAATAACTTTCAGTTTTATGTTTTCCCTCATAATAAAATAAACAATACTACAATACTACATAATTGTGTACTGAACTATGTTGTTTCATTTGTGATTTCAAGAAGTATATAATTGGTATTTCGTACAGGGTTTCATCAGTAAACAGTAGATCTTGGGTCTAGTTAAGTCGGCTACCTCTGATTTATACAATTTTATATTTGTATATTAATTTGATCATACAGGGTTACACTCTGGGTTCGTTGCACGCGTCCATGTAGCCTAACTTCAGGTTGCAGCTTGAAAATCAGTGCTTTGCTTTTAAGCAAAACTATCACTGAGCTGTAGCCTATTTGGGTCACTGCGACACACGTGGCGAAAATATTTTTTTGTATTTTATCTTTTGTTTTATTTTTTATAATTATGTAGATTTTTTGTATAAATTCAGTTGTTAATCTACGTGTGTAGAATGATACAAATAAAGTGTTTATCTATCTATCTATCTATGTCGGTCACGGTACCCCTTATATATTACCAGTTGTGAGAACCAGCCCATTCTTTCCCTTCGGTCTCATAAAAAGCGACTAGAGGAGCTTAATTTAATGGTTGACGGATGGGCAGCAGTGTCCCTCTTAAAACATCGTCGAAGCCTAACTGCGGTTGCCAATCCGCCTCCCAAAAGTAGCAACTACTAGCAAACCCCCCTTTTTGGAGGAGGCCTCTATTCAACAGTGGATAGTTAACCGTTGATATGACAATGATGGTACTGTTATATAGCCGTGGTTATGTACAACATACGAATATAAAAATGCTTAACTGCATTTTCGAAACAGTCAACGGTTAACAATAATGTATGCGTCATACCATGCATTTCCAGCGATTTTTCGATATATTTTAATTCAGACCGGATTTGAACCTCAGACGAACAAGACGCTTTACTAATTTTTATAATAAAGACTCGTGTTAATTAAAAAAAAATCTTTTTAAAAAGTCTCTTCTGACCCACCCCGTAACAGTTCCTTATGACAGTTTAGCATTGGGAGATTTTGCCAGTAGTTACCACGCCTGGCAGCTGGGTTGGCAACCGCAGTTTAATTTTTGGTGATGTTTCAAGAAAGACGCTGCTGCCCATCCGTCGACCATTAAATTAAGCTTCCTTAGTCGCCTTTTATAAGATCCAAAGGAAAAGAAGGGATGGCCTATTCTATACCGGAACCACACAGCACCCCAAACATTTGAACAATCGAACGGGGAAGAAATGATTTATCGATTAATTTGACAAATTGAGAATGGCAACCCATAAGGAAGATACCACTCAACGATAACCACATTCCATCGATTGGGTTATCATCTTGCCTATCATTCCCAGCAGTAGGCAAAGAATTCCGCACAATCGATTACATTCTGCGAATTGTAAATAGAGCAGGATTATTTATATCTGTCACGCGCACAGTGCCGGTTGATCATTCGTTAATTGGACACGGTTGTGCGGAATAATTAAATTAAAATTTACATTCTACATTGGCACGTACTCGAAATAAACCCCACGTCATTTTATTATGAGGATAGATTATTTTTTTTTTACACAGCAAGATCCGTCTGATGGTACGCGGTATAACAACCCCGCGAATGTTTGCGGTACCGGAATGATATTTGATCCTTGTGATATAAAAATCTTGGGTCACAGTAGATACCCAGTAATCTTACCAGTATATCTCATCACCCAAACCAGGATTCATCAAACACACAGTCATTTGACAGCATAATTAATAGATGAGACAAAGATACCAATGTGGATAAGTATATACAAAATTTCGTTCTGGTAAAACTACGAGAAATAGCAGTATTACTAATGGTCCACCTGATAGACAGATATTGTAATCGGCTATCAATATAAGGAACACCTCTCGCGATACCATTTCTGAAGACTACGACGTTATGTCTTTTATATAAAAATTGGTCTTTTCTTCATTTCCGTTGTAAGCACGTTGTTGTTATTGATTTTCAGCAAACGACAAGCTGTGGTAAAGAACCTAAATATTTCCTAAGAGCATGGAGATCTTAAAAAATACTTGAAAAGGTCTTTTTAAAATTATGTTTGCGGCTGAGGTAAACGCTATTTGGATCATTTTAAAAAAAGTTCGTCACTTGCTGCATGCTTCACGTAATGCCATGTCATGTCAAAGGTCTTCGAACTACTATTACAACGAACTCCTTAGCCCTCCCAGGAAAGCTAAGGTGGGGACCTTGGGGCGAGCCTCTTTGCCCAAATTCACCAACAAGGGATGGCTACCCCCGGGTTACAATGCTAATTTGGCTAACAGCATAAGAACATTGGGTGTTTTAGGAATTGGATCCATCTACTTCTCTTTCTTGTTAAATAATATAATTTTTACGCACTATGCTCTCCGACGCTAAGGTCTTTGAAACAAAGGTGGCTGAGAAATTCATGACACTAGAGGAATCTTGAATCGTACAAGAAGTAGCTACAGCAAATATTACACTTACCCTGTCTGCGACGCCACCAGGTAGCACGCTTTTGACCACGACGCCTGAGGAACGGCCACCAACGATCCCAAATGCGAGTCCGGACCCATCGTTTACCAACTCGACCACTTCCACCTGAGCCCACTCACCGAACACCTGCTGATGTCAAATATAGTAAAGTAATCTTTAAGAACTTGAAGGTTTTCATGCTATATGGAAGAGCAAATGAGCTGACGGCCCGCCTGATAAAGTGTCACCATCGCGTATAGACATGAGCAGCACCATGCAAATCACAGAATATATTGTGACTCACGCTTTGCCATTCCCATTCGTTTTTGCCGTGAAGCAGTTGTGTTTGCATGGCTGTGTTTTGGTTTGAAGGGTGCAATATGGCAATGGAATTACAAGGTTACTAAGACTTTAATCCTTAGGAATGGTAACGTATGAGCGTATCGTGGGTGACACAATATACTCCGTTACGTCCATGTCTATAGATGATGGACCACTCCATCATATGGGCCGTCAGCTTGTTTTCCATTATAAGTTACATAAAAAAAAACTATTTACCATGATGTGCTTGATCCGCCGCTTGCTCTGAGGCCTGCGCGCGCGACTCTCTAATCAGCTGACCTTCTCTGCCATGTTGCTCACTAACATCTTCCACCATGACATAAGAATGGGCGTTTCGCTTCACAGCCGGTAGATGGCGCATTCAGAAACATTTTCTGTACCGCTGACGCTCACTTTACTTCTCTATATGAGTATGAAGATGATTGGATGTACAGGTGCTAAAACAAACAGAAAGTTAAATGTTCGGATGTCTGCATGTCACGAAATTAATTTCTTCGACCGCATAGATTTTAGAAGAAAACCAATGAAATAGACTATTAGATGACGTATTATAATAAAACATACATCAATTTTAAAGTTACATCTTCAAGAATACAACTGTGGTAGCTGCCTTCAATTTAGTACAGTAGCTTTTGCGTGATGCTAGAACATGCATACAGAGACTTTACCAGAGGGAGACTTTGTACAAAAGTCGATTGCTTGGGTACCCATTTGTGTTTCTACCGTGAAGCATTTGTGTTTGCATGGCTGTGTTTCGTTTTGAAGGGTGGGATATGGCGTGAATTTACAGGGTACAGAGGAATAACACCTGAGTCCTCAGGAATGGCAACGCATGGGGGGTATCATGGGCGAAACAGTATACTCTGTTATGTCCATGGTACTACTTATGTGTATAGGCGACGGTTACCACTTTCCATCAGGTGGACCGTCAGCTATAGCCTATAGACTATGGTCGCCTGCAACACTAGGGGCGTCACGTGCGCGTTGCCGACCCTTAAGAAACCTTAGTATACCTTTTTGAAGAAACCCATACTGTATTCTCCAAGGAAAACCTCGGCTCTTGAGAAATGGGCATTTTTTAAATGTGTGAGCATTTTTTAATAGTAATTTTTTTATTAATTTACCGCCCAGTTCGAAATGCAATTTCAGCTGAGAAGAACGGGCAAGAAACACAGCTATTACCTTTTTTTTCAAATAAGAATTAAATATACAACAAAAAATCATATGACCGGATAAGATGACTATCACAAACTTCGTATTCATAAAAGAAAGGAAAAGCTACAACGCTATAATCCATCGTTCACGAGTATGACGAATGATTCAGCCATCGTTGTGTTCAACCATATCATAGGAAGCCCAGTAGAAAGAAAAAGAAGTAAAAAGTAGAGAAAAGTAGAAACCCAGCCCACCACGCCGCCACCAATCTAGACATTAAAGTGAGCATAACTTGCTTCAAGATACGTAATTACTTCAAAAATATTACCAAACTAACGTGACAGTATACCCAATAAATATATATAATTAGATAGATACTCTTTATTGTTTCCTCCAAAAGATTACAATAGTAAACTTATTATAGATACAAACAATTACAAGAAATGATCACAGTGAGAAAACAATGGGCGACCTTATCGCTAAGAGCGATCTCTTCCAGGCAACCTTTGGATGGAGAGGAGTAATTATAAACAATTTGGTGGGAGGCACGATGAAAAATTTTGTTACTAACACATATACAAATACATATACATACACACATACACAATTAGATAGCCATCATTGCTAACCCCATTAAAAATTCTAATAATTCTACACATTTTAGGCGAAAGTAATAAAATACTCATAAAATAAGTCCATTACGCTGATCAACATTTGTTCGATATATTTTTCTATAGCTAGATGTAAGGCACATGTTTCACCGGCAGGGAACTAGGTAGAGGCGACCGAATATCACTGACTAGTTTATCATAATCTTATTCAGTAACGAAAATATAACCAAATTTTGTTGATTGTCACAGAAATACTTTATTGAAATTAATAAGAAATCGAAACATTCAAAATTAATAGATTTATTATGTGTTGGACATCAGCAAACTGTGTTATGATCTCTTCGGAAATTTCGGGGACAAACGAAACAGAAATTTAATGTTAAAATTACATAATACATGCCGTTTAAAATTATTAAAAATGTTTAAATATCGTTCCTCTGGACGATTAGGATAGGATTTATGATAAACGAAATGTTAAGCTCCATTTACTAAGTCGATTTCGGTACGAACAAAAACACGAAATTGAGCGCGAAATTTCGGAATTTCATTTCATGGTAGACCACCAGGTCAATTATTCCTTGGTTACTTTTTCGAGTTTTATTAAAGCAATCTCCTAGTTCTGGTATATAGTTCATCGTACTATGAACCAGTCGTTATAAAATACTATCACGTGACAGTTGAAAAAGACTAGATTTCGAAATGACGCTCGTCGTGACGTTTTTTTGATATTAATTCGTATAATAAGTATTATAAGCTAGAAATCTTAACTCCAACATAAGCTTACTTAAGTTGTAAAAGATAACTGTTAACTCAGGAAAACACTGATAAAAAAACGAATCAGTTAATTTGGCAGTTAGCTGACAAAAGTTGACCCGTTTTTGAGAGTCGAGGCTCTGTCTATATAATCTAAGAATTTAAGGTACTTCATTACTTCTACATACATATGGTAAGCTTGATCTCCCAAATACGATTAATTTTACTGAGTTAATATACTGAACTAATCGGTTATCTTTTTTTTTATACGACTTAGAATGGCGAACAAGCTGACGGCCCACCTGATGGAAAGTGGTAACCGTCGCCTATAGACATGAGCAGTACCATGGACATAACAGAGCATACTGTCTAATTATCTTCATAATTCTGACAGGTTCCTTATCATGAATAATGTTTATCAAGCGGAAAACTAGGTTTCAGACTAGTCATAAAACTGGGAACAATAAGTGAATTAGTTTGGACATAAACGCTGGCAATGTTACCAACGCTAAGGTCACGGGTTTATCATACCGCGATACGACAGGGGGCGCCCTTGTGCTCCATTTCTTTTGGATATCTTCCAATACTCGAGTTCAATGGTTTGGAGGTTGCATTACATCATTAATCCTGTAGTTACACAAGGGTTGATGTCTTCAGAGGTCTATAAATATGATATACTAGCGACCCGCCCCGGCTTCGCACGGGTGCAATATTTGTTTGTCTTACTTTTGAACTGTAGAACACATTTTAGTAATGCTGGTATTTTGGCGTGCGTGAAAGTACTGCATTAATAAGTACTTTATATTATTATCAATTTCGTGTATATTATAGTATATGTCATATATGTGTAAGTATATTTGTTGTTTATATATATTTATTCGTTTATATATGTAATTTTAGTATGCATGTATATCAATAATTAGTAGTACCGCATTCGAGTATTCTGACACTTCCCTATGATTGACTGAGAGAGAATGCTTTAAGCATTATGTCCGCCATGTACACATATTTGTACTAATGAATAAATAAATAAATATGGTTGGGATGCTTCCACTAAGAAATTATGCTTACCTTAATATATATTAACTTATATACAGACATTCAAAATACATAAATATCTGTATAGAATGATAAAAATATATAAAATAATAATAATAATAATACATAAATTGTTATCTTTCCAAATATTTATTTAATTTACATTTTTTTTTAAATCTATGCACCGCCGCTTTCTCTCACTGTTTATCGTAACGGTTGACTGGTAGAGAATGTCAACAGGCATTAAGTCCGCCCTGTGGGCATGTTCAAGTAATACTAATGCATAAATAAATAAATAAATAATATTCTCTAAGATTTTAAATTGAACGGCTTGTAAAATTTATTTAACTTTTAACATAAAAACCATCTTTTTTGGCTAAGATATTAAACTTAGATATATAGTGTCGCAGACTTATTCATAAAGCTAAAAGTAAAGAATATTTTTGCTATAAATTACATTTCTTTATTTGAAACCGTTCAGGCACTGCACGAATTTATTTTGTTGTTTAAGTTAATTTGTTAGTTATATGTATAATTTATATAAATATATATAATATGTAAATCTGTGCATCTCATTAAAAATAAGATTTTTTTTAATAAAATAATATTTAAAATAATAAATATATGTTTATGGTATTCACAGATAATGTACTTTACTGACAATGAAAGAATTCTCAAAATCGGATCAGTAGTACCGGAGATTATTTCAGGGTAAAAATAATTACATCATAAATATATTATTTTTTTAATTATATAAATTCAATAGGCTGTATAGATAAATCGAACTATTGTAAATTAAAAATTAATTGTGGTAAAGAAATATTGTACAATTACAGATTTTTATGCCCCCCATTTCTCCCTTTCCCCCACAATAGTTAGTATAGTAAATATGACAAAATAAATATAAATACAGAGTAACTTTTATCCAGGTAAAATATTGACGGTAGATGGCGGTAGGGACGAAAGAAATTTGCCGAGTCAACTAGTAAATATATAAATATTAAACCACTACTGGATGCTAATAAAGGGAAGCCGAAAGAAATCCCTTTACAATGTCTCGTAGACAATTACAGGTGACCTTGGCAAGTGACGTTTCGAGGCTACTGTAGCGACGATCCCGAGGGAAGATCCTCGCTCCGATCTTACCCCGAGATACTTAATAGGGAATCAGCTTTTTCTTTGTACAAAATATAAAATCACTGACGACTAATATTTAAAGTGGATATATATATATATATATATATATATATATATATATATATATATATATATATATATATATATATATATATATATATATATATATATATATATATATATATATATATATATATATATATATATATATAATAAGAATAAATAAATAAAATAAATAAAAATCCTTTAGTCGACGTAAACGAAATAAATTGTACTAATATAAAATAGAAAACTTGGCTCATTTAACATTCGCAGTGTCAATAAAGAAAAATGTTTTGTTATCGAAAGATCAAGTGTCTCTCATAGTGTTGTCGATCGCTTTTGAGGCGATGCCAAGACACAGTGGTGGAAGCATTATTAAATAATCCAATACAAATGTACTATGTTTTATCTAATATTAAAAAAAAATCTCGTGTCGTGTTTGTAGTCGCAATCCTCCGATACGGCTCGACCAATTTATATGAATTTTTTTATGTATATTTGGTAAATATGAGCATAGATTGTGAAGTATATATTTTATTTTATGGGTGAAAATGGTATGGTAACGGTAACTACGCCTGCGCTAATGAGATACGCTGCCGGAGCACTAGTGAAGGGTGATAGATGAGAATGAAAACAGGCCAGTTAGCCCATCATGATGAATTCATCAGGAATTAACCATGATAGTTTCCAGGGGGAACCGCGAGGAGATCGACCTGGTTGGGTATATTGCTAGCAATGGGATTCTCAGTCTACATTATTAACAATCCCTTTCCCCCCTGTAAGGTATATTTTACATCGATAGGATTAGGGTGTCTCTATCCAGAAAAAAAAATATGTATATGGCAGAACAATGTTTGCTTCAGCTAGTTTGGGTCAGTTAGTAGTAGGTATATATTATTTCGAAAATTGATGAATATATATACTTACTAAGTTCCAAAACCTATGAACACCATTGCCTTATGTACGCAGCTCGACAAGGTTGGTCATATATATATATATATATATATATATATATATATATATATATATATATATATATATATATATATATATATATATATATATATATATATATATATATATATATATATATATGATTTATGTAAACATTTATTTTAACTTCTGTTTAGCACTACTACTGCCCACTCACTACTTCCTATGCTGCGTTAGGTTGACTGGAAGAAATCTCTTTTAGAGATAAGTTCGCCTTTGCTAACATTGTTATTAACTTATTGTTGTTACTGTATGTTTTACTGCAATAAAGAATATATATATATATATAAAATGTCCACTGGTGGTCATAGGCTCCCCCATAGACTGCCATAAGGAACGGTCCTGAGCCACCTGCATTCAATGACTCCCTACAACGCACTCGAGATCGTCACTCTATTTAGTGGATGATCATACTACACTGCATTTGCCTACCTTAACCAAGTATGTAAAATGAACAAATAAATTATACAATAGCATATTATGTATCCCGCGTGGTCCCAGCATAGAACGGGCCACCCCATTTCTTTACTTTGGGCGTCGTAAGCCATACTTAATGGTCGAGAGATAGGGGACAGCGTTCTTCTTAAAACATAAAACGCCTTACCGCAGCTGCCAACCCGCTTGCCAAATTTGGCAACTATTGACAACATTCCCTTTATGGAGAAAACGTATGTTTAACAGTGGACAGGTTACGGTTCACATGATGATGATGACGTTATGAACGCTGTAAAGTATATGTGTTCTTAAAACCTTAATTGCGCTCCACAACTTTTATTGCTGTACCGTACAACTGCAGAATGTTTTTAATGTTCTCAGATAAATAACAGGTCACTACATAGTATAAAACAAAGTCTCTATCGCTGTCTGTCCGTCCCTATGTATACTTAAATCTTTAAAACTACGCCACGGATTTTGAAGCGATTTTTCTTAATAGATAGAGTGATTCAAGAGAAAGGTTTACATGTATAATACATGCATAATATTGTAGAGAAACACTGATAAATTTAGAGGTTTCTAATGTGATGTCGTATTGTAATAGCGGCCGGCGGCGCTATTTAGTATCAGCACTGCACCGCGAGGAGATCGACCTGATAGGGTATATTTATTTATTTATTCATTAGTACAAATATGTGTACATGGCGGACTTAATGCTAAAAGCATTCTCTCCCAGTCAACCATAGGGAAGTGTCAGAATACTCGAATGCGGTACTACTAATTATTGATATACATACATACTAAAATTACATATATAAACGAATAAATATATATAAATAACAAATATATGACATATACTATATATGACATACATACACATATATGACATATACTATATAATACACGAAATTGAGAATAATATAAAGTACATATTGATAGCAACGGGGACTAACGTCCCCATTACTAACAATCCCTTCCACTCAGACTATTCATTAAACTAATCTGTCTCAAGGAATAATCAAGCGGTGCTTACATAAACCTCTATTACCCCAGCTGCGTACTTGAAAGTTGATTGAAATTCCGCTGATAACTCAGGCTGTATTATAGGAATATTTATTTCGCTAGCTGTTTGCATGCATTGCATATGGTATTATCATTCACCGTGTCTATTTATAGACAATCTATGTTGTAAATGTGAAATCTGAATCCTTACTTATAATAGAATTTTATTGTTAACTAGCGGCCCGTCCCAGCTTCGCACGGGTGGACATTTTTACATTTTAAAAAGTGGCCATTAAGGCTGCACACGCGACGGAAGCTTAAAAATGGAGTAATTTCTCCCGTTTTCCCAACATTTTCCTTCACTGCTCTGCTCCTATTGATCGTAGCTTAATGAAAAGTATTTTTTTTATACAACGTCGAATGGCAAACAAGCTGACGGTCCACCCGATGAAAAGTGGTAACCGTCGCCTATAGACATGAGCAGTACCGTGGACATAACAGAGTATACTGTTTCGCCCATGATACCCCCCATGCGTTGCCATTCCTGAGGACTCAGGTGTTATTCCTCTGTACCTCGTAAATTCACGCCATATCCCACCCTTCAAACCGAAACACAGCCATGCAAACACAACTGCTTTACGGTTGAAACACGAATGGAACAGAGGTGCCCAAGCAATCGACTTTTGTTTAAAGTCGATTGTCTTATATCTAATGTTTCAAGCGAATGACAATTATATAAATAACTAAACGATATCTGTACATGGAAGATATTTAGGAAAAAATAATATAAGTAGTCTTAATAAGACCTTTTAAATGCAACAACAATAACTTTTAGAAATTTTGTCTGTCCATTTGTTTGTTCCTGCATCACCCAAAAACTAGTGTACCAAATTAGATGTTAATTTCACAGTTGCATTCCTGAAGGTCTAACTTAAAAAGTGGTGTTTGTTTTATTTCGATACAATAGTATTTCCGAACCGATAGGACATTATAGCTTGAAAGAAAAGAACATATTCCGTTTTAAAAGGTCGCTAGCACTTGTAAGCATGGATACCACAGAATATACTGGGATACACATACAAAGACTGGGGATAGGTATAAGGTGCTAGTTCTGTTTGTACTTGGTTAGGTCTTGTTTGTGTTTGTATGTAAATGTGTGTGATGCGGGGGGAAAGGGATTGTTAGTAATGGAGACTGAGAATCCAATTGCTAGCAATATACCCAACCAGGTCGAGCTCCTCGCGGTTCCCCCTGGAAACTATCATGGTTAATTCCTGATGAATTCATCATGATGGGCTAACTGGCCTGATTTCATTCTCATCTATCACCCTTCACTGGTGCTCCGCCAGCGTATTCCGTTAGTGCAGACGGGGCATACCATACCATTTTCACCCAAAAAAAAAATGTGTGTGTGCGTGCGTGCATGTATCTTAATTAGTATGTGTGTTAAAATTCACGTCTCGTTTTGCGGAGAAGAATGTAAAGACTGTTTGTCCAGTGATATATATATATATATATATATAGAATTTAGTTTAGAGGGTAGGCACAAGTGCAAAGCAGTCGCACAATTTATATGAACAAAGATAAATAATAAGTTTAATGCAGTATTTCCGAACCAATATGACAACGTAACCTTCAAGAAAAGAGCAAATTCCTTTTTAAAAGGCCGGCAGCGCACCTGCAATGCCGCTGGTGTTGTGGGTGATCATGGGCGGCGGTAGTCACTTACCATCAAGTGAGCCGTATGCTCGTTTGCCCCTGTGTTATTATATATATAAAAAAAAAAACTAGAAATATTCTATTTCATTAGTTTCTTACTTCTAAAATCCACACGTATAAAGTAGCAGGCTAAAGCTAGTCATAGATATGAAACTACAGAGGTTCAGCTGAAATTCGACCTTGGGATCTCTATACTGAGCTGTGAGCTGTGACCTCTCCCAAATCTTTCACCGTAAAAAGTAATGACATCCCATACAGAGCCAAGTCCGGCATTCTATTTATCCTTGACATATAAAATTTATTACTCGAATGCTTCCCATAAATTACCCCATGATCATTATGTTTATTATTATGTAAGTGGTAGTAAGCAGTATTAATAATGTTTATTTATAAGCGATATAAACCTACCGGTTTCCATCATTAGATTTTTTTTTATACAACTTAGTATGGCAAACAAGCTGACGGCCCACCTGATGGAAAGTGGTAACCGTCGCCTATAGACATGAGCAGTACCATGGACATAACAGAGTGTACTGTTTCGCCCATAATACCCCCCATGCGTTGCCATTCCTGAGGACTCAGGTGTTATTCCTCTGTACCCTTAATGGTCGAGGGATAGACAGCAGCGTACCATATCCCACCCTTCAAACCGAAACACAACCATGCAAACACAACTGCTTCATGGTAGAAACACGAATGGGATAAAGGTACCCAAGCAATCGACTTTTGTACAAAGTCTCGCTCTGGTAGGTACCAACCGTAAGAAATGGGCCACCCCTTCCTTTCCTGTAGGTATCGTAAGAGGCGGCTAAGGAAACCCTGCTGCCCATCCCTCAACCATTGAGGTTGAGGGATGGGCAGCAGCGACCTTCTTAAACATCTCCAAAGCCTAACTGCTGTTTCCAACCCGTTTGCCAAACGTGGCAACTACTGGCAAAACTCTTCTTATTGGATAAGCCTACGTTCAGCAGTGGACAGTTAAAGGCCGATATGATGATAGGTATCGTTAGAAGTCAGTGCTGTATAGATATACAAAGTTATGGCTATGTCCTTTGAACTACAGGAAGGGTTGTTAAATAGAAAATGGCTATATACTTCTTTGCCAATAAAATAATCCTCTTATAATATTAAAGACATACCAGGAATTCTTAGTAAAGGAGACTAGAGGACCTACAAACTAGAGGAATTTACAGGGTACAGAGGAATAACACCTGCGTGCTCAGGAATGGCAACGCATGGGAGGTATCATGGGCGAAACAGTATACTCTGTTATGTCCATGGTACTGCTCATGTCTATAGGCGACGGTTACCACTTTCCATCAGGTGAGCCGTCAGCTTGTTTGCCATTCTAAGTTGTAATAAAAAAAAAACCTACGGCCGGTACCATACGGCTATACCTAAATGTGACATAATTAAAAATAACTCGGATACGCAGTGTCAGGTTGGTCGTATGCTTTTAATCATTCACAACTATGTCCCGTATCATTGTAATGATTACGTGAATAAATAAACTCGGAACAATTTTGATTTTGTCAGCGTCAAGCAAAAGGCAGGCAAACTATGTACTTATTATCTCTGTTACTAATTAAAAAAAAAAATTCTAAATTCTCGTCGGCAACTCACAAACAAATAACAAAAATCCAGTTTTACTCACAAATTCGTCATCAAGTTTGTTAATTAAATATAAATTTATAACAAATACATAAATATTAATAAAAAAAATATATAAATAAATATTTTTTTTAAATAAATATTAATATACCAATATACCTCTATCAATCAAGATTAAAACGGTTCATAGGATACATCTATGCAAGAGACCATTCTTTATGCATATAGATACTGAGCATCCGTCAGTTCTATCGGATGATAATGATGGAACGAGAAAGACATATTAATAGAGCAACAATACATTATCTGTGATAAGATAAATAAATGGTCCCCATAGACTAACGCACATAATTATATCGATTAATAACAAGAAAAACGCACCCAAAAACAAGAGAATCCACACAATTGTATGTAGTATCCGGCGACTGAAAACAGAATAAATACTTTTGTAATGTTAATTAATAAGATTTTATTCAATCTCCTCTGTGTCACTATATTTTTTTATTCATTATTTGTGTAATTATTTGGCTGTATGTGCATTGACGGTCGCGAGCGACGTCCGCCCGCGTGTACAGTCGCGCGGTACTGCCGAATCCGAAATGGCGGGAAATGGGACATGCGCTTTGAGAAATCGATGGGGTTGTGGCGAAAATGGCTTTTATGGAAAAGTGGCCTACCAAATATCGTTGTCAGCTATTTTTAGATTACTTATCCACATATTGTTTATAAAAAAATGCTATCTGTTTCGTTATTAAATAGGAGTAAGTACTTGATCCAATCTGCAGATATTTCTATAATGAAGATAAAGCAGAATATGTACAAAATATAGGTAGCCACCAAATATTCGTGGTAAATAAGGTAGGTACAAAATACCTGAGGCAAATACACACATCCTGACTTTCTAAATATAGAAAATTTCGATGAAACTTCCCAGTCGATGCCGATCTCCTTCGTGCACGTGATTAAAATATTTGTATAAATTTCCCTGGTTTATTTCTTGGTAAGTACTTACCTGGTCACTTACTAGTCCAGGTTACTTACTAAAAAGAATTTATTAGGTATATTTCGTTAAGTTTAAGTTACCTCCATTGGTACTCTTTGGAAATTATCGTGGTTAATTTCTTGTGAACTCGCCTCTGTTTTTTGTCAACTAGCTTACTTTTGACTTCATCGTTTCATTTTCTCGATCATTCATCATCGATGCACCGCCATTGTACACCAGCCATTATTATAGGTGTGTGTGTTTGAGTCTTTGTATAAAACCTAAAAATTCTGGTAAAAAAAATTACCTCCTCGTAAAAGCTAGTGGATTTTTAGTTTCTACGTATACCGAAGTATAAACAGACAATGTTGCAGTAAGCATTAACTTTTCCAAACATTTTCAATTTGAGTTTTTGTTTTTTAAATCTTTTTTTTTTCAAGTTATTTTTACTTGATACGAACACGCTGAAACCGGTCTAACTAAACTAAAATTTGCGAGGTTGGTAGTCAAGCATTCTCAAAGTTCATTTCAACCGACTTCAAAAAGGGGAATCCTCAATTCGATATTGTTTTGTATTCGTTACTCATAACTCCGTTAGTTATAAAATGATTTGAAATTTCTTTCTCATCCGAAAGAATATACTTACACATATTTACCAAATTCCGTTCAGTAGCTTAGTTTTTAAATTAAAATAACAAGTATTACCACAATTTACCAGAGGGAAACTTTGTACAAAGACTTTTGCTTGGGTACATCTTACCCATTCGTGTTTCTACCGCGAAACAGTTGTGTTTGCATGGCTGTGTTTCGGTTTGAAGGGTGGGATATGGCGTGAATTTACTGGGTACAGAGGAATAACACCTGTGTCCTCAGGAATGACAACGCATGGGGGTATCATGGGCGAAACAGTATACTCTGTTATGTGTATGGTACTGCTCATGTCTATAGGCGACGGTTACCACTTTCCATGAGGTGGGCCGTCACCTTGTTTGCCATTCTAAGTTGAATAAAAAAAAGTGTATCTGTGTATATTTAGTAAAAAGTATTTAACTAAAACCATAATTGGTTTACAACTGACGGAGTTATGAAGAAATAAAGATAAAAAAAATACAACCGAACTCCATCTTTTTAAAGTCGGTTGAAAAAAGGGGTCTCTTTCTCGTAACATTTATGTAGATACGTACATTTACAGACTATGGTAACCACCTACTTTTAGGTGACCCTTTGCTTATTCTCTAAGAAAACGTCGTCAATTTTAGATACCTAAATAAAATACCTAGATCTAGATAATAAATCAATTAAATCACCGGATGTGACATACATAACTGTTATGTTCAATAACTGAATGGGTCCAGTCAATGCCAGCGAGCTCACAAGCGCGTACGAGTGAGCATATAGTGGGATCGATTCTAAAGCCCCATTCATCATACGGTTTTCTTCACAGATTTTGCTAGAGACTGTACAGAAGTCGTGTGCTTGGATGCCACTGTCCAACTCATGTTCCTGTCACCAAGCAACTGCCATTACTTACCTGTCATTATTTGGGAATTTTATTATTTGTAAAGTAATATGTTACCTATTACTGCTATGGTACTATGGTACTGCTCATGTCTATAGGCGACAGTTACCACTTTCCATCAGGTGGGCCGTCAGCTTGTTTGCCATTCTAAGTTGTATAAAAAAAACTTTCCAGTGAAGTCTGGACATAGAATGACACCTACGGGAAAGGAAAGGCCACCCTATCCTTTCCCGTAGGTGTCGTAAGAGGCCACTAATGAAACTTAATGATCGAGTCTCTTAAAACATTATCAAAGCCTAACTGCTATTGTTAACCCAGCCTGCCAGGGGGGAAGGGACTGTTAGTAATGCAGACTACCACTCCAATTGCTAGCAATATACCCTGTCATGTCGACCTCCACATGGTCCTCTCGCCCTGGAAACTATCGTGCTGAATTCCAGGTATATTCATCACGATGGGCTAACTGACCTGCCTTTTCATTCTCACCTATCCCTCACTGGTACCCAGCCAGCGTATACCGTTAGCACAGGGGGGGTTACCATTCCATTATCATTCATTAAATAAAAACCCCTTTCTCGTGGGTGTCGTAATAGGCGAGTAAGGTAACTTAATAGTCAAGTCTCTTAAAACATTAAGCCTAACTGCGGTTGCCAACCCGTCTGCCAAGCGTGGCAACTACTGGCAAAACTCCCTATGAAGGCCTGCGTTTAGCAGTGAACAATTAACGCCTGAAATTATGAAGTCATCTAATAAAACTTATGTACTATTTAGAGCATATCAAGGTAGGACCAGGATATAAAGGATGGATGGATAGATGGATGAGGTTACAAATGAAACTGTTTCTTGTATCCATATTTATATTTATTATGCATGGTAGCTCACAGCGACTACAACTAATGGAAGATATTACAATCGGCGTAGTCTACGCTGCATTTGTTTTTACTGTGACATCGTATCGATTACTAAAATCGATTGGTAATTTTTTTTATAGTGAGGCAAACGAGCAGACGGTCCACCTGACGGGAGACGGCTACCGTCGGCTACCGTAAACACCTGTACATAGATATATCGATACCTCCATTTACATCATTATACCATTAATGCTCTATAAGTTTTAAGTTCTTCGAAGTTCCTTCGAATCAACCTACAAAGCTCTACTCTCTACTACATAAAATAATTTACCATTTCTATTAACACTTCGCTGACCGTGAATTCCGTCATGGTTGAAATCTTTGGAATGAAGCTAAAATTGTGATAAAAATCTAAATAGAAAGAAAAGTAATTTTTTGGTCATGAACGCTTTGTAATCCAAACGGTGTTGCCTGTAGTGGTAGAACGTTCTACACGCTAGTGCAACGACGAGTTTACTCGTCACCGCTCAGCAAAGTTTTAAAAATAAACACCACAGACGATGTTTTAGTTAGTCTTACCTCAGTTAGTATGTGATAAACATATAAAAGTACATAATTTTTTAATGTCAACATAAAGGGGCCATCTATAAAATATTTATTTATTTACTTTATTGTTCACAGTAATAATACATAAAAAATACGACAGAAGTAAACAAATGTACAAAGGCGAGCTCAATTCTGCAAGAGTTCTCCTCCAGCGACACCCAAAGTGGAAAGAAGCATCAATGTCAGCGGATAGAGCGGTGTACAATAATGTGACAATTTTCAAACAAGAACGAGACAAATTTAAGAATTACCTTACTTAAGGTTACATGTTAAAAGGAAAATATCAATGAGACATGCTGAGGCAAGGTTAAAGGACATATTCGTGAAAAAAAAATGTAAAGTGATCATGTCACAGTGTTAGTTGTATACTTCTCCGATACGGCTTAACCGATTTTAATGAAATTTTATATGTATACTAGGTAGGTCTAAAAATAGGTTGTTATCTATTTTTTATACCCCTAAGTGATAAGGGTGAGTCACAGCTCACCCTTATCACTTAGGGGTATAAAAAAATTCCCTAGAAATAATTTATATGGCAAAACGTTTCCCGGGTCAACTAGTAAATAAATAAAAATCGATAATAATCCCTGATAGGATAGAATCTATTTACCAGAGGGAGACTTTGTATAAGTCGTTTGCTTGGGTACCTCTATCCCATTCGTGTTTCAACCGTGAAGCAGTTGTGTTTGCACGGCTGTGTTTCGGTTTGAAGGGTGAGATATGGTAGTAAATTTACAGGGTACAGAGGAATAACACCTGAGTTCCCAGGAATGACAACGCATGGAGAGTATCATGGGCGAAACAGTATGCTCTCTTATGTCCATGGTACTGCTCATGTCTATAGGCGACGGTTACCACTTTCCATCAGGTGGGCCGTCAGCTTGTTTGCCATTCTAAGTCCCATAAAAAAAAAGGATAGCAGTACGGAACAAAACGTTTGTCTAGTCAGATAGTTAAGATATAAAAAAAATTTAGTTGGTAAAATAAAAAAAAAGAAAACAAACCAATGATTTTTAGAATTCCTTTCAATTTGGCGCCTTTATTGCATACAAATATGGGCTAGTTATATCAGCAGAATGTTGGTATTTATTGTGAAAGAGTTAAAATTACAAATACAATAGGGGAAAAAACAACTAAATGCCACGCACGTGTAATACTGTCACGTTTTTTACGATAACTCAAAATGCAGTTTCCTAATACGAAAATTGACTTATATTTCGACATTGGTCTTCATTTTCTTATGAAATTATTTCTTTTTAATTTCAAGTGGACTATGTACTTGATAAAAATAGAAAGAAATGCAAAATTTTTCATTATTGATAATATATCATTAATTGCTATTAATAAAATATGCTTGTTTAATTCAATGCTCAAGGGATAGGCAGCAGCGTCCCTCAAGGCCTATCTGCATTCGCCAACCCGCCTACTAAGCGTATTTCTCGAACCATCTAGCAACATTCGAGTATCTCGCCTGTTCTTCTCAGCCAAAATTGCATTTCGAATTGGCGGTAGATTAATAAAAAAACTACTATACAAAAATGCTACGATTTAAGTTTATTTCAATAAAAATATGTCTATCTTTTAATATTACGTAATTCTAAATATAGGATGCCACTATTCGATGATGTTATTACACGATAGATGGCGCTATGTTGTATTTACTAATATTCAAGAGATGCTGAGAATTTTACCGACTTATAGTATACCTATTCCTTCTGTGATGTAAATGAGAATACTTTTGCCAAACAGCCAAAAGATGCGGGTTCGAATCCCATCTTATTTTTAACCCCATCTCAGTATTTTTTTGTTACGAAACTAATAATGGCAAACAAGTCAACGGTCCACATTTTGAAAAGAGATAACCGTCGCCTATAAACATGAACTGTACCGAACACCATGAGCACCATGGACGTCACGGAATACACTGTGATACCCCTTATATATTATTATATTTAGTACTAGGGCTATACAATATGATATATTTTATATGACCGTGTGCGGGGTGCATTTGGCCTTATACGGCCCTATAAGAATTTAAACAATTAAATAAATATTTCCATTATTATTATTATTAACAAATGCAACGCAGACTACTACATTATATATATATATATATTGAATTATATCCTATAATGCGATTACAATAAACCTTATCGAGAGTACGAACCTAACAACGGTGGCCCGAACAGTGGGTAGTTAATGGTAAACATTGGCACTCCATTATGCAAAGTCGGTGGGCGGTACACGCCGGGCCAAATTTGTTGGTTACACTCATTATATCAATTCATTATTTTTATCAAAATAAAAATATCATTCCAAACGCATCCAAATCATTTATACGAATAGAATGCCTCTATACATATACATATACGTATATATATATAAATATATATATATATATATATATATATATATTGTAATCACACATAACAGCATCCGTTTACAAATAATATAGGAATTAACACTTAAACTATAATGCCTAATCTATATTACACTTCTGAAATACCAACAGATCATTCGGTTCCTACTTAATTTTATATATATATATTGTGATAAACAATTTTACAAATAAATAATTGGAACACTATAAAAACATTAATTCTCATCACTATACTATATTCACTTTGCTAAATAAATTAAATATGTCAAATTATGAAGAACAGCGGAAAGTAAAAATAGTAAATTTGCATCTAGTTACGAATATCTGATTACAATAATCGTTTTATTTTATACATAAATCTACTAATTACATACGAGTGATGAACATTTTAACGCCCTTATCAATTCACATTTGGGAAGGCATTTGTAGAACGCCTGTATTATTTTATTGGTCGCGCCGACCAATCTGTTGCAACTACGAAAAATGTACTTGTTACACAGTAGACAAGAGTAAAAATCGAATAACAACGTCACTATTCAAAAATACACAACAGTAAATGAAATTACCCTGTTTAGAAGACATTGTATATCTTAAAAATTGTGTCCTCAGCCTTTTACAATGATATCTTTTGTTTTTAATTTAGTTTTTATTTTTTTTTTATTTTTGTGACGGGCGATAGAGATCCGCAGAGATTCGATGGTAGAGGAAATAAAAAATATCAATAAATTATAAATAAATAAAATGCAGTCTCTCCATTCAATACTGATTAATTATTTTTATAAACGTAAAATAATATAATTTACAAACGTCATAATCTCATTAATTAGGTACCATATGCAGATGACTATCGCTTCACAAATAGTAAACACTAATTTGCTAAGGGTTCTATGAAATACAGGGTCTTCAAAAGAAAAAAGAGAAAAATAAGGCAAAAGAAAAAAAAAAGAGACCTCTGTTTCGGTCTCGAGTATTAGTAGACGGAAATTGTGGTTACTCCTTTTATCACTCTTAAGACTAGGGATTTTTTTTTTACATAATACATTAATAATTAAGAAATTAAAAAGAGTTGATTTTCTTATAAATAGAGGAGAGTATATAGAGATACGCCTACACAGTAGGAAATGGAAATCAAATTATAATATCTTAATTATGATATTTTTACTACAATTTTACTAGAGTGAAAAAAAACAAAAAGAAAGAAAATCTAGTACGGAGTGGAGGAATCGCTGAGAATAGTAAAAATTCATTTTAATAATAATAATTACAATAACATTATGTAAAATCACTTACAACTATGCAATATTTTATTATTACGCAACGCTTTCAAAAGAACAAGTTATACCAAAGCATTAATTTTATATTTTATTTATTCCCTTCCATTATTTATACTTTCGATGGGCCTGAAGTGTACAAGTCGAAAGGGACAGGGGTGCAATGACCCGTTTTTTAAATTTTTTTTTTTTTTGTTTTAAATATAAACATGGGAATTAATCCAATATACACACACTACGAAATGGCACAGTCTGCCAATATTTCAGGCGAAGGTTTTTTTTTTTTTTGTTAAACAAAGTTTTTTTTTCTTAGATTTTTTTTTTCAATTCGGTATTTCACCGTGCAGCCAGCTTATACGCTTATATTTATCAAAAATCTACATTAAATTATAATTAATTAATAGAATTTTTGGCATGTCATCGTGGTGGCACGACTAGGTGCATACGACCGGTTCGCTCGACTGATAGATGAGATCTTAAAATCGGCACTGTCCAAAATTTTACTTATACAGTTAGCAAACCGGCGCCGAATGCCCTAGGATATTTACATAAAAATTTCGGGTCCTTTCACACTAAAATAGTAGCGGCGACATTTAACTTCGCTTCAATATCGCGAGTTTGCACGACCGATCGGCATAAAAACTTGTAAATTGAGGATACGACCTGTTTCTCTGCCAAGTAAGAATAATTTTTGACAAATATCGTAATGGGTAGGAACAACTATCAAAGTAGGCAATGGTTATACAATTTTATAACAATTTATATAAATATTAAAGGTGAGAGAAGGAGGTATAATTAGACAATATAGGATCAATTCAATCCCATAATATATTTTCATCAAAATAAAAATCATGTTATACATTATATTGTACAGTATAAAAATATTCTAGATTCTAGAGCGGTGTTTCCCAACGTGGGGGCCCACGCCCCATAGGGGGGTAATTTGATAGTTAAAGGGGGGGGGGGGTAATTTGATAGTTAAAGGGGGGGGGGGGGGGGGGGTAAATGGACTCTAAACGATTTTAACCTTCTTACTCCGGGCCATTTAAATGCAATGCTACGAGTAGATATCGGTGCCAAATGTAACAAAAATTGCTGTAAATTATTATTAAGTATAATTTCGCTTGACGTTACCAAAATATCAACTGGGTAATAAAAGTCGTCCAGTAAACTTTGTCGGAAAAAATTATGTATGGGAGAAAGAAATTTTAGTAATGTTCAAGTGGGTCATGGCACACAACAGGTTGGGAAACACTGCTCTAGAGAAATCAAATTTTGTTTCTGGTATATATTTAAATATAAAATAAATGTGATGCTATATAATTGAATAGCGTAACGCCACATAATAGTAGCAACATGGCTCCACAATTAGCTATAATCCATAGTAATCGTCAAAGCTGTCTACAATAAATTCGATTTTCACTTTCCGTTTTGCTTGTAGAGTACATAATACTGCTACAGCGAACATTGCAGCTCCTCATTTTCCCTATATTGAGTTTTAACAATCATTCTCACCCGCTTTACTAATTGCAAATCAGTATTATTAGCTTTAGCAATAGTTCTCGATTACTTTCCATCAAATAATAGCGTACGACAATACAAATTTTAAATTTAAAAAATCGCGCAACCATTTCAGTGTGACACGGCCCTTAGGGTGAGTCGACAATGACGCGAATTGACACGAACACATCCGCCCACGCTCGCATTCCTAACAATATGTATTATTATGCAAGTTTACTTATTCTGTACCCTAACATGACACACATAAGGGTCACATTTGAATGGACAGTTCATTTTCAAACACATTAACGGCCACGATTTTGACAGCCGCGCGAAAACATTGTAAGTCATTTCACAGGTCGTATATAAATCGTGTATATACTTAATGAACTGTAGTAATTTCAATTTATATTATAAATATGCGTTTACACTGCACACTCAACGGAAACGCAACACTAACCAGTCCTGCTATAGCTGTTTAATCTTAATAAATTTAATAATGGGATACAATTGTTCTACCGCCTGTACAATGGATTGTGCTCAAAGGGATTGTTCAATATGATGCCCACAGCCACTTTCTACCATCGTACGGCTCGCCATCGACAGGGAGTTCATCCTCATGTTCTACAGTTTCAATAGTCGCGTACTGCGCGGTTTCAGAGATGTTTCCTCCCACGAACACTCAGGTTGTGGAATGAGCTCCCTGCCGAGGTTTTCAATTTCAAACTGCTACCACAAAACTAAAAATCGAAAAAGGAATGTTGCGTTGGTTTGGTTTGGTCATTTGGAGAGGATGGATGAAAGAAGAATTACGAAAGAGATTTATCGAGCAAGAATGAATGAAGATGTCGGTAGGGGCCGCTCTAGACGGACGTATGTCGACCAAATAGGCGACGTGCTGAAGATGGGCCAAATTAAAAGTACCCGTAACCGGCGAGCGTGTATGAAAAGATTGATGAATGTGGAGGAAGCGAAAGAGGTCTGTTTGAATCGTAGCATTTGGCGTTCCATTGTTTCTGCCTACCCTAATGGGAGAGAGGCGTGACAGATATGTATGTATGTATACCACAAAACTATTAACGTATACAATTATCATTATTATTGTTATGTTTTGTGGCTGAATAAATGATTTTATTATTATTACATTAAGGTCGTTATTTGCTTGCATTTATAAAGGTGGCTATAAACTTTATTACGAGTTATTACTAGAAATGAATCGGTTGCATGTGCAGTGTAACGATACTTGTGTATTCTCATATTACAAATTGCGTATTTAACAAACCGAGTAACAAACAAAATTGATATTATAGATAGATAGATAGATACTCTTTATTGTTTCCTCCAAAAGATTACAATAGTAAACTTATTATAGATACAAACAATTACAAGAAATAATCACAATGAGAAAACAATGGGCGACCTTATCGCTAAGAGCGATCTCTTCCAGCCAACCATTGGATGGAGAGGAGTAATTATAAACAGTTTGATTGGAGGATATTCTTGATGTGGTTTACCAATCGGACGACAGAAATGCGTATCTTAGATCGTGTAGTCCCAGTATAGAATAGGCCACCCCTTTATTTCCCGTGGGTGTCGTAAGAGGCGACTAAGGGAACTTAACTGGCCAGGTGGAGGGCAGCAGCATCTCTTTTAAAATATCATCAAAGCATAACTGTGATTGTCAACTCGCCTGCCAAAAGTGGCAACTGCTAGCAAAACTAAGAAATTATGAGAAAAACCTCCATTCGGCAGTGGACAGTTAACTGCTGATGTCATCAATGTGAACCTTGAAGACCGACTACGACTTATTATAATCGATATGTGATTATTTTAATTTATTCGAGACGCTGTGAGGTTAACACCGTACTTATCCGAAATAATATCCGGTTAAAAAAAATGTCCACAATAAATTAAAAGAGTATGGAACCTAAAAATCAATAGTGTATAAAAAAAACACGAGCGTTGCTCCAAAAATATGTATAAACACGTGTCGTAATGCGAGAATACACACATAAGTGTTATTTACCGCGAGTCCGGTACTAGTAGAAAGAGATAAAACATTAGATGAAAGTCGAACGTATTATCTATCTCTATCACTCGTAGCAACAGTACATTGAGTGACAGAGATAGATATAGACATACATTGAACTTTTAATTACATCTATCACGTATGGACGCGCGATAAAATATGGGCCGTATGAATGGGAGATAAGTAACATTTTGCGATGACAGACGATTGAATGGAAACAATACAATTTAGCTATTAAAATATAATTGCAGCTAATGTTGGCGTGATTCAACTTCGAACATTTGAGAGGAGCCGGCGATTGAGATAGATACATCTTCTGTCCTTGTTACTCTTGTGCATTTAAGTGCAATGGCTCAACGAGAACATTGTACGAGTTAAAGAGACGAAAGTATATACAGTCTAAAAAAAACAATCAGTGGCCTTCTTTGACATGTTCCGAACGATTACGTGACTATTCGGAACGCATTGTTGTGTCTAGACGTATCCGTTGAACAACTGGTAGGATTCTTTAGACTGTGTCGCCATGTAGATCTCACTGTACGTACACTCGACTCTATAGGATGGGAACATACTATCGGGCACATCCATCAGTTGCGGCTTATAGATGCGGACTGAACTACATTTATATTAAACTGCATAAACTAGCGGTTGTCGCAAATGTGACCTTGGCCCGTCCTGAATAGGCATGGGTAATATGGATACCTATATATTGAGATATCTGATATCTATAAATTGGGTTCATCACCTACTCCGATATTGCCCATATCGGTAGGATATCTATTTATCGAATATATTAAGTCTATTATCCAATTTTTATTATATTTTGGATAACAGACTTTTAATATATTCGTTATTATATCGGTCCAGTATATAGGTATTGTAACTAAAATATATAGATATTACTATACGAGTATATTACCCACCACTAGTCCTTAAATAGTAGGACGTCCGACAACGATCTGGCGCGCTGGCTGTTTCGCTCACACATATACACACCGTCTAAAGTAAGAGAGAAACAGCAAAACGACCGCGCACACTGTTCAGTTATCAGCCACAACTGACGGATGCGTTGGATAGTATATTCCCGGGTTTATTTTGAAAGAACACCGCGGGCCACCCACTTACAACCAATATAGCACCCAATACTATAAGCTAGGAACACTTGGACACTGTGGATTGTAAACAGCGTCGTTCAAAATCAACGACAGCCTAACACTGTGGCGATTTGCGAACGTGTTTGTACCGAGGCGATTACTCAAGTTACTTGTAAATCTGCGACATCATAATTTGGACGCCATGTTAGATAATAGGGATGTAGATTATATATGGTGAATGCAATGGATAAATGCAACAAGTTCACTACGCATATACGAAGTATACGTTGCGTAGACATCGAGGGATCGCTACGCGACAAAGTTGACAAATTGCCTCGCCCGCACAAATCGCACGTGCGACAACACTAAATCGCCGACTCCGGTACGAAATGAAGAAATGGGAATGAATGAAATTAGAAAAATTCGTGCACCTTGCGAAATACCGAGAGCACTCTTCATTTCTTCGCCTTCACGGTGACGTATGTGGGCTCCTCGCCGTCGGGCCGCTGCGGGCGCTGCGCCGGGTGCGCTGCGTGGGCGGCGTGGGCTGCGTGGGCTGCGTGGGCTGCGTGGGCTGCGTGGGCGGCGTGCGTGGCGTGCGCGGCGTGCGCGGCGTGCGCGGCGTGGTGCAGCAGCAGCGGCAGCGCGCGGCGGTCCTTGTGTACGGAGGCGTAGATGGGTGGCGGCGGGGGCGCTGCTTGAGCCGCGTCTCATGTTTGCAGCGCTGTGTTTATCTCGCGGTGGATCGTTGTCTGCGTGCAGGAGTTGTTGCATTTTCATTTCAATGGGAAATTAATACATAATACTATAATAATATTAATTTTTAGCATAATGATTATATATTTACTATAATATTATATTATTCAAAATGCTTACATACTATGCCCCATATTGTTGTTATTTATACACAAACTTCTTTCCCCTCGCCTCTTCCCGTTACGCGGGTTCGGCTTTCGTAATCACACGGCGCCATTTATACGCAAACAGTGAATGCATAATAATGTTAGTAAAAATTATTAGGCTGTTTACATATTCGTGTGTAACAAACATACAAATGTGACTTATGTAGCAGAAATTAAACGGATTTCAATAAAATTTAGTACACGAATAAGTTATATCTGACTACAGCATGGGATTCTTCAAATAGGGGGTAAAGAGGTTTCTTCAGGGTCGGCAACGCGCGCGTAATACCTCTGGTATTGCATGCGTTCAAAGGCTACGGTAACCGCTTACCATCAGGTGAGCCGTATGCTTGTTTACCACCTCAGTGGTATATAAAAAAGTCTATCCATTGTCTATTACCCATAGTATAAGCTCTGATTAGTTCGGTACTAGATTCCGCTGTCGTCTAATATTATTTATATATTTCTAAAAATACATATATTAAAAATACAATATAAACTGACCAGTTCATCAAGCTGCCGAGCGAGCTGGTCATTCAGCGCCTGTATGACCTGCCGCTGGCCGTCTTGAGCGGCGAGCGCTAGTTCCAGCTGGCTTTGCGCTAGCTTCGCCTCGGCGTCCTACAACAGAAAATGTACCGTTTAAAATATATGAAATCATGCGATCGAAATGTGAGCAAAAATTAACATAGGCTGGTTACATTCCATCTTTTCAACTAAGACGCACCAACCATTCAAGAAAAGAAAATTTTTGATGTTAGAAACACCAGGGGAACAGAAAATTTATACAATCCAAGAAAACACACTCAGAAGAATTGATATAGTTTCGGTCTCTCCCTCTCTTTCTCTGTCTCGCTCGCTCTCTCCCTCCATAAGAAGATAGAAAATAAAAGTAATAATAATGACTGAATCACACTAATCGCCTGGTCCTCAAGCTAGGAACACCTGTATTAGGAACTAGGCGACAAACATCTGGAGGTTCACACCATCTAGACCCGAGTCAGTTCAGAAAACTCCGTTTCCTATATTGGGCCGACCGGTAATCGAACCTGAGGCCTGAATCACACAAAGCAACGTGCTGACCATTGTTATCGAAAGGCATTCAAGGCATTCATAACTGCATCAGAAGCACTGACCTGTTCGCTCTTTCTAGATTTCGTGATCTGCGCCAACTCTTCATTCTTCTGTGCCAGCTCGGCCTCTAGTTGCGCCACGCGCTGCCGCAGTTGTTCCACCTCGTTGGCATCGCCACCTGTAAAATTGAAACAATACATTTATATAGTAAACATTTATATTGGCCATGTGACCACGGCATAGAATAGGCCAGCACTTCCTATCCCGTGGGTGTCGTAAGAACCAACTAAAAGAGAGCGAGGGTTGGGCAGCAGCGTCCCTCTTAAAACATCTCTAAAGTCTAACTGCGGTTGCCAATCCGCCTCCCAAGCGTCGCAACCATTGGCAAAACCCACCAAGGGGGAGACTTATGTTCAGCAGTGGGCAGTTAAAGGCTGATATGATGATGGTACACAGATGAATTCAAAAACTAAGAATTCTCCTGGTGAATTCGTCACTAAAAACCAACTAATATAAAGTCATGACTAGCAGTAGTCCATCAAGTGAGCCGCATGCTCGTTTGCCCCTGTGTTATAAAACAAAACTTACCTGAGTTCATATTCATATTATTCCACACTGGTACCCTGCTAGCGTAGACATGTAGTTGTTTGGACGAAATAAGTAACAACCAACTTGATTATATTATTGATTTTCATATAATGAGAGAATGACAGCAGAAATGAATGTGAGAAGTAAACGTCGCTGTCATGTCTGTATGTCCAGTGCGAAAGATAGAAAGAGGTGAAA
This sequence comes from Galleria mellonella, assembly GCF_026898425.1. Classification (NCBI taxonomy): domain Eukaryota; kingdom Metazoa; phylum Arthropoda; class Insecta; order Lepidoptera; family Pyralidae; genus Galleria; species Galleria mellonella. The sequence continues at coordinate 148,852 of NW_026442098.1, forward strand.
CATCTATGTACAATTAAATTAACCTACTTGATGGAGAAGAAAGTAATGATGTTGATAAATGGCTATGAGATGAATATTTACAATATTAATTTACAGACGCCACAGACAATGCAAACGGGGTTACTATTCCATTACCACCCATTGACAAAAGATCTTTCCTATAATGATTAATTTATAGTGAATTCATCACAATGGGCTAACTGACCTGACTTCATGCTCACTTATCATCTAGTCAGTGGTCAATGATATGGCTGGGTTACAACTCCATTTTCGTCAATTCAAAAAGCGACCAACCTTTCCCCGCGTAATGCCTGGCGCGTGCCACCTCCTCCCTGTACTGGTGTAGCTGTCTCTTCCACTCGTCTACGTTAGCGGTGCTCTCCTGGAGAGCGGCGGTTAGCCGAAGGTTGTTGCTTTTCAAGGTAGCTAATTCCACTTCCCACTTCTTCGCATTGGCAGAGCTGAGGACAAGAAGATAATGATAAATATTTCATATCTTTCCCATTATTATCATCATCAATAGGATCATCGTATAAAAATAAGCCTATTTTTAGTCATTTTGACGACAGTAACCTGTTGCTTTGTATAATTACAGCTTCGGGATCGATTCCTGGACTGAACAATTATGAATAAAAAGCGTTATTGTCTAAAATAAGTTTTTTTTTTTTTTTTTTTTTTTTACAACACAGGGGGCAAACGAGCATGCGGCTCACCTGATGGTAAGTGACTACCGCCGCCCATGATCACCCACAACACCAGCGGCATTGCAGGTGTGCTGCCGGCCTTTTAAAAAGGAATATACTCTTTTCTTGAAGGTTATGTTGTCGTATCGGTTCGGAAATACTGCTGCTGGAAGTTGATTCCAAAGAATGGTTGTGCGTGGAAGAAAGTGCCTTGAAAAACGCACGGTGGAAGACCGCCACTCGTCCAGATGATTGGGATGAAACTTTAGTTTGTGGCGGGTTGTACGGTGGTGAAAATCAGCAGCAGGTATCAATCCGAACAATTCCTCAGAACACTCCCCATGATAAATTCGGTAGAAGATGCACAGAGACGCAACATCTCTGCGCAGTTTCAGTGGGTCGAGTCGGACAGTAAGGCGTTGACTATCGATAATTCGAGCCGCCCGACTTTGAATGCGGTCTAACGGAAGGAGTTGGTACTGTGGCGCTCCTGCCCACAGGTGAGAACAGTATTCCATATGCGGCCTGACTTGGGCTTTATATAATTTCAGGCGGTGTTCTGGCATGAAATATCGTCTCACCCTATTGAGTACTCCTAACTTTTTGGAAGCTATCTTAGCCTTCTCCTCCAGATGACCGCAAAACTGGACGTCGCAAGATATATCAACGCCCAGAATTCCTAGACTCGACTTTTTATCAAGGGAAGTGCCCTGAAAGTGAGGAGATACGACAAACGGCGTCTTTTTTGCGGTAAACGCGCAGACTTGTGTCTTTTTGGGGTTAAATTGGACAAGATTTTGTTCACCCCAGATCGAAACTTGATGGAGTGAAGTTTCGATTTCAGACACAAGTCTATTCCGGCACTCATCGGTATGTGCCCGCGAGATCTTTGCATGACCGGTATATAATGTATCTCCTGTACTGTCGTCTGCATAGCAATGAATATTACTTATCTGTAACATATCATTGATATGCAGAAGAAACAGAGTCGGAGATAGTACACAGCCTTGCGGGACACCAGCATTCAAAGGTTTTAAATCAGAGCATGCTCCGTCGACTACGACCTTAATGCTACGTTCCTTGAGAAAACTGGCGACCCAAATGCACAGTCTCGCAGGCAACCCAAATGAAGGTAGCTTTGAAAGCAGCGCTCTATGCCACACCCGATCGAAGGCCTTCGCGATATCCAGACTAACTGCTAAGGCCTCTCCCTTACTCTCGATTGCCACTGCCCATCGGTGTGTTAAGTAAGCTAAAAGATCACCAGCCGAACGTCCCTGTCGAAAGCCGTACTGGCGATCACAGATCAGCTGGTGCTCTTCTAGGTACCGGAGCAGTTGACGGTTAATGATGGATTCCATAACCTTCGAGAATAAGGAAGTGATAGCTATGGGCCTATAGTTAGCTGGATCTGAGCGATCTCCCTTTTTAGGGATCGGATGCACCAGAGCAGTCTTCCAAAACTTTGGGACTATGCCCGATGAGTAGCTAAGCCGAAAAAGACGCGTAAGAACCGGAGCCAACTCTGGTGCGCACGTCCTAAGCACAATTGGAGGAATACCATCGGGCCCACTCGACTTATGGATTTCGAGGGAGAAAAGTGCTCTACGCACTGAGCTATGCGTGAATTTAATGTCAGGCATAGAGCTCCTACAACACGTGATGGTCGGGTGTTCTGTGTTCTGCTTCCAGATATTTGTCACGTTGTTCCTCATAACACAGGGTACAGGTTATGGACTAGATTCGGAGATGTGGTGAATGTGAAATCGAACCCATGTCTCCGACATATGGCACCTCGAGGGTGCATCGTCTGGTTTTTGGTGGGTACACCCTCGTCTTACGAGGGGATTCCCACAGTACCCAATCACCTCGCACAAGGTATATGGGTCTGCATAAAGTATTTTCCAGACGTTAAAAAAAAAGTTCTGGACTAGATGATTGATGATTGAATGACACTACCTTAAGGAATTGTTAGTAATTCGGACTATCACTCCCATTACTAGCAATGTACCCCCTAACAAGTCAACTTCCACGTGGTCCCTCCTAAAGAAACCATCATGCTAAATTCCTGGTGTATTCATCACGATGGGTCGACTGGGGTGCTTCATCATTCCTCACTAGTACTCCGCCGGTGTATATCATTAGCGCAGACGAGTAACCATACTATTATCATCTATTAAAAAAAAACCTTATGTAAAATAACTTTTTATTCACAATAAATTCAAACGTCTCATAAACTTATTTCAGCTATTGAAATGTTCTCTTTTTTGCGCTAATTTCTTAATTTGAAAGAAAGTGACTTTAATATCTAATGATTAAAATCTTTGTACAAGATTTTAGTTTTCATAAGAGGTAATTAATTAGATACCAGATACAAGTGACTGCATTTAACCTTCCTTCCAAGACAAATGGCAAAACTTTTGAAAAATATAAATCAGGTACTGTTCATCTATTAATGTAACAAAGAGGAAATATTTTTTTGTTTGTAATGGATGAACTAAAAAAACTACTCAACCGATTTCAAACAAATCTTTCATCTATAGAAAACTACATTAGCAATCAGCCAGTAACATATTTCAAATATAATTTTCGAAAATTCCATGTACCAATACGAATCCGGGCCAGATCATTAGTAAGATACAAAATATGGCAACACTCTCTCACTCTGAAACCGATACGTACAGTTCAATTCACTTCAATAGCGTTACGTCAATATTTATTTCTGATCAGAGCACCTAGCACCTCATACAAAATCACAAGTAACAGCCCAGTTTCGGTACAATTTCGCAAATCCCATATTATCAACGCTTCACGGCGCGTAATACTTTATTGTGAGCGATAACACGGCGTGTATGTAAGCCATGTAAACATAACTTTGCAATACAAATAATTTGTACTGCCACTTACGTATATACCTACTGAATGTAGATCGCACGCGAGTGTTTTTTTTGTAATAGGTAATAATGTAATGGTAACCCCGCCTGCGTTATCGGGATACGCTAGCGGGGCACCAGTGAGGGATGATAGGTGAGGATGAAAAGGCAGGTCAGTTGGCCCATCGTGACGAATTTCGCTAAACGACCCACCACTATGGTTTCCAGGGGGAACCGCGTAAAGGTCGACCTGATAGGGTGTATTGCTGGCTATGAGGCTATTAAATCTCATTACTAACAATCCCTTTCCCCCTCGCACGAGAGCGTTATCTATATCACCTGTATGGGATGCTTTTTTCTCAGATTATTCCGATAGTGTCTCCATAAAAATGCTTTGAGAAAAACGGCTCAACTTTTTCATACAATTTTGTGTGATAAACGCGCTGCTCTTCAACGGAAGCGGGCTCCATGCCGACGGGGTTTCGTTTGACAAGCCAGTTCGCACCGCACGGCGGTCAGACCAGAACTGAAGCATTGTTAGGGACATAAGGAAGGGGTCCTGTGCTTACCTGGCCTCCCCACTGATTTTCTCGCATTCCAGAACACTTTTATACGAACTTTCCGGACAGACCTCGTATATATTTATGCTTTTTTTGTATTCCGATAGTGTCTCCATAAAAATGCTTTGAGAAAAACGGCTCAACTTTTTCATACAATTTTGTGTGATAAATAGTTATGAGTGATTCCTTTTATCACTTCTATATTTATTTTGTCTTATAAATTCTGCACCCTTTTAATGCGTAAATACTGGTTTTATTTATTAACGTCTCAACATTTGTACAATTCTGCGTCCATTTTGATGACCGTTCTTGCCATCAAAAGAAGTCACCTCCATGGTGGTCTCGTCTTAATTATGCTGCTATTAAATTTGTTTTTATTCGGTACAAAATGATTACGACATCAGATGGCCGAATACATTATGTATGGCACCATGAAACCATGTCAAACTTGAATTTGTATCGATACATTTTCATACACATTCACACAATTGCGCAATCGATTCGTAAGACATGGACGCGTGATCACCTCGCGTGGAGAGCGATGTATCCGTTGAATTAATTACTGGAGCACGCAATTAGCAACGGGCAACTGGAGCGATTGCTGTACTGCACCTCTAGGTGAATAGCAAACGCATCTATCAATAGATATGTTATCGCCACCACAATCATGAGATTACTTGATGGTAAGGGATATTTTTGATGAGTGAAAATGGTATGGTAACCCCGCCTGCGCTAACGGGATACGCTGGCGGAGCACCAGTGAAGGGTGATAGATGAGAATGAAAACAGGCCAGTAAGCCCATCATGATGAATTCATCAGGAATTAACCATGATAGTTTTAAGGGGGAACCGCGAGGAGGTCGACCTGTTTGGGTATATTGCTAGCAATGGGATTCTCAGTCTCCATTACTAACAATCCCTTTCCCCCCGATGGTAAGGAATAGTAACCCAGTCTGCGTTATGAGTACTCACTTAATCTTCACCTACCATCTAGATTGTAGGTGAGGGTGAAGACAAAGGTCAGTTGACCCACCGTAACGAATTCATAAAAAAATAGATTGAGACTTTGTACAAAAGGTCGATTGCTTGGGTACCTCTGTCTCATTCGTGTTTCAACCGTGAAGCAGTTGTGTTTGCATGGCTGTGTTTCGGTCTGAAGGGTGGGATATGGCGTGAATTTACTGGGTACAGAGGAATAACACCTGAGTCCTCAGGAAGGGCAACGCATGAGGGGTATCATGGGCGAAACAGTATACTCTGTTATATCCATGGTACTGCTCATGTCTGTAGGCGATTGTTACCACTTTACATCAGGTGGGCCGCCAGCTTTTTTGCCATTCTAAGTTATATAAAAAAAATAACCACGATCGTTTCCAGGGAAAATAACGTGGAAATTGACCTGATAGGGTATATTACTAGTAATATGGCCGTTAAACCCCGATACTAACAATCTCGCCTCCCCCCGTGCATGAGATAGAACCATCTAGAAACATACACCATCTTTTTTTTCGTGCAAAGGTTGACAAGGCTTTTGATAAGGGGGAAAAGAGATTGTTAGTAATGTGAACTAATGCCCCCATTGCTAACAAGCCCTATCAGGTCGAATTCCACGCGGTTCCCCATGGAAACCATTGTTTTTTTTTTTATACAACTTAGTATGGCAAACAAGCTGACGGCCCACCTGATGGAAAGTGGTAACGGTCGCCTATAGACATGAGTAGTACCATGGACATAACAGAGTATACTGTTTCGCCCATGATAACCCCCATGCGTTGCCATTCCTGAGGACTCAGGTGTTATTTATTGTGATTTATACTTGTCGCATTCGTCACGATGGGCTAATTGACTTGCTTTCATGCTCACTTATCATCCCTCACTGGTGCCCCGCCAGCGTATACCGATAGCGCAGGCGAGGTTTACCTTTCCATTATACATTAAAAATAGCTTTTGATTAAGTTTTAAAAGGGACGCTGCTACCCATTTCTCAATCAGTAAGTTCCCTTGGTATGTGACCACCACTTACGTCACCCACGCGAAAGGAAGGGGTTGCCCGTTCTATGCAACCACCAGGCACCAGGCAGCATCCTAGCAGTCCTAAATGCTCGGAGCCTATTACATTCCGCTAATGTAATACAAGCATAATGTATGTGTTAATTTGCGGTTTATTTACTTGTTTAAAAAAAAAATTGTTTGGTCGCAGATTTTTAACTTTCATTTGAGTGCCGAATATAGTAATTTTCTACACACTTCAATAATAATAAAAAATAATTTATATTTCAGACTTTTTTGGACCATTAAATATTCATTAGTAACGATGGTGGTGAACATGACATACCTATAACATGAGAAATGATTATGGGCACCACCCATGGTACCCATATTCACGCGTTACCACTCCAGAGGACTAGGATGCATTATTTATTAGATACAAAGTAAAATAGTTGCATAAGTGCATTATACATGCACGCTCGCATATAATATAATTGCATATTTATCTATTGGCCAACCTGAACCAGGTACATGAGAATAAATATCACGGTAGAAGTGACAATACTTTCTTGAGTGAGGCATTACCGCTAAAATGTACCTACCGATCTCAAATATTAAATACAGTTGTCACAACTCTACGTAATTATGTAATATTTTTTTTTTAATAAACTTAGAATGGCAATCAAGCTGACGGCCCACCTGATGGAAAGTGATCACCGTCGCCTATACACATGAGCAATACAATAAACATAACAGAATACACAGTTGCGCCCATGATACCCCCCATGCGTTGCCCTTCCTGAGCATTCAGGTGTTATTCCTCTGTACCCTGTAAATTCACGCCATATCCCACCCTTCAAACCAAAACATAGCCATGCAAACACAACTGCTTTACGGTTGAAACACGAATGGGACAGAGGTACCCAAGCAATCGACTTTTATATACTCCATCTGGTATCTTATATAAACATTAAATTAATAAAAAAATATATAAAATTATAAATATTATTAGCGCACTGACAAACGGGATCTCATTGCTATATTTGGGTCCCGATAAACAAGCTAAGTTAAACTAGCGATTAATTAAAATATACGTTGGTTTATTATTATCATTGAATTTACAGAAGTGTGTCTGCGCCCTTACACGGAACCTAGGATTGTACTGTGGAGTGACCAGCCCTAATTATTTAAGGGCGTTCAATCCAACGGGCTTGCGTCGTGTGCTAGTATTATTATTAAATTTACAGCAAGTGTTTGCGTCTTAACAAACAAGTAAAAATTATATGTTCCCAACAATCCAGAAATATACATCGAATTTTCGTTACAAGGTTATAAATTCTTTTTTTTTTTTTATACAACTTAAAATGGCAAACAAGCTGACGGCCCACCTGATGGAAAGTGGTAACCGTCGCCTATAGACATGAGCAGTACCATGGACATAATAAAGTATACTGTTTCGCCCATGATACCCCCCATGCGTTGCCAGTTCAGAGGACTCAGATGTTATTCCTCTGTACCCAGTAAATTCACGCCATATCCCACCCTTCAAACCTAAACACAGTCATGCAAACACAACTGCTTCACGGTAGAAACACGAATGGGACAGAGGTACCCAAGCAATCGACTTTTGTACAAAGTCTCCCTCTGGTGAGAAAATAAATTCTTATTATTTAATTTGCAGAAATATATTGTAGTCTAGTGTTAAGATATGGAATGACCAACCCTGACTATTTAGGGACGTTAATCCCACCGAATTACATCACATAGTGGTACTATTTATTGCGCAGTGGTATCACTTCTACCGAGTAACTCCTTTTTCTAGTTCCTGGTCAGATAAATATAATGATATTGTGATTGATCGCCGTCGGTTACATTATCCGAGTGTTTTTATAACTAGCGTGAAGATCGAACGATTTCCCAGTGTTGCTCCACTTGGCTTATGTGCAATTACGTAAATACAGGCCGTGCAATATTCAATCTATATATACATAACAATAAAAATTAATTCGCGTCGGCGCAATTATCATTTTTCAATAAACACGTTGCTTCATCTTCCGATGGTCGATATTTCTATCGGTGCACAATATGACTATTTGTAATTTGGGAATAGATGGCGCTGTGTTGTGGCCAATTATCATTTTATAGTTATTTAAATTGACTTATAAAATACGTTCTCAATTCACCTATATTTTTTAAGTGATGATGTCTACAAATATCAATTCTGAACAAATTGATAATTCTATTTGAAAGTGATAAACTTTATTCTTGTGATAGTGTTATATTAATTTAATTGCCAATGATTTTTTGATTTTGCAAAACAGAATTCTGCTTGTTGGTATACAAAATCTACTAGTAGTCCCACAATTCTAAATTCAAATTTTAAAATATTTAAATTTAGAATGCTAATATATCTAATCATTTCATAGTCCATCGATATATTTTATTCGTCTAATATAATAACATTGTAACAAGACGATTTTTTTTTATATGGGAGATATTTAAGAAAAAATAATGAGGGGTCTTAATAAGACCAACAGATTTCAACACAATATTTTTTTTATTTCATCTATCTGTCTGTTTGTTCCTGGATCGTGTAAAATTACTGTATCAAATTGAATAAAGTTTTCACAGTTATGTTCCTGAAGGTCTAAATTAAAATTTGGTGTATTTCATCTCGATACACTATCTAAAAGTTGACCATTTCATTGGCTTTCCTATTTTTGAAATCCAGGCATACAAAGTAAAATGAAAAAAACCAGTTTTAAATAATAATAGTAATTTTGTAACGATTGAAGACTCAATTTCAGCCGCTAACTGTCCACTGTTGAACATAAGCCTTTCCCATAAGGGCAATTTTGCCATTACTTACCACACTTGGCAAGCGAGTTGGCAACCGCAGTTAAACTTGTAAACATATTTTAAGAGAAACGCTGCTGCCTATTCCTCTAACATTAAGCTCCTTTAGCTGTCTCTTACGAGACCAACAGGAAAGAAAGGGATGGCCCATCCCATGCCTGGACTACACGGCCTATGTTTATCATATTAACAATACTAGCGAGAACAGCGCGTGCACTTCCATGTACATGTAGGAACTCGATTATTTTCTACTACATTATTTATCTGCCAATCAACTGACCAACATATCGTTCTTCATACGGACGTAAAGTACATCGCGTGTTGTACTCAATGACGGTATTAATATCAATTATAATTGGCCAGTAATTCTTGATACATATACTTCATGGTTTTGTGTACACATACTATATAGATATAACGTTTTACGTGTATACAATGCCGCTGGTGTTGTGGGTGATCATGGGCGGCGGTAGTCACTTACCATCAGGTGAGCCGCATGCTCGTTTGCCCCCTGTTGTGTTGTAAAAAAAAAAATATTTTTTGGATGGGTGAAAATGGTATGGTAACCCCGCCTGCGCTAACGGGATACGCTGGCGGAGCACCAGTGAAGGGTGATAGATGAGAATGAAAACAGGCCAGTTAGCCCATCATGATGAATTCATCAGGAATTAACCATGATAGTTTCCAGGGAGAACCGCGAGAAGGTCGACCTGGTTGGGTATATTGCTAGCAATAGGATTCTCAGTCTCCATTACTAACAATCCCTTTCCCCCCTTACGTGTATATTTAAAAACTGGTTCACTACCGCGATTTAAAAGATAAATCGTGAGCAGCGAGGTCAATTAAAACCAATAGAAATGCTTTTAGCATTAAGTCCGCCATGTACACATATATGTACTAATGAATAAATAAATAAATAATCTATTTCAATAGAACTTTTATAATGAGTTTTAATATTTACACGCCTACAGTGTGGCATAATAAAATTGCACTAATTTCTTCTGATGTAACACATATAAAAATGTACCTTATTTCAGCAAATAATTCTAATTCATAATGTAAAAGTAACCAAGTTTTGTTGAAATAACAACATACGCTCTCTCTAAACGAAATTGGTAACAAATCAAAACATGTAATCAGTTAAGCGACTTTTAAGTTTTACTACTTATTTGGTTGCCATTCCTGAGGACTCAGGTGTTATTCCTCTGTACCCAGTAAATTCACGCTATATCCCACCCTTCAAACCGAAACACAGCCATGCAAACACAACTGCTTCACGGTTGAAACACGAATGGAACAGAGGTGGCCAAGCAAGCGACTTTTGTACAGTCTCCCTGTACAAAAGTCGCTTGCTGTACTGTACAACAGTTTACCCTCTGGTAATAAATTGTAGATTTGACAACTATTTGGGCATCAGCAGACGGTCTTGTAGTCGGATCATTATTTCAGTTGGATCTATTCGTTTACATTTTTGTTACATTCTATTAAAACGGTATACTTTACAGAATTTTCTACTAGGATACATATGTCTAATCTACATACGCTGCCAAGCAGCGTGCAGCTCACTTGCATGAAATTACAGGGTACAGAAACATCTTTACTACACGACAGGGCAAAAAAGGGTATATTCATTGTAACTTCTGAATGTCTAAACATGTTTGAATATATGCAGTCTCGTTAAACTCTCATGACACTGGTTATATATTTTTTTTTAATCAACCTCTTTATTTACATTTTAATAAATTTGTACCTAGACTATGTCTGTACAAAAAAATAATTTATGAATATGGGGAATCATCATACAAGTTTGAACAATGGTAGCAAAATCATCAATTCTTAGAATTTTTGCCTATTTGTTCCAGTATCACGCCAAAATTACTGCACCGAATCAAATGCAGTTTACAGTTGTGTTTTTAAAAGTCAAACGTGAAATCAAGTATCCATTTTATATACATACATATTTATAACACAGGGGGCAAACGAGCATGCGGCTCACCTGATGGTAAGTGACTACCGCCGCCCATGATCACCCACAACACCAACGGCATTGCAGGTGTGCTGCCGGCCTTTTAAAAAGAAATATGCTCTTTTTTTAAGGTTATGACGTCGTACCATCTAAAAATGATATACCTATTTCTGGTTTCAAAATCTACGTACACGAAATTGCTGGCCAAAACTAGTTCAATATCAGAATCTTCAGTGTAATTTTAATATTTGAAAGTAACTGTTCACAATTTGAATAATGAGTCGTTAAAAAGCAAAATAATCATGTCAGGTTAGACACTAAGTTATTAGTAAGTGTATCTATTATAAATATTGATTTTGAATTTGCCAGTAACGATGATGTCATCATAGAAAGTGTGATGATGAGAATTCATCAGGTATAAACACACACAAAAATATAGACTACAAATACTAAAGACAAATACGAAGGTCTCCGCAAGTGACAAATGTTAAAATAATATCGTCGAATTGAGAAAAGGTTATGTGGCTAACAGATCCTGGACATTAACACATTAATTGTTAAAAAAAAATCTCAAATGACTTCATTGTCACCATTGTACAGATATATGCTTTTTTTTATACCACTGAGGTGGCAAACAAGCATACGACCTATCTGATGGTAAGCGGTTACCGTAGCCAAGGGATTCCCAAACTTATTTTGTCCACTGCTCACTTTGAGAATAAATTATTTTTAGCGCCCCCATTTTTTCACCTACTTAAAAACCACTATTACTTCAAACAACAATTGGGGGTGATTTTTTAAGACACTAAACACGCGAGCGTCGTGTCTTAAAAAATCTTGATTACAAACTCATTTGTGCTAATTTCTCACTAAAAGACCTCACTGTCACTCTAAGAACAAGGAATTATTACACAGAAGAAATGATAAAATAAAAACTGTAAATCATGTGATTGCCTCCTTTCTTCTTATGCAAATATAACTAGTAAAAACAGGACGAAAGATACACCATCAGTTGCTACTTTTCTCAATTCCCAGCAAGCTAGCGTATAGACAATGTTTGATATGTCAATTATTTGTCAATGAGTAATTTTACATTACTAGATTATATATTCGACACAGTTTATGTAGAAAGTATGCAAGCAGGTTGTATTTGAATTTTGTAGGGCTATAGGACCGTATACATTTTCTATACACTAGCCTGCTATGAATTGACAAAATTAGCAACTGATCGTGTATCTTTCGTCCTCTTTTTACTAATTATCTTTGCATAGGAAGAAAGGAGGCAATCATATTTACAGTTTTTATTTTAATCATTCTATGTAATTCCTTGTTCTTAGCTGTCACTACTGTACAAGTGGATGTTCATCGTGAAACAGTAAATACTCGGTAACAATCGATAAGTCAGTACCCACTCGCCTGACGCCATTAGAATTGCAAATCGCTTGACGGTAGGAAGCTGCCGGTGAAATATAGAGACGTCTTTTCCTATCAGTAAATCGTTTTAACGTGTTCATTATTAAATGTATGACGCGTGGCCGTATTAATACGTACTCCTAACAGAACTCGTGTTTCAACCGTGAAGCAGTTGTGTTTGCATGACTGTGTTTCGGTTTGAAGGGTGGGATATGGTGTGAATTTACTGGGTACAGAGGAATAACACCTGAGTCCTCAGGAATGGCAACACATGGGAGGTATCATGGGCGAAAGAGTATACTCTGTTATGTCCATGGTACTGCTCATGTTTATAGGCGACGGTTACCACTTTCCATCAGGTGGGCCGTCAGCTTGTTTGCCATTCTAAGTTGTATAAAACCTAAACTCCTAACAGAAATATGAAGTCATCAGGATTGGCAATGCAAGGGAGGTACTGTATTTTTTTTAATGGGTGATAATAGAATGGTAACCCCACCCGCGCTAACGGTTTACACCGGCGGGGCACCAGTGAAGGATGATAGGTGAGGATGAAGCAGGTCAGTTAGCCCCTTGTGACAAATTCAATAAGAATTGTTCACGATGGTTTCAAGGGGGAACCACGTGGAGGTCGACCTAATAGGGCAAATTGCTAACAATGAGGCTGTCAAACTCCATTGCTAACAATCCCTTTCCCTCCAAGGAGGTACTGTACTGTAGCGACTAAGGATATATTTTGAGTTCAGTTTCTAACCTTGGTTGCAGAAAGACTAATGAATCTTGCAGTTGAAGGACAGAAGGAAGCCAGTAACGAGCAAACGAGAATAACATTTAAACATTTGGTAGGATTCGTAAAGACAGAAAGAAATAATATAACAAGTTCTTACTAAAATTAAAACGTTACTTTTTCTCTTATTGATGCAAACTAAAAATAATCTTAATATTAAATTAACATAAAATCTGATGGCGCAGTTTAAAAGAGGTAGAAAAATAAGTTGCGACAGGTGTACCATAGTTTATTCCCAGATGTTCACGGTGCTGTTAATGTCTATAGGTGACGATTACCACTTTCCATCAGGTGGGCCTAAGAATCTTTTATAAAAGCTAAAATGCATCATAGGTAGAAAGAGCATACGATCAACCTGGTGGTAAACGGTATATATCGCCAATAATTGCAAGACTAGAGGCATACCAAAATTTACAATCTTTTATTATAAAATTTTTGAGTCACCATACCTTTTTTTATTTATTTTTTATTTTTTTTTTATTTATTTATTTTTTTAACGTCTGGAAAATGCTTTATGCAGACCCACACATGCTTGTGGGAGGTGAATGGGTACTGTGTGAATCCCCCCGTAAAGTGGGGGTGTACCCACCAAAAACCAGACGATATACCCTCGAGGTGCCATATGTCGGAGACATGGGTTCGCTTTCGCACTCACCACACCTCCGACGGCAGCGACCCGCCCCCTGATGGTAAGAGCAGGTCTCCTCTCTCAAGATAGGGTGGATGGCGTGCTCACCCTACCACTCGAGGGATGCGCCGGTTGAGTCACCATACCTAAAGGCTGAATAAGCTTACTAAACTGTTAAATAGGTAAATATTTATCCCTAGATAGAAATGTAAAATTTCCGTATAAAGATAAGTAGTTTATAAAATCATGTGTAATATGAATAAGACAAAAAAAACTCCATTAATAGAGTAATAAACCTGGAATTAAATATCCGGGACCGAAAAAAAAGCTTACTAAACTGTAAGATAGTGTTAAAATATAACTATCGAAGTCGGTTGAAAATGTATTGCAACTGATTTTGATCTCATGTTTCGGCACTTGGTTTTTTTCTGCCTACCTCACAAGGAACTTAGCGTAAAGATAGATTTCTTATTTTCCACTAATTAATAAGTTCTCGACACCTCATTATATATTTTACGTTTATAGTGTATTTTATGCGATAACGTCCTAAATTGTGAAGATTATAATAACTTTTTTGCCATCATTTTACAAATCTAGGTGTATATGTTGGTTCTAGATTAATATTGCAATGATTGAAGCTATTGTTTTTCTTTGAGAGCGAAAACAATACTTGTTGCGAAGCGAAATTTGTGTACAAACAAATCCGCGTTCTAGTTTAATTATTAATTGAGGCTTTTCGGAACTCATTTGAAATATGAAAGCCCTTTTCGGAGTAACAGAACTGTGTGCTCTCGACTATAGTATATTGATAGGTGAAAGTTTTATGAGATGATAATAGTGGTATCGTTGCTTACGCTATTAGTACACGCCAGCAGCTTAACAGTGAATAATGATAGATAAGGATTAAGTCAGACCACTTGGCACATCATGAAACATCCACCAGGAATTAACCACGATGAAGCGGAGACCGTAACGAAATCGTCCTGACAGAGTATTGCTAGCAATGTGCCATTAGACCTAATTAATAACAATTCCCTGCCCCCTTGACAAGTACTAGAAGAGTACCATTGGGTAAATCACTATAGGGCACATGTTTTGGTAGTATTTTTTTTTATACACTTAGAATGGCAAACAAGCTGACGGCCCACCTGATGGAAAGTGGTAACCGTAGGCTATAGATATGAGCAGTACCATGGACATAACAGAGTATACTGTTTCGCCCATGATACCCCTCATGCGTTGCCATTCCTGAGGACTCAGGTGTTATTCCTCTGTACCCAGTAAATTCACGCCATATCCCACCTTTCAAACCGAAACACAGCCATGCAAACACAACTGCTTCACGGTTGAAACACAAATGGGACAGAGGTACTCAAGCAATCGACTTTTGTACAGTCTCCCTCTGGTAGTAGACTTTCTGGCTTAAGTGTATCGAAAGGAGGACATAAAGTATGACAGGATAAGATCCTATCCACCCGTGATTTCTAAATCGTCAGTGCTTATGCTGACTCCGATAAACAAGTTTGTAAACATACAAATGAATTATAAAATCAGATTTCTATATTTACTTTTAATATGAATCGAAATCTCTAATTCCACTTAAGCGGCCGGTTCGGGTAGTTCCAGCACTCGCATCCCGGGTATGACACCAGCTTATGTTATGTGAAAATTATACTGGATTATAAATACTAGTTTTCACCCTTGACTTTATGTATCAATATGCAAAGTTAAAGTATTATTAATTGATATCAACTAGGATAAAAAATAGCCTCAGTTCTTTCCTATATCAACCAACCAAAATATCTCCTCGACATCCCACCTAAAAACCATATGGTTAATTCCCGATGAATCCATCACGATAGGCCAAATGACTTATCTCCATCGTCAGCTATCATCCCTAGTAGTGTAATTCTGACATAGAATGGACCACTCCTTCCTTCTCATGGGTGTCGTAAGAGGTGACTAAAGTCACTATTAGATTAGTCGAGGGATAGGCATCAGCGTCCATGTTAAAACATCACCAAAACCTGCGGTTACCAAACCCACCTAACCAAGCGTGGCTACTACTGACAAACCTTCAATAGGAACCTATGTCCAGCAGTGGGCAATTAACCGCAATACAATATTTAGATACATAGATACTCTTTATTGTTTCCTCCGAAAAATTACAATAGTAAACTTATTATAGATACAAACAATTACAAGAAATGATCACAGTGAGAAAACAATGGGCGACCATATCGCTAAAAGCGATTTCTTTCAGGCAATCTTTAGATGGGGAGGAGTAATTATAGTTTGATCGGAGGCACGATGAAAATTCAGTTACAATAATAAAAAAAATATCATTCCTAACTTGTACTCCGTCAGCATATACTGATAGGCAGGGTTAGAATTCCAAAAAGCAATTTGTTAGTACACCTAATATACGTATATATACAATAATGAGTAGGAATATATATCTATATTATTACGTTTATAACATCTCCATATTTAGAAATGAAAAAATTTAAATTTTTATAAGTTAGACATATATTTATTTAAATTATATGCAGTAATAGTATAATAATAATAAGTAATATAGTTATTATATGCAGTATGTCTAAGCCCGTGCAAGATTTAACACAATGCACGTTTGTCATTTAAAACGAAGTCACAAGAAACCGTTAATTTAAGTACAAATAAAAATAAACAGTATTATCTATGTAAAAAAAAAAAAGCAAAAGAGGATTAAATTTATATCAATGTACATTTCACCCCCTTGAGAGACTGAATTTTAGACACCTTTGTAGTAACCCTAAGGGCGAATAAACGAGGATGGAAAGATAAAATAGTTATAGCCGAGATCCCGTCGGTTTACTGGCGTGTGGCGAGACGGTGTAAACATTACGATTTTATCTAAATTACATTATATGTTTCGTCGAGGAGAAGCATACAAATTGTGAAATGAAACCAGCTACTGGATTAGGGTTTGCACATACGAAGCACTTCGAGACATCAAAAAGAAACAACTAGATTCAGTTGTGACAAAATTGTTGTTGTTGTATCATCCGTTTACTGCTGAACATACCCCCCCCCCCCCCCCCATAAGGTGGGTTTTGCCAGTAGTTGCCACGCTTGGCAAACGAGTTGGCAACCGTAGGTAGGTTTTGGAGATGTTTTAACAGGGACGCTGCTGTCCATCCCTCGCCCTCCCTTAGTCGCCTCTTACGACACCCACGGGAAAAGGAGTGGCCTATTCTATGCCGGGACTTACAGAGATAATAACTTAATTAACAAAATTAATATGAGACAAATATGAATGTAAACGCAATGCTATCAATTAATAATATAACACAAAAAAAAATACGAATTGAAAATCTTTTTATGTACGAACGATATACGATGACAGAAAAGATTTTTAATAGTAGGGACTAGCGGTCTCTTTACTAACAAAATTATAGGCAACCTTTACGAAGTCCCGCTGAAAAACATGAAGGGAAGGAATTGTTAGTAATGCGAACTACTAGTCCTAATGCTAGCGACTATTATGGATGTAATGTGTCTCGATCAACGCGGCCCCCGTTGGCGGTCCATAACCATAGGACAGTCGCTTTTACCGGATGTTTTCGCCACTGGGCGACTAAATGCTGGAATAAGATACCCCCTCCGATGAGACTAGCTGCATCCAAATCAATTTTTAAAAAGTTATTAAGGCAGCATTTATTAAATAAGCAAAAACTTGGATCGGTCGCCTGGTAGCGACTGCTTTTAACATAATAATTATTGTGGTGAATTATTTATACTGTATGTTTAATTAATTAATGAAATATATTATTTATGCATCATTCATGTAAGTATGTATCTATATAATACAATTTTATCTTTGGCTGTTAAATTGGCTACACAGGTCACACTCTGGGTTCGTTGTACGCGTCCGTGTAGCCTAACTTCAGGCTGCAGCTGAAAATCAGTGCTTTGCTTTTAAGCAAAACTATCACTGAGCTGTAGCCTATTTGGGTCACTGCGACACACTTGGTGAAAACATATTTCCATACTTCATCTTTTGTTTTATATTTAAAAAGTGTAAATAATCTGTTTGTATAAACTCATTTATACTTATTATTTGTTTTTAGGTGTGTCATAAATGGCTCAAATAAAGTGTTTATCTATCAATATACCCTGTCAGGTCGACCTCCCCCTGAATCCCAGATGTATTCAACACGACGGGCTAATTAACCTGACTTTTCATTCTCACCTATCGTTCCTCACTGGTGCGCCGCTAGTGTATACCGTTAACGTTGGCGGGGTTGTCATTACATTATCACCCATTAAAGAAAACCAGCATGACTAAATAAAGTACCCCTGAAAAGCAAAACATGGTTAATTCCCGAGGTCCCTGCTGAAAATCAGTATAATAAATTGTTGAATTTAGACGGATTTTTTTTTATAGTTATTTTTTAAATTAGATGTCAAACTCATATTGGTTTTATACAAATTTTTGAAAATAGAATCAGTACTCTTACAAAAACCATCAAATGCGATGCCCACCATGCATCCCATAGTATATATACAATGTTACATAAACCGTTTAGTAAATCCATGAAACAGCCCGCTCCCCTGTCCCCTCTAATGCCATTCAGCCCGCCGGCCCGGTGGGGGGCATCAGATCGGTGGGACAGAATTAACTATTTCTCGGGTATAAGTGAGGGGACACGCGCCAAATAATTTACATTCGTTGTGCGCGCGAGTTTGTGAGCAGTTAAAACAATATGGCCGTATTAGTTGTGAGTAGTTTTGTTTTACTATACGGGTGGAAGTGCAGTGATTATTAAGTGTTACTTGCGGATTTTTAATATTTCACAAAAACCACAGACCACAGAAATAATCATCAAAATCGGTTTAATAAAAAAAAAAGGGGGGGGGACCGATTCTGATGTGACATTTTTCGAAAGTTATCTCTTAATCTAATATTTTACTTGTACGACAATTAGTCCGTTACTCTAAGGTTGTCTTGAAAAGATTGCACTCAGCAATAAGACCGCCTTACTGTACTTATACAACTGTATCGTTACGTTTATTGTCTCGCTTATTCCCTATATTGTATAACGCAAGTAAAGTACACTCATTCATTTATTGATTTAAATCTGATACTATTAATATTATATTATAATTAATATTTTATTATACTATTTATATTATAAATTATCGTTTTATGAACCGTCATAAACCAATTTATTGCAATTTATACTTAAATCTATTTGAAATATAGTTTATATTGTTCCTTGGAATAAACATTTCAATGTGATATCAAATTGAAATATTAATTTTAGAGACAGGTTTAAAAAAATGCCAGCCTCAGAATAGACCCGAATGAGTTAAATACACAAAAAAAATTGTTTATAAAACAAAATCCAATCTCTACTTTAAAAATAAAAAAAAAAAAAACTTAAACCAACTAAATCAACATGCGACCATTATGAAAAAAATAATTCAAATCTCGTAACACTAGTTAAGAAATATAATAGTTAAGAATTTTCTCCCTATTTGAACTCATATAAGTAAAAGTCGTGGCGGTCCCGGAATAGAATAAACCACGCCTTCCTTTTCCGTGGGTGTCGTAAGAGGCGACTAAGGAAGCTTATGGCGGAGGAAAAGCAGCGTCCCTCTTAACTCTCTGACCGTGTTTTTTTTTTTCACAATATTAAAATACATCGCTTTGACAACAAATAGCAGTACGACTAGTTAGCCATCTAGCGAGATTCTGAGAAACAATATAAATCTAGCAAAACAAAAATCGCGGGATAACAACGTCAATAAACATATAAAATGCGAGCACGTCGAAATCGCGGGACGCGTAAAATCAAACTAGTAGATACTGCACGCGGAAATCGCGGGATGCCCGGTCCAGAGGGTTTTTTTTTCAATGGGTGTAAATAGTATGGTAACCCCGCCTGCGCTAACGGGATACGCTGGTGAAGCACCAGTGAAGGGTGATAGATGAGAATGAAAACAGGCCAGTTAGCCCATCATGATGAATTCATCAGGAATTAACCATGATAGTATCCAGGGAGAACCGCGAGGAGGTCGACGTGGCTGGGTATATTGCTAGCAATGGGATTCTCAGTCTCTATTACTAACAACCCCTTTCCCCCCCGGTCCAGAGGGTTAAAACTTCAGCAGAAACGATGCGGTTGCCAATTGCTGCCAAGCGTGCCAACTACTAGCAAAATAGCCCTTAAATGGGAGGCTATGTCCAGCAGTGGACAGTTAATGTTTAATACAAACAAGTAAACGTTGTTTTAAAATGATAATAATTTTATAATCATTACGTTCAAACAGCAAAATTCCATAAAAACGGATCCACAAATTTATCAAAATTTTAAAATTTTACTCTGCAAAAAAAAGAAGGAAATAAGAGATATATCTATCTATAAGAACTAATATTTATACAATAAAACATATTCGTACACAAAGTAAGGTACAAGGAGCATAATATCTACCGCTTATCAGTGCTTTCTTATTTCGTGAACGTGAATTGCTGGAGACGTGCTCGTTGGTTCACCGTTAAAAAAATTGCTCCGACTTCGTTATCCACCGTCGCAGATAAGCTTAATGGGAAACCAAAGCGACGATAGGAAAAATACGACGCGGCGTCCGAATGAATTATCTATATAGACCGAAATCGAAATAGCTAGCATTATTTGAAGGGAGCGTACTAGCAGCGAAATTGAGCATTTTCGACAAAGAAAAGTGAGTAGGGAAACTTAAAAAAAAAAAATTATACTCCATATTTATTAATTTAAACTTTATTGACCAATAAAATGAGGTAAACCGAATAATACAATGGAACGCGTCGACCCGTACTAAGACTGGTTAGGTACGGGAGACTAAATTTCTGTTTTCAAATTTTACTTCACAAAATATCTGTTCTAATTTTACTGATTTTCATTTTTTAAATCTACTGCAGGATTCGAAAAGTTATTATCTGTTGTGAAGAAGCTGTTCTGTTGCAAGAAACTCAACAGTTACTCTTTTTAATCTCTGTTAACATATACATATAAGTATATTTAAGTGATGACTATATCTAAAATTACATGGTCATTTAAAAGCCCGTGCATGATCGACTAACGCCATGGACATTTGTTATTCAAGTAATCGTTTAGTGTGTAATAGGCTTTGTTCAAAAAATGTTTTTAATAACAGTTTTAAATGTATTAAAAAGAATGAATGAAAAAAAAAATGACAGGATTATAGTGATTTTGTAATGGGATCTAACACCGCCATTGCTAGCAATATGTCAAGTCGATCTCACGCGGTTTCTTCTGGATATCATCGTGGCTTATTAATTTTGAATTAGTCCAATTGTCACTGATGATCACCGATCACCAGTGAGTGATGATAGGTGAGAATGAATGCAGGCCCAACTGACTGCTTTCATCCTCACCTATCATCACTCACTAGTACCACGTCAGCGTACATCGATAGCATAGGCGGAGTTACCATTCCATTATCATCCATTTAATAAAAAAAAGTCTATAAGTGACGGAGGGGGGAAGGGATTGTTAGTAATGGGTTCTAACATCGCCATAGCTAGCAATATACCCTATCAAGTCGACCTCACGCGGTTCCTACTGAATATCATCGTGGCTTATTAATTTTGAATTAGTCCGATGACCCAACTGACTGCTTTCATCCTCGCCTATCATCACTCACTAGTACCACGTCAGCGTACACCGATAGCATAGGCGAAGTTACCATTCCATTATCATCCATTTAATAAAAAAAGTAACAGAGGGGGAAGGGATTGTTAGTAATAGGATCTAACATCGCCATAGCTAGCAATATACCCTATCAAGTCGACCTCACGCGGTTCCTTCTGGATACTAACGTAACTTATTATTGTTAAATTCATCACAATGGGCCAACTGCCTGATTTCATCCTCACCTATCATCCCTTACTAGCGCCTCGCCAATATATGTATACCGATATTGCAGACGGGGTCACCATTTCATTTTCTCACATTAGAAAAATCTCATAACATTAAAGTGACAACTTTCTAATTTCATAAGTAATCAGTCCATAATGACAATATATATCATTAATGATATTATATTTACCAAAATAGAAATAGAAAATGATATATATATAATGGCAAACAAGCTGACGGCCCACCTGACGGAAAGTGGTAACCGTCGCCTATAGACATGAGCAGTACCGTGGACATAACAGAGTATACTGTTTCGTCCATGATACCCCCAAGCGTTGCAATTCCTGAGGACTCAGGTGTTATTCCTCTGTACCCTGTAGATTCACGCAATATCCCACCCTTTAAACCGAAACACAGCCATGCAAACACAACTGCTTCACTGTAGAAACACGAATGCGACAGAGGTACCCAAGCAATCGACTTTTGTACAAAGTCTCCCTCCGTATATATATATATATATATATATATATATATATATATATATATAATGTTTGGGACCGTTCAAATTGAGCGCTTTCTTTTAAATCATCATCATTTCAGCCGTTAACTGTCCACTGCTGAACATAGGCCTCCTCCATAAGGGGGTTTCGCCTACAGTTACCACGCTTGGCAGTTATTGGCAACCGGAGTCTGGCTTTCGTGATATTTAAATTTTTTTAAATCTTTTTAATAAAAAAACTCAATCATTTTCATTCGATTTAAAAAAAAAATATTCATATTTAAAGTATCAGTTATATTATAGAAATTTTTAAACGAAAAATAATATCTGACAAATAACCGCTTTACCGAATTTAACTTTTTTGTTAAAATTTTCCGTTATAATTTAACATAAAAGGCGCACAACACGAAAGTGTCATTGTTTCTGTTGAAGCCACTCGTTTAAAAGACACACCAAAAATTAATAAAACAATATCAAAATAACGAATGAACACAAATGCCTTTTAAGTTCATTTCACACAGTTATTTAGAGAAACGTAGCTTTTAACCGCGACTTCGTCCGCTTGGCCGGGATATGTTCACTGGACGAAATAAAAAAGTAATCAATGTCGTTCTCCATCCATCCAGTATGTGTACGAGTATATCAAATTTGATAATAATCGGTTAAGCCGTCAAGGCACCTAGAGGATAACAAACTTATTTTAATATTTATGATATTGGTAAGGATTGTTAGGTAAAAACGTCAAGTTAAAAATTACAGACTTTAAACAGGAGCTTCTCAATTTGAATGTCTTCAATCTTTTTTTGTGTATAAACATGTTTCACGGCAATTTCGTCGTTTTTAAATTGATTTAGATTTATTTATAATTGATTCATACAAATTTTCAAAAAGATTTAAGTACATTTTTTATTTAAGAAAAGCATCAATTATTTAATCATTCATTTAAAAAAAAAACAGCGGTTTGCAAATAAAATTAACTAACATTCTATAACAAAGTAGTATGGCTAATAACAGGTTTTTCTAAATTAAATTCTGTAGATTATGTGGTTGACAATTGTTAAAGGAAAAGCAGAAAAAATAAACAAATCAAATAGATAGGCAATCGTTGAAGTCACAATAATATTTTTACACATACGCAACAGATATATACATTCAATAATAAATATATACATATGCACCAATACACAGATATACGCATACATATACACATACACACCCATACACATATACATACATACAATTAAACATTATTCCAGCCGTCAACTGTCCACTGCTGAACATAAGCCTTCCCCATAAGGGGAGTTTTGCCAGTAGTTGCCACGCTTGGCAGGCGGATTGGCAACTTAACAGCGGTTAGGAGCTGCTTTGGAGATGTTTTAAGAGGGACGCTGCTGCCCATCCCTCTACCATAAGCTCCCTTAGTCGCCTCTTACGGGGAAGAAAGGTGTGGTCCATTCTATGCCGGGACCACACCGCGGCAATTAAACATACAAACCGACACATGAAACATACCAAACAAACGTCTATAAAATAAAACGAGTAACCGTTACCGAATATTATTTCAAAGACCTACTTTTTAACTCAAATGGCCCGTAAATTTATGTTAAAATTTCCCCCAAACAAAAAGTGTGAGTTAATAATCTGTATCTAATTGGTGTCACTGTATACGGAACCCACAATAAAGTGGACTATAAAGTGTGGCCAAGTGTGATACGACACGCACGCGATGCGTATAATATATACGGCTGCGGTCTCACCTAACGCGACTATACCACTCTTTGGAATCAACTTCCAGCAGCATTATTTCCGAACCGATACGACAACGTAACCTTCAAGAAAAAAGCATATTCCTTTTTAAAAAGCCGGCAGCACACCTGCAATGCCGTTGGTGTTGTGGGTGATCATGGGCGGCGGTAATCACTTAGCATCAGGTGAGCCGCATGCTCGTTTGCCCCTTGTGTTGTAAAAAAAATACCCAGAGAAAAAAAAAACTGCTGGTGATCGCATCATCAGCCATTTAATGTCTACAGTTGTATCTCAGGGTTTCCTCATAACAGTATTGCTGAACATAGGGCTCCCCCTATTAGCTTTTGCCGGAAGTAACGCTTGACAAACGGGTTGACAACCACAATTAGGTTTTGGTGGTTTTAATTCTCTGACCGCGTTTTTTTTTCGCTTCATTTTCGCACATTGCTTTCATAAATAAATAGCATTACATGTATTTAGCCATCTAGCGAGATTCAGAGAAACAATATCAATCTTGCAAAACAAAGATCTCGGGACAACAACGTCAATAAACATAAAAAATGCGAGCACGTCGAAATCGCGGGATGCGCCAAATTAAACTAATAGATTGTGCACGTGGAAATCGCGGGATGCCCGGTCAGAGGGTTGATAGAGACGTTGCACTTCATTCGTTGACCATTAAGTTCCCCTAGTCGCCTCTTACGACGAAAGGGATGGCCCATTGATCACAGGGCCAGACGATGGCATCATGATTGTAAATAGTCAATAACTTTCCTCAAAATATGGATTATGATATGCAAAAATAAATTTTCAAATTCAACTGATAGTTTCAAATATTTGCTGAGCAAAATATACATTTTTATTGTGTAAAGAAAAACGGCTGTTTCAATAGTAACAAAATTAGTATAAGACCAACGATTAGAATAAACGATTTTGATTACCAGAGGGAGGCTTTGTACAAAAGTCGATTGCTTGGGTACCTCTGTTCCATTCGTGTTTCTACCGTGAAGCAGTTGTGTTTGCATGGCTGTGTTTCGGTTTGAAGGGTGGGATATGGCGTGAATTTACTGGGTACAGAGGAATAACACCTGAGTCCTCAGGAATAGCAACACATGGAGGTTATGATGGACGAAACAGTATACTCTGTTATGTCCATGGTACTGCTCATATCTATAGGCGACGGTTACCACTTTCCATCAGGTGGGCCGTCAGCTTGTTTGTCATTCTAAGTTGTATATAAAAAAAAATAGCCACAAAATATACACATACGAATTTAGACCTTCTTGTTTAAAAAATAAAATAACATTTTAAATATTACAAACAACTAATACTTAGAGACAATTACTTTCAAACTCGGAAGCGACACGCTCACCGCTGCTCGCTTGCAAACATGCCTCGTCTCTAATTAAAGTATAGGAAATAAGAAATAACAGTTAAATTAGAAGGAAGGAAAACAAGCAATTGTCGAATATGAAAATGACCAGCAATCTACATAATTTGGCATGCAACTGCCTGGTTTTTTATTTATTTAACACTTTATTGTACTATTATAACATGATTTGTTAAACAATTTTCAATACGTATAGTGTAGTACAAAAGGCGGTCTTATTGCTAAGAAAACTCTTCCAGACAATCTTTGGGTAGAAGTAATTAAAGCATAAATAGGTAGGTGGCGCGTTAAAAAAAATAGATTTGTAAAAAATGTTATTCAATCGATATGAAAATTTTTAAAGATTTTTTTTTAAGATACTCTCAGTATACATTCTTTTATCTCTTTTACTGTGTATGTATGTACTTTTCATTTCACTCTCTCAAGCGACTCCAATACTTTCTCCCGGTAAACACAAAAATTATGCTCGCACAATCTCTACTACTCCCAATACTTGACTATGCCGACGTCTGTTTTTTGGATGTGACTGAGGAGCTTCTAAACAAGCTGGAACGTTTACAAAACCTAGCTATTAGGTTCATCTTTGGTCTTCGTAAATACGATCACGTGTCTGCCTTTCGCAACCAGTTAAAGTGGCTCCCTATCCGACTTCGACGTGATATGCACATCCTTTCTTTCCTTTATAACATACTCAATAACCCCAATTCTCCATCGTACCTCCGCTCCCGGTTTAAATTATTACCACCACCAGTCCGTCCTAAACGCTCCTGTCAACTGCAATCCAGGATGCTTGAACTTCCTGTGTGTAGGACACACTTTATGGGCAACTCTTTCTCGTATCGAGCTGTCCAGTTATGGAACAAACTCCCTTCCCAAATACAAGAGAGTCCCTCTATTACCTCTTTCAAGAAGAGGTTAAAATCACATTTTCTTTCCCTTGAGTAATATATTTTTTTTTTTTGTATTTTTCTAATTGAACTCTCAAATCTTAAAATCATTAAACGAAATTTCTAATGTATGTAGTATATTAATTTATTTTAACATATACTATATAAGTAGGTAGGTATTGTATATATTTATAGTGTATGTATTTATGTAATATTTTATTATATATTTTAATATTTTATTTAACTGTATATTTGTTTATGTATTAATAGTTGTAGCACTTCAGCTGTCCGCTAACGAAATGCTTTCTTACTGTACTGGGTTGACTGGAAGAGATCTCTGTCAGAGATAAGTCCACCCTTGCTCACAACATTTATGAATAGATTATTTTATATGTAACTTACAAGTGCAATAAAGAATATATATATGTTTGTATTGTTGTGTGCTGTAAGTAATGCAAATAAATTATCTATCTATCTAAATATCTAACACCAAATAAGCTAACGGCCTACTTGATGGAAAATGGCAACCATCACCTATGTACATGTATAGCATCGTGGAGAACACAGATTACATTGTGACGCTCGTGGCAGTCCTTATGCGATCACAATAACCCAGTGATTGATAATTTATTTGCATTACTTACAATACACAAATTACAATATAAACATACACATAATACACAGTAAAAGAGATAAAAGAATGAAAAAACAAAAAAAAAGTAAAATATATAAAACAACAGTGGTTTATTAAATTTGCATTATTTTATGCAATTTGGAATAGCAAACAATCCTAATGGGATATAGTAACCGTCACTATTGGCATCGCACAAATATCGTCTACTTGGGTACTTCTGTCCCACTCATGTTCCTGCCTCCAAATAGCTGCTAATTTATGACTATTTCGGTTTATCATCATATCAGCCTTTAACTGTTCACTGCTGAACATAAGCCTCCCCCTTGGGAGGTTTTGCCAGTAGTTGCCACACTTGGTACGCGGATTGGCAATTGCAGTTAAGCCTTAGCGTTTTAAGAGGGACGTTGCTGCCCATCCCTCGCCTTCCTTTAGTCGCCTTTACCACACTATACCGGAACCGGTGGCCGGTGTTTCGATTTATATAACAACATTTTTTTTAGAATTACTAACAAGTCATGGACATCACAGAATATACTGTGACACTCATGGTACTTCTCATGCGTTATAATCTCTAAGAATAATTATGCCTCCGTACCCCTTATTTTTCAGTACAATGGATGCAGGTGATTCGGGACTGTTCCTTATGGCAGTCTATTAGAGGCCTATGTCCAACAGTGGACAATAAACGGCTGATATGATGACCCTATAGTTCCATAAACAGAGCTCCCTACCGAGGTCTTCCCAAAAGACTAAAGCATGGGGTTCTTCAAAAGGGGGGTAAAGAGGTTCCTTCAGGGTCGGCAACGCGCGCGTAATACCTCTGTTATTACAGGCGTTCATAGGCTACGGTAATTACTTACCATCAGGTGGGCCGTATGCTTGATTGCCACCTAAGTGGTATAAAAAAATGTCAAACAAGCTGACAACCCACCTGATGGAAAGTGTAACCAATAGACATAAAAGACTAACGTTCAGCAATTGAACATAGCTGAAGCAAGTGCGATAGCGGACAAATAAAACATTTGAGCGTACCGCGTCACGTGACATGGCGACAATTAGAGTGGGTGACTTGCGTGAAGACCGTCCCCATTACTGTAGACAAACTTGGGCGAAAGTTCACGGAGCCACGCGAAATTACTTATTGATGTAACTTGAACAAGGTGTACTGTTACATAAACTGTGACTTAGACGCTTTTACTTGGGCAAACGTGCTTAATTGGTGTTTCGTTCGACGACTATAATTAACAAGTGAATTTTGCTCCAAAAACAATGAGGGCCTACCATGAAATGTTTTCCGATATTTCGGAGCCGAACGAAACACAAATTTGATGTTAAAATTACATAATACGTACCGTTTAAAAACATTAAAAATATTATTCCTTTAGACTTTTATGGTAGGATTTGTGACGAACGAAATGTTAAACTCCATTTACTGGGCCGCATTAGGTATGAAAGAAAACACGAAATTGACTCCGAAACTTCGGAATTTCATTTCATGGTAGGCCCCCTGATCGATAATAAAATGTTCCATAGACACAATAAATTTCGAATATTTGAGTTTAGAACGCGGAATTATGCAGAGGCAGAAAGTTTTTGGCTCCGGAAAGAAAAATGACGTAACTATGTATTTTATGGTCATAAAAATAATGTTATAAAACGCGAAAGTATACACAGCGGATTAAAATAAAGATATACCGGAATCGTTTGATATTTTTTTATTACACTTTAAAATAGTAAAAAAACTACTCTAACGGAAAAGAGGTCTGACAGATATGTATGTATATCATTGTAGGTCTTGTACATTGAATTTATATATATATATATATATATATATATATATATATATATATATATATATATATATATATATATATATATATATATATATATATATCGAAAATCTAGCTCTGACCACATTTTTTTTTAATGGATGATAATGGAATGATAACCCCGTCTGCGCTAACGGTATACACTGGCGGAGCACCAATGAGAGATGATAGGAGAGGATGATAAAGCAAGTCAGTTAGCCCACCGTGACGAATCAAACGATAAATTAGTCACTATGGTTTCCAGGGGAAACCGCGTAGAGATCAACCTGATAGGGTTTATTGTTAGCAATGGGGTCTAACCTCCCCATTGCTAACAATACCTTCTCCCAACTCTGACCACTTTATCAAGGATTATAGTCGTGAGCATGTATCTTTTAATGCCATCTAATTAAGATTATATATTTCCGTATTTCCACATGGTTCGCGCCATCCCAGCCGTGCGACGTAAAGACACACGCTTTCACTATCATACCGCGGCGCGTGCGCACGTGACGTTGTTATCTCATACATTTCCTACGACCGTGTTTAAGTCTCCAATTAACGTCAATGCAGGTATTATTATAAGTGGTATAATAATCGTAAGTACCTCTCCAATTGAAAGGGAAAATATACAAGATATATATTAAGATTTGTTACGTTAAAAATTGGAATGAATAGTAAAAAAAAAAAATTAAAAAACTGCATTCGGTGAAAATGAGAATGCTACTATTTATGGGTAACGTATGTTGGGGTAAGGAAAAACAGAGGGAAAAAGAGGAAGAAGAAAACCGAGGAATAACTACATTGGACAGATAAAAAAACACTAGGTGTCGTGTCGTATAGCGAGGTCAAGGATATGGCATGGAATAGAGCTGGCTGGAAGAAGACGCATGAATTAGTTGCACCGACAAGAGGAAACTCTTAAATGAAAAGAAAATGTTGGGGTAACGAGAGTAAATAAATAAGCATAAACGAGGAATTCCGAAAGCATTATAAGTAAATGGGGAAACAGAGGATAACTTGGTTTTGATAGGTAATGAGTAGAATAAAAAGGGTAAAGAAATGACGATTATGTCAGTAAAAGAATGATAAATTTAAAAGTGGATAAACATCCACTAAGAAAAGAGAAGCCTACAAACAATTGGACTGTGTGTAAGAAGTTATGAATATTTACGACGTATTAAGAGAGATGACAGAATGAAGACCAGAATGAAAAGTAAAAATGTACTGCATCGACCTTAAATAATGAGAAAAGACAAACATATAATCTATACTAATATTATAAAAAAGAAAAATTTTATTGTTTGTAATGATTAAACATTAAAACTACTCAAGTGATTTTAAAAATTCTTTCACCCCTACAAAGCTACGTTAACAGCGAGTGACATAGGTTTTTATTTTCGAAAATTCTCTTTACCCGTGTAAAGTCGGGCCGGATTGTTAAGGATTAATAAAAACAAATACGACAACGACCTACAAGTATAATTTCTAATGAGGTAATCAGAGACATTTATCCACTATAAGTTAGGTAAATATAGTACTTAAGAGGCAGGGCCGTAGTTAGACTCTAAAGTAGACCAAAACAACTTTTTGGTAGGACAGAAGCCATAATTAAACGACTCCGAAAAAGTGAATCTAACAAGCTTTCTTGAGGTCTTTCATTTTAAAGAAAGACATTGCCCCTCAATCCCCCCCCCCCTTCCCCAGCTACGGCCACGCTGACATGCAAAGTATTTCACATTAAATATTTCCTATAATTCCAGAAAGTTCTACCCCTGGCGGTTCTGGTGGTGGCAGCTCTCGGCCAGTACGAGGAGTTGGGCGGAATCGAGAGCCACGGCTTCGAGGGGTACCACGCACACAAACCAGTACTCCACCAACAGCATCAGAGCTTGGACGGACACCATGACGAGTACGATTTGGACTACCATGTAAGTTTTATATGAAAACGTTTGGAACTTCTTCGTTATTTTTTTTAAATTCATATAACAATTAACTATAACTAATTAGCCTTAATAAATTATAACAACTTTATTTTTATGCCGAGGTAACCTACAGCATGGGGTTCTTCTAAAGGGGGGTAAAGAGGTGTCTTCAGAGTCGGCAACGCACACGTAATAATACGTATTGCAGGCGTTCATAGGCTACGGTAACTGCTTACCATCAGGTGGGCCATATGCTTGTTTGCCACCACAGTGGTATAAAAAAAAAAATTTTAAAAGTGATCAAAAGGTATAAATATAATCAGAGTATCCTGACACCGATATTCATTCGAGCGCCTTCTAATTATGCTCGAGCACGTTGAAGGAACTGTTTCCATGTTCCGTTAAAAAGAATAGAGCTGGAAACCGGCTCCTCTTCCATTAGCTCTGCTCAACGGTGTCACAAGCCAGTATCTGGACTTGGATATATTGACATGTAAACTTGTCGAATTTAGCAGAATGGCAATAAATTCTTTAAAGAGTATCCAATAATTAAATGTTAATATATTTGTATATATTGTGATTGCTAAGGGAGCGAATTAGGAAACTGTCAAACTCTCTTAGTTGGTAAATATAAATAAATAACATTTTTTTTTATGTAACTTAAAATGACAAACAAGCTGACAGTCCACTTGATGGAAAGTGGTAACCGTCGCCTATAGACACGAGCAATACCGTGGACATAACAGAGTATGTTGTTTCGCCCATGATACCTTCCATGAGTTACCATTCCTGAGGACTCAGGTGTTATTATTCCTCTGTACTCTGTAAATTCACTGCCATATCCCACCCTTCAAACCGAAACACAGCCATGCAAACACAACTGCTTCACGGTTTCTACCGTGGACAGAGGTGGCCAAGCAAATGACTTTTGTACAAAGTCTCCCTCTGGTAAAATATATCTAATAATAATCTTATATATATAAAATATATAAATAAATCTATAATCAATAACTGCTAAGATTAAATTTTGTTCTCATTCCAGTCGCATCCTAAATACTCTTTCGACTATTCCGTAAAGGATCCACATACGGGAGACGACAAGGAACATTGGGAAACCAGGGATGGAGATAAGGTGAAAGGTAAATATCTTCGTACCTAAATCTTCGTTAAATAATCGAGTAACGGAATATATTTCTTAAGTTTTCTAGCAATGTCTGTCTGTGTAAACGGAAATCAGATTCCCCCGTATCAGAGAAGTAGACTGCACCGAGTTAATGTACTTTGATTATGGACATCTCTTTGCTCTTCTTTATAAGAGTCTCCTCTTATTGCGGCAATTATATTGTGCATTTTATATAGTACTTCGGCCATCCGGAATGAAAATTGTATGGCACGTGTAATTGTCCAAGGGTCGGCACAAAGCAAACGTTCTCGGGGTCATCAAAAGCGATGGACTGACCTCATCAAAACGGCCACATAGCAGTCTTTTGTGGAATGCTCTCGCTCGGTTATGTGTCCAATGCTAATCATAGGCCTTCCCCATAGACTGCCATAACCAAAAAAGTCTTGAAGCACCTGCATCCACTGACTCTTTGCAATGCATTTAAGATCATCACTCCATCTAGTGGGGGATCGTCTTAAACAACTTCTGCCCTTACAGTGTTACTCGAGAACCTTAATTCCCTATCAACTGTTGATTGTTCGAGCTATATGACCAGCCCTTTGCGATTTCAGTTTGCTTATTGCCCATTCGTCAACTTTGCAACTAATTTCAACAACCATTCCCCAGGCACTTACACCCTCCTGGAAACAGATGGAACGAAACGTGTAGTGGAATACGAAGCGGATGACAAAAACGGCTTCAACGCCGTTGTCCACAAGATCGGCACCCCTAAGGAGCACCATGAACACGAGGAATACAAAGCGCCCATACCAGTCCATGAAGAGTATAAGGTACCTTTGCACAAGTACGGACCAGTGCAGTACCATCAAGACTTCCAAGCTGACGACGGGTTTGTTCCTATTAGCGGAGGTTTTGAACACTAGTTCTGCAACTACCTATTATAGAGTATAGGAAACCGACAAACTAAAGCTATATTTGAGTGAACAAATCATAGAATGCGGACAAATGGAACATATACAGTGAAGTAATTTATTACATTTTTTTATAAGTATTATAAATTATACAATAATGTACCTCGGAGGTAACTTGTGTCAAGCCACAAATGAATAGGTTTACTAGTTTAATCCAGTGGAACCACGATTAATCTATATTTGGTTTAATTTTATATTCGAATCTGTAAATCCAACTTTTGTTTGTAAAAAGCAACAGTCAAGTCTCTTGCTTGTAACCTTGTTCTTGACTGTAACTGCTTGTTCAATTGGATAGTAGATTAAAAAAAATAATTTAGTAGAGTCACAAAAAATCTGTAAAAACATTAATGTTTTTAACAAAAATATTCCCAAAATACATACTCTACTTTCATTTTAGGAAATAAAGTCTTTTATTTTTTGCAAGTACAAATTTGATGTTTATACAAAAGAAACGACCATTTCTGATCCTAGCACTTGAACCTCATAAAACTGGGTGTAAGAATATAAATTTGACACAAGTTACCTCAATATTAAAAGTAAATCTTCAGCCGTATTTATCACTCCCATGGCTGGCTATTGATAAACACTTGACATTTCTTATTAATTTGTTCCGTTATAAAGTCATAAGTAATAATTAATTATTATTAGTTTACTTTCGCTTAGAAATAACACTAAATAGGTTATATCTTGTGGAATCGATCTCGCTTGTTTTTTTTTTCCTAGTTATTATTTTTACCTCGCATTTTTTGGGGTAACTAGTGGGCGATCATTATTATTTTCAGTCTATTTCACCGTAAGTACTCACTCTAGTTACGATATCAGAATTTTGCAATGCAATAATACATAAATATTTTGCAGATGTGACATTTTTATGATGGGGCGACATTTACGAGTCGAGTGAAACTATATTTCAGTAGGATTCAAGTCACGCGATGTATGCTTAATATTTTATAGTGGTTTTTTTTTTATTTGATGGATGAAAATGACATGGTAACCCCGCCTGCGCTAACGGGATACACTGACGGAGCACCAGTGAAGGTTAATAGATGAGAATGAAAACAGGCCAGTTAGCCCATCATGATGATTTCATCAAGAATTAACCATGATAGTTTCCAGGGGGAACCGCGAGGAGGTCGACCTGGTCGGGTATATTGTTAGCAATGGGATCCTCAGTCTCCGTTACTAACAATCCCTTTCCCCCCCAGTGGTTTATATATTTGGCATATGACATTTTGGGCAGTTTACTTGCTTAAATTAAAAAGAAAAATAAAATAGAAAAAAATATATATTAAATCAAGATGGAAACACTTATAAACTCGTCGAATAATTTAAAACAGTTTAATTTACGATATTTATAAAAATTTAACGGCGTATTTAAAAAAAGAAATGACTCGTTTTACGACCCATTTAGCAGAAACAATTGTTTAATATTAAAAACTGCTCTTAACTGAATACGGAACCGTAAATTTTAATTCGAGCAAACCTTTACTTATTTCATATTTTTCGTATGCATGTATTAATTACATACTCAACAACAATACTCAACACAGCAGAGTCATTTTCGTTTGAAAATATATTTTTATACGATCGTTTTCATAAATACATTGTCAGACTTGAAGTTTCTTTATTCTCGATTTATTTATTTTATTTATTTATTTAACTCTTTATTGCACCAGAGACATAAAAATATACAATGATATATAAACAATTCAAGTGAAATACAGTAGCATAAAGTACAGATCAAAATATATACATAAAGGTACAAAAGGCGGTCTTATCGCTAGGGCAATCTCTTACAGACAGTCTTTGGTTAAAGGAGAACTAATAGATATGTTGATTGACAGAGATAAATAATAGCCTTATGTCCTTTTCCAACCCATTTAGTACGTATATACCAAATTTCATAGTGACTGGTTCAGCAGTTAAGACGCTAAGAGGTAACAGACTTTCACATTTATAATATATTTTTTTTTTTACAATGAAAATAAAAATAAAGTTACTTTTTATTGTATCACATGTAAAATTTTAACTAGGTATTATTGAAGTTACCTTTAGCTGTAGTTTTTATCTTTGAACGTTCTACATTTTAGATTCACCATCTCAAAGGTTGACTGTAAGAGATCTCTCTATGGAATAAGTCCGTGTAAGTCAATGTAATATCGTCATAGTCGTAGAATACAGACGGATCTGACAAAGATTACATACAAAGATCCGTCAGTATTCTACGACTATGACGATGTATGTACAATAGAGATTTTACAATACAATCCAAAACTCACTAGCATGTACGCCCCATATTGATTTAGTCATGTTGAGACGCCGATATTTTTTTTTTTGGGAGGGAGTAAACTTCGTCTGTCTGTCATTAAGTACTATATATACATTTTTACTATTTATTGTGTGCGTATGTATGTATCGCCTCAAATGTTAAGACTGCGCTGTTGATCATGTTACTGCTTTGTTTATGAGTTTATAGTATTAAGTGTTATAGAAAATACCTTGCGATTGAATAAATCTTTTATTTGTTATACACATTGTATTATTTCAATGTCCCGTGTGGTCCCGGCATAGATTGGACCACCCCTTCCCTTACCGCGAGTGTCGTAAGAGGCGACTAAGCCGCCCGTGCGTTGCCATTCCTGAGGACACAGGTGTTATTCCTCTGTATCCTGTAAATTCACTGCCATATTCCACCCTTTAAACTGAAACACAGTTGTGCAAACACAAGTGCTACAAGGTTGAAACACGAATGGGACAGAGGTACCCAAAAACAAATATAACATTATATATAACACCTAGTACAGCAAAAGATTAAAAAAAGGCTGCCAGAACCCGTTTGTTAACAATTTCGCTGCCCACATTTAATTATAATACCTACGCACTTTAAACCAATTCAAATACGTACAAAGTTCTCCATTATATGATTTCGATAAACTCGCAAACTTCCAGAAACCTTAGAAAGTAAACCCGTATGCGGTCGGAGCCGCGTTCGACCGCCACTAGAGAAACCAACGAAGTATTATTATTAGTACTTTATGTTGTTATACTTGTTCTCGAACAATTTAATACAATGCAATATATTTCGATAAAATATGATAACGTGTATGTTACCATGGTAAAAATATAAATATCATATAATTTTATTTATTCTCAGGTAGCTGGCAATTAAAGTGATTGGTAAATAAATAAAATTGGATATGAAGTACTAGATGGCGGTAGAATCGAGACTTGTAGTTTTTGATGATTATTTTGTATTTCAAAATAATATGAGGCAAAATTCCTTAATTGGCGAGTGGTTTAATTTATTTTCTACTGAAATAGTAATAATTTATCCTAATTTTTGTTTTTATTCCCTTGTATTGTGCAAAAAATGCAAAAACATTCGTTTGTAAACATGCAATTATGTGGATTATAATTCATTCAAGAAAAGATCGAGTCCTATTCGTTACTTTACATTCGTATATAACAATAAAAACCACTCGCCAATTTGGAAATTGTACTTAAAACTATCTTTAATTATAAAATAATCAACAAAAACTACAAGTATCGATTCCAACGCCATCTAGTATTTCTTGTCCAATTCTGTTTAATGACCACTTTAATGCTCCTGTTACTGGGCTGCTGGAAAACAACTCTTACAGAGTTAAGCTCCCCTATTATAGATCTTTGTTTGAAATAATTTATATCGATATAATTTTTGTAGAATAAAATATAAAAAAAAGAACAACCATAGATATTCTGCTAATAAAAAGAATGATGATATTTAACCTTATCGCGTTGTCTCGTACGTGAATTTAAAATATGTGTAAGCAACGCGAAAGTTTAAAATTAACTAAGAGTGATGTTGATAATAATACCCAAACAACATCATAATCTTATTATGTGGAAAGCAATGGTGCATTAAAATATAAAATATAAAACAAACCATAGAAAGTAAGTACAATTGATTGGCAACAAAGCAAATATTGATACAAATAATGCGAGACAATGAAGACTCAAAATAAAACCACATACTTTTTTTTTTCTTATAGTGAGAGACCATATCTAGAAGAATATATACATTTTTTATTTATTTATTTATTTATTTATTCATTAGTACAAATATGTGTACATGGCGTTTACATTACATGTGTACATTTTTTACCATATATTTTTGATAGTCTCCCATTATTCGCGAAAAAATAATAATTTCGTTTAGATTTCTGACGTTTATTGAAATTTGAATGTCTTGTTGTCGTGTTACGATTATTGTTTACAACGCCATCTAGTACGACATTATGACAAAAATATTGTACTTATGCCATTGCTAGATGGCGTTGTACATAGAAAATTTATTAATTTTAAATCAAGAAAAGTACTATGTTGTATTAATGTATATTTGTTTATGTATTTTAAATATTAATAGTTATATCACTTCAATGTTTTGTAAAAATTTAACTGAAATCTCGTTGATCTGGAACTTTTTTAGATCGATAAAAAATCTTCTCTTTTTTTAATAATCAGAGCTAACGAGACCTATTTATTTATATATAAATATTTCGTGTGTAGTTTCGTTATTATAATTATTAATAAACATTTTTAACCACTGTGTGAGGGTAGTCGCATATATCGTCATAGTCGTAGAATACAGACGGATCTGACAAAGATTACATATAAAGATCCGTCAGTATTCTACGACTGTGACGATTTCTGTAGAATAGTTGGTTTGTTTCTTTGCACGTACCTCTGCGCGAGCGCGAGCTTTAGCCGGTCGTTCTCGTAGCGCAGCTGATGGTCGGGCCCGTCGGGCGGCGCGGGGTCGTTGCCCCCCGCGGCCGCGCCGGTCGCGCCGGTCACGCCGGCCACACTCGGCGGCGGCGCGCCGGCCGCGGAACCCGCGCCGCGCTCGCTGGCCACCGACGCCAGCTGGCTGCGGGGAGCGCGGCCCACCGTCGCATACCCGCCCTGACATGCCACAAAAGGATTACTGGTAACGAGGGAACAGCAACCCTATCGCAGACATATACCCTATCAGGTCAAATTAAATGCAATTCTCTCTGAAGTGTTTTTGTTTTATACAACTTAGAATGGCAAACAAGCTGACGGCCCACCTGATGGAAAGTGGTAACCGTCGCCTATAGACATGAGCAGTGCCGTGGACGTAACAAAGTATACTGTTTCACCAATGATACCCCCCATGCGTTGCCATTGCTTAGGACTCAGGTGTTATTTTTCTGTACCCTGTAAATTCACGCCATATCCCACCCTTCAAACCGAAACACAGCCATGCAAAACCCAACTGCTTCACGGTTGAAACACGAATGAGACAGAGGTATCCAAGCAATCGACTTTTGTACAGTCTCCCTTTGAAGTCTATTATGATTAATTTACAAATAACCTACTATAGGTACAAAAGGATTATTAGTAACGAATCTAAGTCTCATTTCCAGCAATACACTACCCTTACCAAGCCAACCTCCACTCTATCTCTCCACTATAAACCATCGTGGTTAATTCTTGATGAATTCACCACACTGAGACTACCGACATACCTTCAATTAAATAGGTAAAAACCTATCATCCATAAACTATTCCATCTTACAACCAATTAAAAAGAACTAAAATAAAAGAAACTATCACGATGTTCGTTCAAGCTAATCTCTAAACTTAACCCTTCTTTGTATGATTTTTTTTTTATTGATAAAATAAATTAAGGTGATATAATTCACGCTCATAATTAAAGGAAAAATGGTTAAAAAATAAATTTGACAGCTATGGTTTTTATTCTGCAATGAACATTAAAAAGGCATCCAGACACGATCAACTTAAACTGAAATTGTTCTTTTATATAATTTTTAAACATTCAATGTTATGATAGAAATTTCCACCAGTATGCAATGAAGGGTTTAGAAATAGGATAATTGTAACCGATAAAAAAATATAATCCAGTAGATGGCGATAGTTTACCAGGTCAGCTAGTGTCATACATTATTAATTTTTTTAAGCGATTCCCAAAAGAACGTGGTGATTAATTTATTTATTTTTTAAGAAAATAAAGGTTGTGTTATCACAGTGAAGTCTGTTGTAACTGCAACCATTGCCTATTTTCCATACGATAAACCATCAGCTTGTCTACCACTTTAAATTATATAAAAATATATAAAAAAGCAGCACTAACCTGCAGCGTCGATGATACCGAGTGCGCCCTCTGGTGCACCATCATCTCGTCATTGTCAACTTTCGGCTGAAACATAGGGACACTGTCAGTATACGCATCATCATAGGAGCTACTCCATTAGCAATCATCATCATCTTTATTACTGCTGAACATAAGCCTCCCACTTTGGGAATTTTGCCAGTAGTTGCTACGCTTGACAGGCGAATTGGCAATCGCAGTCAAGCTTAAGAGATGTTTTAAAAGGGACGCTGGTGCCCATCTCTCGCCGTCCTGACACTGATGCAATTATGAGATTTTAAAATCTACAAGTGCATAATAGCAACACTGTTTACCATCAGACGAGCCGTATGTTTGTTTTCCACTACTATGCAGTATCAAAAAATAATCTATCTAATGATGATCAGTCAGTGAAGACCTACTTCCTCCCTCCCTCAATTTTGTACTATCGCACTTTACACTCCTAGATGTTTCGTCACATTTCAACATATATGTGCCAGGAGAAAGGAATCACTACATTACACTTCCTGACAGAATATATCGCTAGCAATAGGTCTGGTAGCCTCCATTCACCATCATGAATCTATCTGTCCACTGCTGGACATAGGTCTCCCCCATAAACTGCAATAAGGAAAGATCTTGATCCACCTGCATCGACCGACTCCTTGCAATGCATTTGAGGTCGTCACTCCATCTAGTGGAGGGTCGTCCTACACTGCGTATTCCCGTGCAGAGTCGCCACTCAAGAACCTTTCTTCCCGATCGGTTGTCGGGTCCTCGAGCTGTGACCAGCCCATTGTCACTTCAGCTTGCTTATCCTTCGAGCTATGTCGGTCACTTTGGTTCTTCTGCGGATACCCTCATTTCGGATTCTATCACGCAAAGAAACTCCGAGCATAACCCTATCCATAGGGGGGGGGGGGGGGCAAGATTGTTAGTAATGGAGACTAAGAATCCCATTGCTAGCAATTTATCCAACAAGGTCGGCCTCCTCGCGGTTCTCCCTGGAAACTATCACGGTTAATTCCTGATGAATTCATCATGTTGGGCTAACTGGCCTGTTTTCATTCTCATCTATCACCCTTCACTGGTGCTCCGTCTGCGTATCCCGTTAGCGCAAGCGGGGTTACCATTCCATTTTCACACATAAAAAAAAACCCTATCCATATCCCGCTAAGTAATTTAAAACTTTTGCATACGTGCAACCTTGTTTACATTTTATAATTAATAAAAATAAATTAAAATAATAAAAAATTTATTAACGTTTCGGTTCCATAAGTCATCACTGGCTACACGCATTGGTTAAAGACCATCGTCTTCAAACTTTTAGGGTATTGATGACTAAAGACTTTGTGTAAACCGTTTACTACATTGCTGGCAATGGAACCATGTTTTTTCAATGAGTGAAGATACGAATAGGATGGTAACCCTGCCTGCGGTATCGATCGATAACGCAGTTAGGGTACCAGTGAAAGATGATAGGTGAGGATGAAGCCTTTTTTTATAGATATAATGGTAACCCCGCCTGCGCTATCGGTATACACTGGCGGGGCACCAGTGAAGGATGATAGGTGAGGATGAAGCAGGTCAGTTAGCCCACCGTGACAAATCTAACAATAAATCAATCATGATGGTTTCCAGGGCCAACCACGAGGAGATCGACCTGACAGGCTTTATTGCTAGCAATGGGGCTACTAATCCCCATTACAGTGAGGATGAAGTCAGGTGAGTAGGCTCACTTTGAAATGTGTCCTCCCTGGATGGAAGCAGTACCTGTGCGGGCGAGACGGCGGGCTCGGCGTCGTCGTGCTGCGCGGCGCGGCCGGCGAGCAGCGGGCTGGCGGTGGCGCTGGCGACGGGCGTGGCGGCGCCGCTGCTGCCGTTGGCCACGCCCTTGGCGCCGCCGCCGCCGCACTGCTGCGCCTGGATCGCCTCCTTCACCTCTTGGAACTTCTCGATGAACTGCCACCGAAGGATATCATGATGCCAAAGTCTCCCTCTACCAGAAGGAGACTTTGTATAAAAGTCGATTGCTTGGGTACCTCTATCCCATTCGTGTTTCAACCGTGAAACAGCTGTGTTTGCATGCCTGTGTTTCGGTTTGAAGCTTTTATACTTTATATCACATAATATACATCAGGTTTTAAGTCAGACTTTCAGGAACACAACTGTGAATATTACATCTTATTTGGCGCAGTAGTTTTTGTGTGATTCCGAAACAAATATACAGACAGACATAATTTTTAATAATTATTAGAGACCTTAATAAGAGCAACAGATGTCAAATCTGTTGCTCTTATTATTATAAGACCTCTAATTATATTTTTTTTATACAACTTAGAATGGCAAACAAGCTGACGGCCCACCTGATGGAAAGTGGTAACCGTCGCCTACAGACATGAGCAGTACCATGCACATAACAGAGTATACTGTTTCGCCCATGATACCCCCCATGCATTACCATTCCTGAGGACTCAGGTGTTATTCCTCTGTACCCTGTTAATTCACGCCACATCCCACCCTTCAAACCGAAACACAGCCACGCAAACTCAACTGCTTCACGGTAGAAACACGAATGGAACAGAGGTACCCAAGCAATCGACTTTTGTACAAAGTCTCCTGTGTTAATTTAGGTGACCTATCCGTGTATTAAATTTCATTCAAACCCATTGAATCGTTGAAACGTAACTAAGAAACAAACACTAAAACATCTTAACAAACTTTCCCATTTATATATTATAACATTAGCAGGATTACTCGGGCCGCGAAGCCGCTTCTGTCATACGTGTACAATAACACGATCAAACTGTACAGTCAAGCACAGAGGAATATAATTCATCTAATTTATTATTGATATTTCAGCCGTTAACTGTCTACTGCTGAACATAAGCCTTCCCCATAAGGGGAGTTTTACCAGTACTTGCCACAATTGGCTGGCGGATTGGCAACCGCAGTTGGGCTTTGGAGAATCACTCCTTTAGTCGACTCGTACGACACCCACGAGAATGGAGGGGGTGGCCTATTCTATGCCAGGACCACACGGCAATATTTACCTAATTATTATTAATTAGCAAATCAAATTAATCCGCGTGACAGTGGTAGGCTCGTCCCCTATCAGGCGGGATTCTAATTATGCTCGTCGAAATATGGGTATGTCGAGTATTACGTTCACCACACAAATGCCACTACTGGGGGGAAAGGCTTTGTTAGCAATGGAGTTTGACAGCTCCATTGCTAGCAATATGCCCTATTAGGTCGACCTCCACGTGCTTCCCCCTGGAAACCATCGTAAACAATTCTTGTTGAATTCGTCACGATGGGCTAACTGACCTGCTTCATCCTCACCTATCATCCTTCACTGGTGCCCCGCCGCCCGCCACTGGTGTATATCGATAGCGCGGGTGAGGTTACCATTCCATTATTACCCATTAAAAAAATGCCACTACCGAGTAGAGGTTACCCCATTAGAAATTTTAGCCGTAATCATATTGTTTTTATATATATACTAGCTGACCCCGTAAACGTTGTTTTACCACTTATTGCGAAATATAAAAATCGCAATTAAAATACAGGGGTTGATCGTAAAACGATGAAAATTTAAAGTTGTATGTATTTTTCAATGCTAAATCATAATAAAATAAAAATGGAAAAATTTGTCAAAAAAATAAAAAGAAAATATTTTGGGGTGGGTCACCCTTATCATTGACGGGTATGAAAAATAGATGTTGGCCGATTCTTAGACCTACCCAATATGCACGCAAAATTTAAAAAAAATCGGTCAAGCCGTTTCGGAGGAGTTTGGTAACAAACACCGCGACACGAGAATTTTATATATTAGATATTACTTGACAAATTAAAATTATAGTTAATATTTATACTTTCCCTTTTTACCCATATTTATATTTAATTAAAAAATAACATAATTTTTCATCGTGCCTCGAGTCAAACTACCTATAACTACTCCTCTCCATCCAAAGGTTGCCTGGAAGAGATCGCTTTTAGTGATAAGGCCGCCCATTGTTTTCTCATTGTGATTATTTCTTGTAATTGTTTGTATCTATAATAAGTTTACTATTGTAATCTTATGGAGGAAACAATAAAGGGTATCTATCTATCTGTGAAAAATCAAGTCAAATATTCCTTTTTTTTTTATACAACTTAGAATGGCAAACAAGCTGACGGCCCAACTGATGGAAAGTGGTAACCGTCGCCTATAGACATGAGCAGTACCATGGACATAACAGAGTGTACTGTTTCGCCAATGATACCCCCCATGCGTTGCCATTCCTGAGGACTCAGGTATAACACAAGGGCCTCTGTACCCAGTAAATTCACGCCATATCCCACCCTTCAAACCGAAACACAACTGCTTCACGGTTGATACACGAATGGGACAGAGGTACCCAAGCAATCGACTTTTGTACAAAGTCTCCCTCTGGTGTCTTCCTCCTTTACGTTTCTGACAGCATATTTTATTCTGTCGTATCACATGACCTTAGATTTGTTTTTAGTTACATCCGAGTTGATTTATGGCAGTGTACAATAGCAGTAACCGAGCCCAACGACACCTGTACCTAACGACGTCCGATTTATTAAAAACCATAAAGCCCCTTACGGATTGTACCAAACATTTTTTATCATTAAACAGCTATGATTTTTTTTATGGGTAAAAATGATATGGTAACCCCGCCTGCGCTAATGGGATACGCTGGCGGAGCACCAGTGAAGGGTGATAGATGAAAATGAAAACAGGCCAGTTAGCCCATCATGATGAAGTCATCAGGAATTAACCATGATAGTTTCCAGGGGGAACCACGTGGAGGTCGACCTGGTTGGGTATATTACTAACAATCCCTTCCCCCCAAACAGCTATGATTGTATAGTTGATTTCATTTAAAAGTTAGATTATTATTTTTTTATTCGCGCGTAATACCTCCGTTATTGCAGGCGTTCATAGGCTACGGTAACCACTTACCATCACGTAGACCGTATGCTTGTTGGCCATCTCAGTGGTATAAAAAAAGGCAGTCAGTGGATGCAGATGGTCCAGGACCGTTTTTTATGTTATTTTTTGGAGGAAGTCTATATTTAGCAGTGGACAGATAATGACTGAGACGAGATAATGAGATTTTAAAGAGTTAGATTTCACCCTGTACGTAAGTCTGCGCATACATAATACATACAAAATGGGGGGAAAGGGATTGTTAGTAATGGGATCAAATAGCCCTATTATTAGCAATATACCCAGCCAGGTCGACCTCCACGTGGTTCCCCCTGGAAACCATCGTGACTAACTCTAGTTTAATTCGTCAGGATGGGCTAACTGACATACTTTCATCTTCATCTGTCATCCCTCACTGGTGCCCCGCCAGTGTATACCAATAGCGCAGACGGGGTTGCCATACCATTATCACCCATTAAAAAAAAATACATACAAAACAAAACATTACAAAACCGTCATTTCTTCGTCTGTTGCCGACTGTACCGGTACGCAGGCATCAGTTAACATAGATTGCTGGCTTAAATAATTAACACATTAATCTATAATTCAACGTACAATCTTGCTTGGGCCGCGTAACATACTGGGAGTGCTTGGCGTGTGTTGTTATTTCGGAATTCATGCCTCATACCCGTAAACTAAATTAAGACATTTTATGGATCAAACTGTAATGGAATGTGTATAACTCTATCTAACGACCATTTCTGACGACAAAACCTGGACTCCTGAGATACAGATCTCTGATCTAGTTTAGGGTCCAGTCTCACGCAGGTTTCACAGAGCAT
Organism: Galleria mellonella; assembly: GCF_026898425.1. Taxonomy (NCBI): domain Eukaryota; kingdom Metazoa; phylum Arthropoda; class Insecta; order Lepidoptera; family Pyralidae; genus Galleria; species Galleria mellonella. The sequence continues at coordinate 193,432 of NW_026442098.1, forward strand.
CGTATTTATACATATATATGTAATTGTATTTTTTTTCATGAGGCTGTATTTTTCTGTAAAATTTGTGAAGAAAATAAATAAAATCTATTACTATTTTATAATACTGGATAACTTTTTATAAAAACACAATACCAGAGGGAGACTTTCTACAAAAGTCGATTTCTTAGCCACCTCTGTCCCATTCGTGTTTCTACCGTGAAGCAGTTGTGTTTCGGTTTAAAGGGTGAGATATGGCAGTGAATTTACAGGGTACAGAGGAATAACACCTAAGTCCTCAGGAATGGTAAAGTATGGGCGGTATCATGGGTGAAACAGTACACTCTGTTATGTCCATGGTATTGCTCATGTCTATAGGCGACGGTTACCACTTTCCATCAGTAGGGTCGTCAGCTTGTTTGCCATTCTAAGTTGTATAAAAAAAATCTATAAAGCCTAACTATGGTTGCCTATCTGCCTGCCATGCAATACAACCAAATTGCCTGCATGGCAACTACTGACAACACCCCTTATTGCTTATCTTCAGCAGTCGACAGCTGAATTCTGATGATTTTTGAAATATTGTATTTCAGAACTTAAAAACTGGTACATGTTATGTCTTGATACTACATCTAGATTTCATCGATTCCTCTATTTCTGAATTCCGCGAACAAAAAAAGCTGGTAAGATGCTAGTCCTCAATGAAAATACAGCATCACAGACATAAAAGTCTATATTATGACACCCAGTGGTACTCCCCATACGTTCCCTATGCAAGTAGGTATCATAGAACAAGTTACCTTGCCCAATTCCGCCTCGGACGCAAACCCGAGCCCGTACACGGTATTCGCCCGCACGTCGCTCCACTGCCCGAACTTCTGGGACGTTTTCGTGAACGTCATATTTGCCGTTATGGTGCTGTTGATCACCGCCTGGCAAAACAAAGGTATCGTTCAGTGAACTATTCACAAAACACTATAGACAAAACCTGAAAAAAAATAAACATGTTTAATTAGAATAATAAATATCAACGCTTCTACATGTTTCAACATCTCCTCAGGAATGGCAACGTATGGGGAGGTATCATGGGCGAAACAGTATACTCTGTTATGTCCATGGTACTGCGCATGTCTATAGGCGACGGTTACCACTTTCCATTAGATGAGCCGTCAGCTTGTTTGCCATTCTAAGTTGCATAAAAAAGTCATCAGTTTTAGAGTTAGAATGACAAACAAGCTGACGGTCCACCTAATGGAAAGCAGTGACCGTCGATACATACATGAACAAACCATGATGTCCACATCACGGAATACACTGCGATGAGGGCATCGAAGCGTTGCCATTCTTTAGGACAAGATTATTTTATAATGATGACAATAGGATAGTAACCCTGCTTTGCGCTACGGGTATACGCCGGCGGGGCACCAGTGAGGATAGGTGAAGATAAGGATAGGTCAGTTAGTCCCTCGTGACGAATTCATTTGGAATTAACCACGATGATTTCTAGGCGGGACCGCGTGGAAGTCGATATGACAGGGTATGTTGCAATCAATGGAAACTAACCTGTTCATTACTAACAAACCCCCATTCCCAGACTATGCTGTTATATCTAAGTACCCTATAATTTCATTACTATATCTCATTACCGAAATACAACCATGAAAAGACAGCTGTATCACGACAAAAAAAACAAGTGGGACTGAGGTACCGAATCAGGTAACTTTTTTACAGTCTCCAAAGGTCTCATTGTCGAGGAAGATATTAGGGGGCCCACGATGAAACGAAATTCCCAAGTTCCGGACCCAAGTTTCGTACATGCCATGTAATATGTTCATAGTAGTGAAATTGGCCCCGTAAACAAAGCTTACCGTTTCGTTGGTCATAAGCCCGGCTATAAAAACAGCCAACGATCCAAATACGTTGAGCTCCGAAATTTCCGACCAACTTTCATGGTGGATTTCAAGGGACGAGGATGTGGTGTTAAATCCGCCTTATATATAAAGTAAATATCGACATTGGAAAGGCAAAATATATTAAGCGTCACTGTAGCTGATATCCTATTATAATTGTGATAGTGCGTTTGTTCGTTGTGTTGTTTTTTTTTATACCGCGTAATTATTTGCCATTTCAGTAAATGGCAAATAATTAAGCGCGCGTTGCCGACCCTGAAGAAATCTCTTTACCCCCCTTTTGAAGAACCCCATGCTGTAGTATCTTGGGAAAACCTCGGCAGGGAGCTCATTCCATAACCTGAGTGTTCGTGTGAAAAAACATCTCTGAAACCGCGTTGTACGCGACCATTACCAGGCTGTAAGGTATGAGGGTGAACTCCCTGTCGATGGCGAGCCGTACGATGATAGAAAGTGGCCACAGGCATCATATTGAATAATTCCTCTGAGCACAATCCGTTGTACAAGCGGTAGAACACGCAGAGTTTTTATGCCAATCAATGAATATATCTCTATCACGCGAACAAAGTCACGGAGAGAAGCTAGTCGTCACAATACCTGACCGGTTTCACGGTCCCTTTCAAAGGTACATTTGGAGTGTGAATTTGTTTATTTATTATACCTACGTTAACACCTGAAAATCAATAAATAAATAAATACGTAATCTTATCCAACTAAACGGGATATGGGAGATGTTTAAAAATAGTTTCCCATGTAGGTCATACTGTCCCATATACATCGACACCGACCTACATATTTCCCCCATAAGAGTCTATTAGCGAAATATCCTGTTTATCTCGTTTAGATTAGGCGAGTATGAGTACACTTGAGGATAAGTGGAAATCATTTTTATCCGATTACGAATAAAGGAGGGTTTTGTTTTTCTAGTGTAGGTACATATATATATGTATATACGCTTATATACGTCTGGACTTTTTATGCAGCCGAAACGACATGACGATTTTTAAATAATTTCCAAAAAAATATGTTCTCAATTCGTCTATTTTTTTAACCAAGTTCAAAAAAGAAGGTATTTTTATTCATGTATTTCAGATCTATGGCCGTGTGGTCCCGGCATAGAATAGACCACCCCTTCCTCTCCCGTGGGTGTCGTAAGAATCGACTAAGGGAAAGCTAGGGATGAGCAACAGCGCCCCTTTTAAAAAATCTCTAAAGCCTAAACTGTGGTTGCCAATCTGCCTGTCAAGCGTAGCAACTACTGGCAAAACCCCCCAAGGGGGAGGCTTATGTTCAGCAGTGGACAGTTAAAGGCTGATATGATGATAATCTCAGAACTATAATTGGTTTTATGTAACAAAAAAAACTGACTGTTGTGAAGTACAATCCACATGTAAATACGCGATTCAGCGTTCAAAAATTCAAAATTAACAATACAGGCATATCTAAAAAAAACATGTCAAATATAAGGTATGTAAAACATGATGAAACATCTAGAAGATGATCATTGTGTTATCATATCACATTAGACGTTTATCCTCTGCTGAACATAAGCCCTTCCCTGTTTGTGGGTTTTGCCAGTAGTTGCCACGCTTGGCAGGCATTTGGTGATGTTTAAATAGGGACGCTGCTTCCTATACCTCAATTGGGGGCAAAAGGATTGTTAGCAATGGAGTTTGACAGCCCCATTGCTAGAAATATGCCCTATTAGGTCGACCTCCACGTGCTTCCCCCTGAAAACCATCGTGAACAATTCTTGTTGAATTCATCACGATGGGCTAACTGACCTGCTTCATTCTCACATGTCATCTCTCACTGGTACCCCGCCAGTATAATCCGGTAGCGCAGGCGGGGTTACCATTTTATTATCGCCCATTAAAAAAAACCATAGTATTTGACGTTTAAAGAAGGACGCTGCTACCTAACCCTCAACCATTGGGGGGAAAGGGGTTATTAGTGATGGAGACTGAAAATCCCATTGCTAGCAATATACTCAACCAGGTCGACCTCCTCGCGGTTCCCCCTGGAAACGATCATGGTTAATTCCTGATGAATTCATCATGATGGGCTAACTGGCCTGTTTTCATTCTCATCTATCACCCTTCACTGGTGCTCCGCCAGCGTATCCCGTTAGCGCAGGCGGGGTCACCATACCATTTTCACCCATCAAAAAAAAACCCTCAACCATTAAGTTCCTTTAGTCGCTTCTACGACACCCACGAGAAAGGAAGATGTGGCCGAAACTATGCCAAATAATGATGCTATATCAGAAGTTGGTTTAAACAGTTGATCGTGAAACTGCCAACAAGGTCAGAGTGCGTTTACCAACAGACGGTATAACGAGCCAGGCAATGACACTAAGAAGCCAATGTACTTGCAGAACGTTATATTAAAATATAGGGTTGCCACCTTTAGGGAAACAATTTAATATTTACAATTTGTACGTATGGCAATTCTAAATTAACTCTATAATACAATTCACTGTGATCTCTTTATGGAACTTCATTATAGAAATTTTATATTACTTAAAATATTTGTATAGATAGATTATTATTACTTATTATTGTTTCCTCCAAAAGATTACAATAGTAAACTTATTATAGAAAGATACTAAGATACCAAAAAGACTTTGTACAAAGTCGATTGCTTGGGTACCTCTATCCCATTCGTGTTTCAACAGTAAAGTAGTTGTGTTTGTATGGCTGTGTTTCGGTTTGAAGGGTGGGATATGGCGTGAATTTACTGGGTACAGAGAAATAACATCTGAGTTCTTAGGAATGGCAACGCATGGGGAGTATCATGGGCGCAACAGTATACTCTGTTATGTCCATGGTACTGCTCATGTCTATAGGCGACGGTTACCACTTTCCATCAGGTGGACCGTCAGCTTGTTTGCCATTCTAAGTTGTATAAAAAAAATATACTAACAATTACAAGAAATAGTCACTTTTGTATGTATGTACTTTGTTTCACAGTTTTCAACTAAAAATGTTCTTATTATTTATACACGCGACCGGTTTTCAAAACTTCATGCTCAGGATATATTCATACATTTATAAGAAAATATAACAATTCTAAGTAAGATTATTTCTACAAATCATAAATGCCCACAGCGACATCTATCTATTACGTTCACTCCGGCAGCTGCTAGATTTTGTGTTACTGCTAATGAGAAAACCTTTATTACGGTTTCCGTCTGCCTGTCCCCGAGGGAACTGCGGGTAGATCAAATATCTAATATTGGCTGCTTGCTTCATTCGTCACAAAACTATATGACAAAAACATGGGAGAAAACTCTATCCATTACAAAATAAAAATCTAAAATTTGGTACAGAATTAGCAATAAAACCGTCTAATGTAGCCACAAAACATTTTAAAGTCGTTTAAAACTTAAATATCGAATTCTATATACGTGGTTTTACACGTCTTACTAAATTAATATTTCAAAACTAACAAGAGGTGGCAGCCCTACTCCGCTATCTCGGGTTGAATGCCAATGAGCATCTTATAGGAGACATGTATACATTTGTAATACTGTTATTGTTGGCTTTACATATTTACAGGAATTTCATTTTTCTCTCCATTTTGTTATGATGCCATAATGGTTTCCAAAAGAGATAATAAATCAATAAACGGACAAGGTGCGATTGTAAACCGCTGTGCTAATTTTACCGAAGGAGACTATCTAGAAAGTCGTCTTTTTTTATGGGCTCTATCCCATCGACACTGGACTGAAAAAGATTAAAAAAAAATGCTAAGAACTGACGAATCTAAATTTGAAATATTCGGTTCAAAAAGAATTTTCGTTTGACGTTCCGCCGAAGAAAAGATAATGCCACAATGTGCAGTCCCGATTGTCAAACATGGTAGCGGATCTGTTATGATCTGGGGTTGTTTCTTAGGCTATGGGACTGGATCTGGTCCAAATTAAAGAAATTATGAAAAAGGAGAAATATATAGTAATTTTGGAGAAAAATGCTATTCCCTCCGGACTAAAGTTAATCGGCCAAGGATTTATTTTCCAATAAGATAATTATCCAAAGTACGTTTTAAAATTATGTAGGGGCTATTTAGACAAAAAACAGTCAGAATTAGTGTTAAAAAACATGACATAGCGATCCCAAAACCGCGATATTAACCCTATGGAGCTTTTGTAGGAAGAGCTTGATCGAAACGTGCGGGAACAATGTCTTACTTCCTAGCAGACCATGTGGAATGCATTAGTAGAAAGCTAGAGGAATATCTCGCAAGAGATTATAAACAAACTAATTGCTCGCATGCCAAGATTAGTAAAACGGGTCAAAAAATTTCAAAGGAGGATATTTTGATGAAAAATCTCTCTAAACTCTCTTGTGTGTGTTTTCTTTAGAACACTGTATTCGTCAAGACTTCATGTAATTTTTGAATTTCAAATCTTGTTTGTTTCAATTGTAACATTAAAATAAAACCTGTTTTTCATAAAGTTTTAAATATATTGACTTTTGTTTTCTTATATTTTTATTGTGGTCTTAAACTTTTGACCGACAATGTACTTCATAAAAAAATACAGAACATGCAAACAGAATTTATGGCTGGACTAGGTATATAATATTTTTCTCATCTAGCAAAAGATGCTCGGACGCAATGCTCACACTAATATGAATAAGTAGTTACTAAGAATAATTTACAGTTTTATGTTTAACTTCTTAAAAAAAATAAAAAATACTACATAATTGTGTACTGAACAGTGTACTAAAAAGTATGTAATTGGTAGATCGTGCAGTTTCGTCAATAAACAGTAGATCTTAGGTCTAGTCAAGTCAACTATCCCTGATTCTGTATCGATCAAATACTATCTTATATGAGAACAGGGGTTGTCTGTTAGTTTATCAACAATATAAGTTGAAAGGCATTGTAATCTCGCGCCCATACGCAAACTATAGACATAAGTGTCCAACTTAAATTAATAATGTATGAGTAAGGGTCTGCCTTCACCGTGAGCGTTTGCGTGTAATGTTACTACGAGAAATGGGCTGCAGGAACATGTTATAAGGGAATACTATTTTCAGCTGTGAAACCAGAGGGAGACTTTGTACAAAAGTCGTTTGCTTGAGTACCTCTGTCCTATTCGTGTTTCTACCGTGAAGCAGTTGTTTGCATGGCTGTGTTTCGGTTTGAAGGGTGGTATATAGCAGTGAATTTACATGGTACAGAGGAATGATAGTAGAAATAATAGTAATTTTTCATTACTTACTTACTTATAACATTGTACATAGTCTGTTAAATTATTATAAACATATTGTTGGTGTATCTTTTATAAATAAATAAATAACACCTAAGATCTCAGGAATGGCAACGCATTAGGGTATCATGGGTGAAACAGTATACTCTGTTACGTCCATGGTACTGCTGTTCATGTCTGTAGGCCACGATTACCACTCTCCATCAGGTGGGCCGTCAGCTTGTTTGCCATTCTAAGTTGCACAAAAAAAATTTAATGGACGAAATAAAACGAGTGCACTTGTTTTCAACCAACGTCAAAAAAAAGAAGTTCAATTTGGTTGTATTTTTTTATATTTGTAACCACATGACTCAGTCAGTTGTAAACAGATTCCGCCTTCATCCTCACCTCTTCACCAGTGAAAGATTATAGGTGAGGATGAAATTCATTGTATACCGAGGCACACACGGCAGAATATAAAATGTAAAATGTTAACTGACACCTATAAATAGACATGAACATGACTCACAGTATATACTGTGTCGCCACACGGGTTGCCATGTACCTAGTTTAGTGGTGTTGCTATTAACACAGACAATAGTTAATTACTAATGCGTAACACGTCACAGACGAGTAAATAGCCATGTACCTATGTGTGTTCATTTGAAAATCACTGTGTAACTCGTGCTCTTGTATATTTGAGCAATTTCATCCCTTATCACAACGGAATAAGAGTCAAATATCTGACTTACAGATGAATGTTTCAACATCATGCGATTGTAAATACAAAATTATCGATTATGTATTGGGAACTAGAGGTAGCGTAGGTTAAAAGAAATACCTACAAATTCTATTAATATTACAAATGTGAAAATTTATAAAGAAAATATATGGATATTTGTTACTTCATCATTATCATACCAGCTTCTAACTATCCACTGGTGAACATAGCCTCCTCCAGGGTTTTTGCCAGTAGTTGCCACGCTTGGCAACAAGGATTGTCAACCGCAGTTAGGCTTCAAAGATGTTTTAAGAGGGACGCTGCTACCCATCCCTCATCCTCCCTTAGTCACACACGACACCCACAGGAAAGGAAGGATCATTTGTTACTTATTGACACAAGACTGAACGGATTCGAATGAAATTAGGTACACGGGTTTCAGTGGGTGAAAATGAAAAATAGTGACCCCGCCTGCGCTATCAGTATATACTCGTACTGGCGGGGCATCAGAGATAGAGGAACATAGATGAAATGAAAGAAGGTCAGTTGGCCCATCGTAGCGATCAACAATTATCGGAGAACCGGGTGGAGATCCAACTGGTATATAGCTAGTAATGGGACAGTTAGACCCTATTACTAACAATCCCCTCCACGAGTAAGTTGTATCCATACTTAGTAAGATACTTTATGTACCTACTGATTTACACGGGTAAAGCCAGTGGATACAACTGGCATTTTATAATGTCAGAAGGTATTGGTAGTCCGTCCGTCCTTTTGTGCAAAGCCTTCCATACAGAGTGTAATCGAAATAGTTTCTCGTACGTAGTACTAGCCCCGTAGACGAGGAGCAAGCGAAGTCATCAATGGAATCGACATCGCTAGCGAGTCTATATGATAAAATGAGATAGCAACGCCAGATGTCTTATTCTAACGTACAGACTCGCTAGCGATGTCGACTCCATCAACGAATTCGCTTGTCACCTGTCTAGAGGGCCTGGTCCCCAAGACGTATAACAAGCGAATTCATCAATGGAATCGACATCGCTTGCGAGATTGTAAGATAGAATGAGATAGCAACGTCGGGTGTCTCATTTCAACTCATGGACTCGCTAGCGATGTCGATTACGTCGCTTGCCACTTGTCTAGAGGGCCTGGTAAACTAAATGACTGTAATTATTACAAAAGCATTAAGATAATTAACAAGACAATACATTAACGACGTTATTATAATACCTAATAGTCTTTGTCTCCGCCAGATAAATCTCAGCCTAATCTGTGTCCGACGCAGATGCTGTATTGTTGAAATTCTCAGAGACGTTTTCATTATGATACCGAAGATGATCCATATTAATATTATAATATTGAAAATAACTGTCTGTATGTTATCTTTTCGCCGTTTATGGCCGTGTGATCCCAAGCATAGAATAGGCCACGGGAAAGGAAGGGATTCCTTTCCCGTGGGTGTCGTAAGAAGCGACTAAGGGAGGGCCAGAGATGGGTAGCAGCGTCCCTCTTAAAATATCTGTAAAGCCTAACTGTAGTTGCCAATGTTTCAAGAGCAGCCTGCCTGTCAAGCGTGGCAACTACTGGCAAAACCTCCCAAGAGGGAGACTTATGTTTAGCAGTGGACAGTTAAAAGCTAATATGATGATGATGATTTCACCACTCCTAAACCACTGAAGAGATTTTTCATGAATTTTAGCAGAGAAAAAGGGAATCTTGAAAATGGACGTGGCTACTTTCTGTCGCGAAAATAAAACTTGAATGGGTGAAAAAAGGATAAAAGTTTGTAGGGATACTAATCAATCATTTCTCAAGGGATATAATCGTAAAACTCAGTTCTACGCAGACAAAATTGCGGGCATCAATTAGTCTTAAATATATGCTGAATTTGAAATCATTAGCGTCTTATTTCTACAAGTGAAACCGTCTATTATTTCCAAAAAATCGATCAGTTTTAAGCCTTCCACACTGACTTGACGGGCCGTAAGAGTATGGGCAATTTGAAATTTGTATCTTTTGCTATTGGAAATAGAAAAAGTTATGAACTAATTATTTAGAATCAATAATATCGTAACAATATAGTTGTATTGCCGTGTGGTCCCGGCACAGAATAAACCACCTCTTCCATTCCCGTTCGTGTCGTACGAGGCGACTAAGGGAACTTAATGGCCAAGAAAAGGAGAGCAGCGTCTCTCTTAAAACATCACCAAAGCTTAACTGCGGTTGCTAACCCGTCTGCCAAGCGTGGCAACTACTGGCAAAACATCCCAAGGAGAAGCCATGTTCAGCAGTAGACTGTTAATATCTGATATAAAAATAATAACAGAGACACCATTGCTAGCAATTAATATACCCCGTCGAGCCAACACTTAAATAGAAACCATCATAGTTAATACGTCAAGTATTAATGTATGAATATAAGTATGAATGGGGGGAAAGGGATTGTTAGTAATGGAGATTGAGCATCCCATTACTAGCAATATACCCAACCAGGTCGACCTGCTCGCGGTTCACCCTGGAAACTATCATGGTTAATTCCTGATGAATTCATCATGATGGGCGAACTGGCCTGTTTTCATTCTCATCTATCACCCTTCACTGGTACTTCGCCAGCGTATCCCGTTAGCGCAGGCGGGGTTACGATACCATTTACACCCATCAAAAAAAAAAATACTTGACGAATTCCTCACGATAGACCAAATGAGCTGACTTCATCCTCACCTATCATCTCTCACTGGTACCCCAACAGTGCACCCCGATAGCGCTGGCGTGATTATCATTCCATTACGATCCCATTACCTTGGTGCCCTCAACGCTGATGATCCTGTATAGGTTCCTGGAGGAGTCGTAGAAGAAGGAGACCGAGACGGCGGCGGAGCTGGCCGACATCCACGATCTCTTGGTCTTCGGGTCTATATGAAACACGTGCGCCTTGCACGTGAAGATCGGCTGCTCACTGTCAACAATTATTGCACTTAGAATCCAGTACGCGATCATAGATAAAATAGAATAACTTAAAGAAAAACACAATTACAAAAGGAAATACAAAAATATTATTACATATATAAGAATATATCAGTGAAATTGACCATTTTAAACCTTTTTTTTTCATACAACTTTGAATGGCAAACAAGCTGACAGCCGACTTGATGGAAAGTGGTAACCATCGCCTATAGACATGAGCAGTACCACCTAAGAAATATAATAATAAGCCTTTTTATTACGGGCTTAGAATGACCTAATTTGTTAGTAACATAATCTTAACCTAATGTTAGTACATCTTATAATAAAAAAAATAAATAAAAGAAAATAACGAAAAAATAATAGACAAATTTGGTCACCGCTGAAGCATCCCATTTGAGATAGCACAACAGTGATCAATGTAAGGACAGTCCAACCTGCTTGCAATCATATTAGGATGCCGTTGGTGACATAAAAGCATTCTATGTGGGCTTCTGCAAACATCCCTGATGCACTACAATATCGTGGGAACCCCAATAGCACCCTGAATGCATTATTATATTGAATTAGAAGGTTGCTATAGGAATTTGGGTATACCTAGTCCATAAGCACATCCCTATATGGGGTGAAAAAGACAAAAAAATTAAAGTTTGCCTTATTAACACAATACTTTCAGTTATTGAATTGGTATGTGAAAAACAAATTATTATATTTTCTCTCTTTTACCAATCTATATATTCCATAATCTAAGCTTTAAACCGTGGTAATAATTTCACAACAGCACAACACTCATGTTCAAATATCAAACAAGAATACTGATAATACTTGTCAATAAAAACATATCTCTTAAGAGTTACATTAGAAGATAATGTTCCATGTACAAATCAATAACATGACAACTGATAGGAGACAGTTGTGACATTCCTTGATAAAATTCCTCTATAAGTAATGAAATATCACCATCGTCATCTAAGCCATTATCCGTCCACTGCTAAACATAGGCCTCCCCCACAGACTGCCATAAGGAATGGTTCAGAACCACCTGCATCTGAATTTGCAAATGAAATATAGGTGACAAACAAATAGACATTAAATAATTTAAAAAGCTACACTATCAGCAAGTAACATAGGCATATATATTATTTTCTATCTACCTGTCTGTACCTGGGACGGGTTGCTAGTATTTTTGCTACAAAATCTCACCAATATCATTTTTAATCAAGCAAAAAAGAAACCAGATTCTTATTTGGACTGTATATGTTACATACCTTCGATAATTGTGAACTAATTTTGATTATAATGTTTTAACAAAGTTATCTATTTTATATGATTTAATGGCAAAATGGATAAATAATATTAGAAATTTATTTATTTATTTAATATAGGAATCTTAAAAATACCAGTCCATAAAAAACGGTGATGGACACATATGGATCACAGTTTAGTACTCATTGGATACTAAAAACAAAAGGGGCTGTCCACAGAGACTGGCAGTACGAGTCAAGGCAAACAGTAGATCCACACTGCTAATTATCAGATGGAATCGGAGGAGACCTTTGCTGCAGTGCACTCTATGCTAAGAGATATAGTAAAAAAATAATAGATAATTATATTGTAATATGGATACGATACGATAATGTGATAATGTTGGAATATTAAACATTAACTTATGGTATTAATAAAAAATATAATTATAATACTTTTCAAATAATATTAATTATTTATCAATAAAAGACTTTTACATTTGAAAGCCTTTTACACCATACATGTGTCTATAAATTTTTCTAAAAATTATTATCCTCATCATACATTATAATGATAATTTTATAAACAAAAATATACTCTAGTAAAATATTAATAACTGTATTTATTAGCACTTTGTTTTTAGGTTTAACGAGTGTCAATTTGAGACACTAGACTCCCGCGGTACCAGGCTCCCATAAAGACAAGGATCATTCAAGTTTAAAAGTATTGACATTAAAAATAGCAGGTTGCTCCCCAACGACCTTATCGGCGAGGTAAAAGCACTCAATCGTATGCAATCGATGTGCAATCGCGCGTTTAGGCGTTAATGCAATACGAACGACCCTTTGCCTTCAATTAGACAACTAGTTCGCCTTTTAAAAACATTACATTATTTACCGGCAATTATACTTATAGTAACAATATAATTAGTGAGCTTTACACCACGTAAACTTAAAATACCCCTTCGCATTGGTAAAATAAATCCCCTCCCTAAAAATAACACGGCAATTTTAATTTGCGAATTTGCATAATTCTCATCAATGGAAAGAAATTATATATATAACAACAAAAACAATACAAAATCATAAAATATTCTTACCCCATAGTTTCTTTTCCTGCTGTCATTTAAACAATAAATTAGAATATTATTTTACTTCATAATTTCCAATTTTTCACTCACAATCTCGAACTGTCACAAGCGGCGGGTGCACCATAAACTAAAGACTTTCGTGATGTGTGTGACCAGTATTAAATAACTGTGTTCTACGTCTATGATAGTCTATAAAAATTAGGAAATTTAAATCAAATAATATAACTATAGAAAAAATAAAAAAATATTTTAATTGTAACTAGCAATAAATAGATATCAACAAAGTTCCAAATATCTTTAAACGTTTATAAAAAAAATATAATTTTTGAATGATATACATATCACGCCATCTATAGGAGACACTCGCAATTACTATCGCAGTTAGCAATTATTGACTGCTACGCATTTAAAAGAGTTTACCTTTTTTTTTTCAAATTGTTTTTAATTTATAACTAAAGAAACCATAGTTATTAGATTATTACCAATAGTGTACATTTTCATTTGCGTTTCAATTGTAACTAGTCTCGCCATCTATAAGTATTGCCTTTGATTACAACGCTACTTATTTTGCTATTCCGTGTTAGAGGACTCTGAACAAAGATTAAAAAATTAGAGCTATTACTATTATAATTTTAGATTAAAAATATTATTCTACACATACAGTTCTAAAACTGCAAATAGCAAATAGTTTCCTATAATATGTAATATAATGTAGTTCTTAATAAACATGTTTACAAAGTATTCTTAGAATAGTTCTATTTAAAAAAAAAAATAGATTTATATCATTAAACATAATATGAAGGTTTTTGTAGTTTATAAAGCGTCTTGATTTATTTTTTATTGGCAAATGACGGTATTTTAATTTTATTACCCTATATATAATATGAGCTATCTCCCACTAGATGGCACATCGTAGCCGTAGCAATATAAAAGATTGTATTGAAGTTATGGATGTATGGTCGACATGGGAGAAAAACCTTTCAATTAGAAATATGATTAAATTCAAAGCCATGTGTACCACTCGTGTTTCTGTCGCTAAGCAACTTGGCTTGCTAAACTGTTTTACGGTTTTACCTATAGCTTAAAGTATTAATGCCAAACTGATTTGATAAAGAATTTTTTTACGTACATTGCCTACCATTATTTATTTATCTACCTACATTGGCGTGTATAGAAAGAAAGAAAGAAATAATTTATTAAATTTGTAATGTATCAATCACATTACAAGAGTAACAGTACGTTGTTACTTTAATTTCAATTTGTTAATGTAGATTCGATTTTAAGTCAACGTACGTGTACATACAACCAGGTACACCAACCAACTACATATAAAAGATAAATAATTCTCAATTCGGTTGTAAATTTTAATGTTTGTTACTTCGAAACTCCATTATTTCTATAACGATTTGGAAAAATCCTATTTATTTATTTAGTTACCTTCAGTAGTGCATTATTTATTATTATTATTTACCAGAGGGAGACTTTGTACAAAAGTCGTTTGCTTGGGTACCTCTGTCCCATTCGTTTTTCTACCGTAAAGCAGTTGTGCTTGCATGGCTGTGTTTCAGTTTAAAGCGTGGGCTATGATGTGAATACAGAGGAATACTGTACCCTGTAAATTCAGGCCTATCATCAACAACTGCTTCACGGTAGAAACACGAATGTGACAGAGGTACCCAAGCAAACGACTTTTGTACAAAGTCTCCCTCTGGTAATGTATATTGGTCAAAGGAACTTAGAAGACTAGGGCCGTGAAGGAAAGCCAAAGGGAAACAATAGAGATATGTATCAATTTCGAATTTGGTAAACAATAATATAAAACTATAAATAATATAAGTGGACTGTACTCTACAAACCCCTTTGCTAACAGTATACTTCATCAGGTCGATCTCCACGCGTCCCTTTCTAGAAACCGTCGCGGTTAATTCCCGGTAAATTCATCACAAAGGGCTAACTGGCCTGCCTTCAACCTCACCTATCATCACTCACCGGTGCACCATAAGCACAGGAGGTGTTACCATTTCGTTGTCATCTTTATATATATATATCTTTTATCTTTTATTTAATATCCCGTATAAATCTTATACTAAATTTAAGTATTTTATTTGTGAAAAAAAAATCCTTTAAACACACACAACAGAATATCAGTGTTTTGCTCTTTTGAGGGCAAAGCAATAAACTGAGTTGTGACCATTTTGTGTTACTACGGCACACGCATGAAGGAAGGGAAAGAAAGGAGATTGTTAATTTATATATTTTGTTTGTTTTTTTTTTTTATTTTATTTGTTCTTTTTTATTTTCATTCTTTTATCTATTTAACTGTGTATTATGTGTATGTTTTTTTTTATTGTAATTTGTGTGCTGTAAGTAATGTAAATAAATTATCTATCTATCTATCTACCTAAAACTGTAATTTTTTTATTGCCAGCAATGAATATAATAAATAATAATGTAATGAATATTTAAAGACCCAGAACATCCAGACCTAATCCAATTCAGGAAATTTATTTTACTATAATTAACTTGTTATATCGAAGCTTTTGGCGATCCATTGTTACTGACTACTCTAATGGGAGACAGGCGTCACAGATATGTATAAATGTGTGTAAATTATTAACAATTATTCCATTAAATTGTTAACATAACTGCACAGAATGTTTGCAAGCATTATATTCATATGATTGTAGTTTTATTACTCGTGGCTGAGTGTCTGTTTTGTCTGAGGGGAAAGGCAAGGGTTCCCGAAAACTGCGTACGTGGGGAAACGTGTTTTTTTTATGGGTGATAATGGAATGGTAACCCCACCCGCGCTATTGGTATTCACCGGCGGGGCACCAGTGAAGGATGATAGGTGAGGATGAAGCAGGTCAGTTAGCCCATGGTGACGAATTCAACAAGAATTGTTCACGATGGTTTCCAGGGGGAACCGCGTAGAGGTCGACCTAATAGGGCATATTGTTAGCAATGGGGCTGTCAAACTCCATTACTAACAATCCCTTTCGCCCCGGGGAAACGTGTTATAAAAGTATAGAAAACGAGAGATATACTTGTAATAATAGATCTGTAACACTTGGTTCTCTCTGCCTGCCCAGTAAGAGAATTGGCGTGAATATAGATAGGTTTATCACAATTTTTACAGCCACAATTCCAAGCCTCGTGTATAACTAGTTTTATATGTTGTTATATCCGTTCAAACCACAAATTGTCAAGTTTATTTCTACGAAAAAGTATTTTGACCGCAAAATATTTTACAATAAATACACGTCGCTCGCTTATGTAATGTTTGAATCATTTTTTTTTTCAAATCAACAAAAGTAATCAATAATATTAAATACTTTTTTTTAACTTAAAATGGCAAACAAGCTGACGGCCCACTTGATGGAAAGTGGTAACCGTCGCCTATACACATGAGCAGTACCATGGACATAACAGAGTATACTGTTTCGCCCATGATCTAGGTGTTATTCCTCTGTACCCTGTAAATTCAATTCCATATCTCACTATTCAAACCGAAACACAGCCATGCAAACACAACTGTTTCACGGTAGAAACACGAATGTAGCAGAGATGCCTAAGTAAACGACTTTTGTACAAAGTCTCCCTCTGGTAATGAGGACTAAGGTGCTATACGTCTGTACTATGTAATTTCGTTGCCATATCCTAGTAATGGGGTTTAACTCATTGCTAGCAATACAACGTATTAGGTCAACCTCCACGCCCCTGATTCCCCCTGGATACCATCGTTGTTAATTCTGTAAATTGAATTGTCACGATGGGCTAACTGCCTGCTTCAAACCTAAACACAGCCTGCAAACACCCTCACTGGTGCCGAATAGGCCAGTGTATACTGATACGCAGGCGGGGTTACCATGCCATTATCATCCATTAAAAAAAACTACGGTTGCCCACTTGCCTACCCCGCGTGGCAACTATTGGCAAAACACCCCTTTACGAGGGAAACCTAAGTTCAGCAGTGGACAATTCATGGCTATTCATGATTGAGCACGATGATTATTATTGAACATCAGTACACTGTGTTGGGGGGAAAGGGATTGTTAGTAATGAGGTCTAATAGCCCCATTACTGGCAATATACCCTCTTAGGTTGACCTCCACGCGGTTCCCCCTGAAAACCATCATGTTTAATTCTTGTCGAATTCATCATGGTGGGCCAACTAACCTGCATTTATTCTCACCTATCATCTTCCACTGGTGCCTCGTCGGTGTATAAGGATAGCGCGGGCGGGGTTACCAAACCATTTTCATCCATTAAATAAAAAAAAAAGTATACTGTGTTATGGACCGGTTAATATTTGTTCACATATTTTCAATAGTAACCCGCCCTGGCTTCGCGCTAATGTACATCACATCAAATTAGAAACCACTTAAATTATTTAATTATTATGCATGTATTATACATATAAACCTTCTTCTTGAATCACTCGTCAATTCCACGTGAATTTACAGGGTACAGAGGAATAACACCCGCGCCCTCAGGAATGGCAACGCATGGGGCGTATCATGGGCGAAACAGTATGTGTGTGTACTGTTATGTCCATGGTACTGCTCATGTCTATAGGCGACGGTTACCACTTTCCATCAGTTGGGCCGTCAGCTTGTTTGCCATTCTAAGTCGTATAAAAAAAACCTCTAAAATCTAGAAAAAACCGCATTAAAATCTATTGCGTAGTTTTAAAGATTTAAGCATACATAGAGACAGAGAGACGGGAAGCGACTTTGTTCTATATTAGATAGTGATTAATTTCTTTTGAAACGGGAAAGTTCATAACTTACGAGATCAAATATATTTTGGATCTGATTCGCGGTTAATGACTTAAGAATTACTCTGTTATTACAATCGTGTGTTATTTTTTGTTTATTTTCTCGAACTGGACCACTAAATGGCGGACAGAGGTCTGAATGGGCCCGCGAATGGTCAGTGAAAGTGTATTATGTAAAAAATCGATGTCTGCCGTTAAGGCCAAATTGTTTGGCCGCAAATATTAATCTACAGTCTTGTTGGAGACGCAGTAAAAAAAATTCTTTGTTGCTGTATTGAGTCGGCTGGAAGGGACCTCTTTCAGTGATACAACCACCCTTGCTTAGGGGGGAAAGGGATTGTTAGTAATGGAGACTGAGAATCCTATTGCTAGCAATATATCCAACCAGGTCGACTTCCTCGCGGTTCCCCCTGGAAACTATCATGGTTAATTCCTGATGAATTCATCATGATGGGCGAACTGGCCTGTTTTCATTCTCATCTATCACCCTTCACTGGTGCTCCGCCAGCGTATCCCGTCAGCGCAGGCGGGGTTACCATACCATTTTCACCCATCAAAAAAAAAGAAAAAAAAACCACCCTTGCATACAATATTTCTATATATATAAAAATCTCGTATCATAGTGTAAGTTGCTATACTTTACCGAAACGGCTTAATCGATTTTGATGTAGTTTCGTATGTCTACTCGGTAGATCTGAGAATTGGTTATCTATTTTTTGGTCCATCCCAGAAAATTTTTCTTTATATTATATATCTATTTATATAACAAAACAACATTTGTGGGATCAGCTAGTATTTATATAAAAATCTCGTGTCATGGTGTTTGTAATTACACGCCTCCGACAGGCTCGATCGATTTTTATTAAATTTTTTGTGTAAGTATTTGAAATGTATGAGCATGTAGTGAGTATTACAGCACGATTCCCGGTTCGTACAGGATAGGCTCAGCCTAGTGTAGGAATCAATGTGAAACTCTGTGCTTATAAAAACATATTTTGCTAATAAATACATTTTTACATTTTACATTCACGCAAATACTCAATTCTTTTGTTATTCCATCAGAATTAACAAATATCCTCACATTTTTTTTTATACAACTTAGAATGGTAAACAAGCTGACGGCCCACCTGATGGAAAGTGGTAACCGTCGCCTATAGACATGAGCAGGACCATGGACATAACAGAGTATACTGTTTCGCCAATGATACCCCCCATGCGTTGCCATTCCTGAGGACTCAGGTGTTATTTCTCTGTACCCAGTAAATTCACGCCATATCCCCCACCCTTCAAACCGAAACACAGCCATGCAAACACAACTGCTTCACGGTAGAAACACGAATGGGACAGACAAGCAATCGACTTTTGTAAAGCAAATTAATTAATAATTAGTTGCAGTTATTTAATAATATATCCCCTTAATAAAAAAAATATGTATAATAATAAGTGGTCCAACTTATGCACAGAGACATGAGCAGTAGCGCCACGTAACGGAAACGGGGGCAACGACCTGTGACGTCACATAACGCTGGCACACCGACAAACAAACAAACAATGATCGACATCTCAACACACCACAAATGAAACCAAAATTTCAATATTTCCTTTTTTATACATTTTGAAAAGAAGATTGTTTTTTTTTTAAAGGTGATAATGAAATAGTAACGCCACCCGCGCTATCGGTATACCAGTGAAGGATGATAGGTGAGGATGAAGCAGGCCAGTTAGCCTATCGTGACGAAATCAGCAAGAATTGTTCACGATGGTTTCCAGGGGGAACCGCGAGGAGATCGACCTATTAAGGTATGTTGCTTGCAATGGGGCTGTCAAACTCAATTGTCAACAATCCCTTTCCCCTCGCCTAACTGCGGTTGCCAACCCGCCTGCCGGGGGAGAAAGGGATTGTTAGTAATGGAGACTAAGAATCCCATTGCTAACAATATACCCAACCAGGTCACCTCCTCGCGCTTCTCCCTGGAAACTATCATGATTAATTCCTGATGAATTCATCATGATAGGCTAACTGGCCTGTTTTCATTCTCATCTATCACCCTTCACTGGTGCTCCGCCAGCGTATACCGTTAGCGCAGGAAAAAACCCGCCTGCCAAACGTACTACTGGCAAAACTCCCGTTATGGGGAGGCTTGTATCCAGCAATGGACTGTTTAATCCTTTACAAAACTCCATTCAAATGACAAATTTTCCAATTTATGTGCATTGTCGTTTACACAACACAGTAATCGTCATGTCTTCGTTAACTTTAACCACAGATATCACAAAGAGATTAGAGATACCTACCTACCTTAAGCTGTTTTTGTTTCCGAGTTGCATTTATTGCAACAAATAATATATACTCTTTGTTTGTATCTATTTTTAACTCTGTTTGTTCCGCATTTATCATCTTTAAATGGTAATAAAACAAAGATGGCCGTGTCCATGTTTCTGTCTAGGCTTTGGTCTTGATAGTCTTGTTATGTGATATTTATCATACTAAAGGGTTTCAAATATAAAAAACGATACTCCCATTAAAGATTCGTAGGTTTTTTTTTTTATATTACAAAAGACAAACGAGTATTTTTTTTTATACAACTTAGAATGGCAAACAAGCTGACGGCCCACCTGATGGAAAGTGGTAACCGTCGCCTATAGACATGAGCAGTACCATGGACATAACAGAGTATACTGTTTCATCCATGATACCCCCTATGCGTTGCCATTCCTGAGGACTCAGGTGTTTTTCCTCTGTACCCAGTAAATTCACGCCATATCCCACCCTTTAAACCGAAACACAGCTATGCAAACACAACTGTTTCACGGTAGAAACACGAATGGGACAGAGGTACCCAAGCAATCGACTTTTGTACAAAGTCTCCCTCAAAAAAGTCTACCAGTGAGAGATAATACATGAGATGAAAGGGCAGATCAGTTGACATATTCAGTTGTATTTCTTATGTTTGTTATCTAAGAACTTTGTCACTTATAAATCGATTTTGAAAATTATTTTTTTAATTGAAAGAAACTTTAAAGAGAGTTAAAAATCGCTCCCATAGAAATATAATCAAAACTAGTTCAGTGGTTTGATTTAAAAAAAAATAACTGGTTTTACTTCGATTGAAATAAGTTTTTTTTTTTTTTAAACTAGTTCAGTGGTTTGATTTTTAAATAAAAATAACTGGTTTTACTACGATTGAATTAAATTATTTTTTTTTTAAGAAAAATAATTCACTTCTAATACGTAGTTGCTAAAATTTTAATAACTAATTAACATTAATTATACTAACTAGTTATTTAACTAGTTGTTTAACTAGTTATAACCTAATAATATAGTTGTCAATAAAGTTGCATAAAAATCACTGTTGATAGCTATTCGCTAGTGTCACATATAACACCATGTAGTAAATTGATATTCAAGGCAATATAGAATCAAGGATTAGGGAAACGGTGTTCGCAATCTGAGGCCAAGTGGAGGAAGTAGGAAAGTGAAATCGAATGGCAATATTAATGGTACTTATATATCAGACAGGTAAATTGTACATACATACATATATATATATATATATATATATATATATATATATATATATATATATATATATATATATATATATATATATATATATATATATATATATATATATATATATATATATATATATATATATATATATATATATATATATATATATATATATATATATATATATATATATATATATATATATATATATATATATATATATATATAAAAATAATTATTACATTATAACAGCAAAAGCCAAAATAATATAATAAATCTAGTGTGCTAACAAAGTTATGATAAATGTATTATAAATTATTTTTTTAAGTATTTTTTTTTAATGGATGATAATGAAATGGTAGCCCCGTCTGCGCTATTGGTATACGCTGGCGGGACACCAGTGAGGGATGATAGATGAGTACTTATGAAGCAGGTCAGTTAGCCCATCGTAACATATATATTCAACAATAAACCAATCACGATGGTTTCCAGGGGGAACCGCGAGGAGGTCGACCTGATAGGGTTTATTGCTAGCAATGGGGTTGCTAATCCCCATTACTAACAATCCCTTCCCCCTTTTTTAAGTATTATAACCCGACTCCAGATATTTGTGAGCCGCTTCTAAAACTTTGGCACTATTACTACTACTAAATATACTACTTATATTATTTATATATTATACTACTAAATATATCAATGATGTTTATAATATTAGGCGGATTGGCAACCTCAGTTAGGCTTTTAGTGAAGTTTTAGAAAGGACGCTGTTGCCCACTCCTCGAACATTAGGTTGCCTTAGTCACATCAGTTGGTGCATTGCTGATTCGTTCGTGATTCGTGAATGACGGCCGTTAACTGTCCACTGCTAAGCGTAAGCCTCTCCCATTTTTTTTTTTCTTTATTTTTGATTGGTGAAAATGGTATGGTAGGCGGGGTGCCTGCGCTAACGGGATACGCTGGCGGAGCACCAGTGAAGGGTGATAGATGAGAATGAAAACAGGCCAGTTAGCCCATCATGATGAATTCATCAGGAATTAACCATGATAGTTTCCAGGGGGAACCGCGAGGAGGGCGACCTGGTTGGGTATATTGCTAGCAATGGGATTCTCAGTCTCCCTTGCTAACAATCCCTTTCCCCCAGCCTCTTCCATTAGGGGAGTTTTGCCAGTAGTTGTTACGCTTGGCAGGCGAGTTGGCAACCGCAGTTAGGCTTTCAGTGATGTTTTAAGAGGGATACTGCTACTCTTCTCTATTAAGTTCCCTTAGTCGCGCCAGTTAATAAATAGCTGGCAAATGAATGACGACATGTCGACAGACTAGATAACGAGGACTAGTAGGAGGAGAAGGAATTGTTAATGATGGAGACTATGACCCCATTGCTAGCAATATCCTTTTTTTATTTATACAACTTAGAAAGACAAACAAGCTGACGGCCCACCTGATGGAAAGTAGTAACCGTCGCCTATAGACATGAGCAGTACCATTGGCATAACAGAGTATACTGTTTCGCCCATGATAGCCCCCATGCCATTGCCATTCCTGAAGACTCAGGTGTTATTCCTCTGTACCCTGTAAATTCACGACATATCCCACCCTTCAAACCGAAACACAGCCATGTAAACACAACTGCTTCACGGTCGAAACACGAATGGGACAGAGGTACCCAAGCAATCGACTTTTGTATAGTCTCCCTCTAGTAAATATACCCAACCAGGTCGACCTCCACGTGGTCCTCCCTGGAAACCATCGTGCTGAATTCCAAGTGTATTCATCACGATGGGCTAACTGACCTGCCTTTTCATTCTCACCTATCAACCTTCATTGGTGCCCCGCCAATGTATACCGTTAGCGCAGGCGGGGACACCATTCTATCATCACCCATTAAAAAAAAAACGGGGACTAGTGATCCAATATTGCTGGACCATAAGTCCCCGCTAGTAACAATCCCTGCTCTCTATTTAGACTGTATTAACTTTGATGCATCTATCACATATATCTATTTGATTGTTTGTATGTTTGTTTATTTGTAATAGATAAAATGAAAATAGACTATATATTATTAAAAAAAAAAAAAAACAATAGAGATACTTACGGAAATTATAACGTAATTCAAAGTAGTAACATTTTCCTAAATAAAAAAAAAATACAAATTTAGCTTCCTATCTACCCGTGAGAAGCCGCCCGGCTTCGCTAGTTTAGTATAATTTCAATATTTGATACTAACAGTAAAAAAATAAACAGGGCCGCTTATTATATAAATTAATTATTTTTATTATACATTTTAAAATTGAATTATTGTGCTTAATTATTAAATCATAATAGACTTGCATAAGCGTGACGGTAACAGTTAATTTTATTGAACGTTTAACTTTATATTTTAAATAATTAAGCTATTATTTCATCTACCTTCACTACGTAATGCTATTTTATATCACTATGGCAATAGTTAACACATTTTCACCATACGCTTGTCGTACTAACTTAGGATAGAATTGGAATTCTCCCCTCAACAGAATGTTATCATCCTATAATAAAGCCGTAAACGTTGGCCATGATATCGACATCTTTGGTAATTCTTTAGTGCAGTTTACTAGGCTTATTAATAACATGGATTGGTAGTTAGGTCTTCTCTAATTGTATAATTGTTAGTTAGTGTACATTGACGCTTATCTGTGAGAGCTGTATACACCTTTAATTGATGTGTTCATATGGCCTTAAGCTTGGTAGTGAGGAGTGAGATGTTTTTGTTCAAGTAAACTTAGATTTAAGCATTTTTTAATAGTATTTTTTTCACTTTTTACTTACTTATAACATTGTACATTGTCTGCTTAATTGTTGTGAGCATATTGTTAGTGTCTTTTATGATTAAATAGCACTGTTTCAGTCTAAAAAAACATCTAAAATCATAAAAAATAATAAATTCCCATAAATAAAAATGACAAACACAGTAAGTTCAGAAAATTCTCGTTATGGATCTATTGGTAATGGACCTGATGGAAAGTGGTAAGCGTCGCCTATAGACATGAGCAGTACCATGGACATAACAGAATATACTGTTTCGCTCATGATACCCCATAGGAGGTTTTTCCAGTACTTGCCACGCTTGGAAGGCGAATTGGAAACCACAGTTAGGGTTTTTTTTTGATGGGTGAAAATGGTATAGTAACCCCGCTTGCGCTAACGGGATACGCTGGCGGAGCACCAGTGAAGGGTGATACATGAGAATGGAAACAGGCCAGTTAGCCCATCATGATGAATTCATCAGGAATTAACCATGATAGTTTCCAGGGGGAACCGCGAGGATGTCGACCTGGTTGGGTATATTGCTAGCAATGGGATTCTCAGTCTCCATTACTAACAATCCCTTTCCCCCCCCCCCTCCACAGTTAGGGTTTAGTGATGTTTTAAGAGCGACACTGCTACATATCCCTCGACTATTAAATTCCCTTATTCGCCTCTTATGACACCCATAGGAAAAATAAATCTTATATATTATTACAATATGCTAACTACTGGGGAGAAAGGGATTGTTAGTAATGGAGACTGAGAATCCCATTGCTAGCAATATACCCAACCAGGTCGACCTCCACGCGGTTCCCCCTGGAAACTATCATGGTTAATTCCAGATGAATTCATCATGGTGGGCTAACTGGCCTATTTTCATTCTCATCTATCACCCTTCACTGGTGCTCCGCCAGCGTATCCCGTTAGCGCAGGCGGAATTACCATACCATTTTCATCCATCAAAAAAAAAATGCTAGCTACTACTAAGAATCTAGTATAATCTGTTTCAATAGTACTTAGTTAAAATATAATCGACTTTTATGGTATTAAAACTGTCTAAGAAGCACACTATTGAAAAAAATAAATAACAAATTGAACATAAAAAAACAAATAACCGATTGGTTATTTGATTTTTTATTTGTACTAACTACTATTGGACATGAACAGCGGGTCTACCATGAAATGAAATTCCGAAGTTTCGGACTCAATTTCGTGTTATTGTTCACACCTAAATCGGGCCAGTAAATGGAGCTTAACATTTCGTTCGTCATACATCCTACCATAAAAGTCCCAAGGAATAATATTTTCATATTTTTAATGTTTTTAAACGGTAAGTATTGTGTAATTTCAACATCAAATTTGTGTTTCGTTCGGCTCCGAAATTTCGGAAAACATGTCATGGTAGACTCTCTGACTGTCTTACGGTATTACGTTTTTATTAGGTTTTTTTTAAACAAAACCATAACCTATCTTTATTTTATCTATGGTAATACCATAAGGATAATATCCCAATCTTTATTCGCCGTCACATTAACAACTAATTATGTACGTCGCTATTTATGTTTACCATAACATAAGTCCGCCCTTGAACTTTAAACATATGAGGCGAATGCCAAATTCTGTACAGCTATAAAACTAAATATATAATACCTATTATAAGTTTACAAGTATATTATTAATAATACGGAGAATCATCGTGATTAACACTTATTGTTTGAAACGGCACCGATGTTTGTAAACAAAATTTGTATTTACGTCTATGGGTTTGATATCGTTTTAATATGGAATCGATTTTTAATCTATAGTTTTATACAATAACATAAAATTTAAATATCCGGTCCCATAAAGTTTTATAGGTGGGTACGTTAATATAAATATAACAAATTAATTATACATATTTATTTATTTATTATATAGTTATAGCTCATACATAACATAGTGTTAAATATCCCTAATACGGAGCGGTGGACTGTGACGAGGTGATGAAATGATGTAGACACGGAATTTAGTAGCGAAATAAATGTATTAAACAGCAAACAGGGAACAGAACAATATGATGTATATGTCAAAAAATATAAAATTGAAATTACAAATAATAAGAACATTCTGAAAGTAAATGTAAGTATATAAAAAAGTATAATAATGTCTAAAGAGTTCGCATCGGCCGGTCGCCAATAATCCCATTAGTAATATATCCATTGTCGAAATACAAAGACGTTGTCGTCTACAGTAAATACATTATAATATATTATTTATTTATTTATTCATTGCATTCCATAATTGTGAAGGGTTCGTTGGATAAAACAATAAAAATATGAGATACTGAATAAAGATATATAATATTGTTCCCTAGTACAAAAATAGATGTTTTAAAAGGGTAATGACGTTTCTCTAATAAACAAATACACATTGATATAACAAGAAAAATAAATAAGTTCTATTTTTAAATGTATCAAATAAAACCTCAACATACTCCCCCCCTTGCGATAATATCGCAAAATAGACAGACAGACAAAAAACTACATATCATATAAAATTACAATTCTTACAACAATACAAATCTAGACGGTTAGGTATTTTGACCAAACGACCAGTGCGTATGACACGAGGCAATGGCTCAAAAATTTTACTTATAGGATCGACACTGTGTGTATTGCTCTTAATTTCTGCAAATTCGCCTGGTTCAACCTCTAACGCATACAACCGCTGTATAGGCCTTATACACTCGCTCTTAGGAGTTTTTAATTTAGCAACTTTTGGACATCCATCAATATCCGGATATATATTTAAAATTACTCCTAATGACCAATATAAACGTTTAATATTATCATATCCGACCAAAATAACATCTCCAATTTTATATGTCTAATTCTTATCTTTACATCCCCTTTGAATCAGAGTGATAAATATTCATTCGAAAATACTGTTTTAAATCGCCACTTAATTTTTTTTATATATCGCCACCGAGATGCTAAGATATTGCCATTCAACTGACTTAGGTTATTTTCATTTTCATTTTCATCGACTTTTAGGAACGTTGCGGGTGTCAAGGTTATTAAACTTCCTGAACTTTCCGCTATATATGTCAATTTCTTCGAATTGATTATATTTTCTATCTCACATAAGATTGTATTGAGTTCACAATAACTTTGTGATGCTTTCCCAAGTATTCTGCATAAAATGTCTTTGACAGTCCTCACCATTCTCTCCCAAAACCCTCCCCACCACGGCGCAGAAGGTGGCATGAAACGCCATTCGATTTTCTGAGTGAGGGTCTGAGAAGAAACCTCTTGCCAATTAATCTCATTTATAATATGGGTAGCACCTCTAAAGTTTGCCCCATTATCACTATAAATTAACTTAACTGCACCTCTTCTAGCTAAAAACTTTCTTAAAGCTATAAGGAAATCCTCATTAATTTGTATAGTATTCTTGAAAAAATTATCTATCTCTTCTTCGCGTTTGATGAGACTTTTCTCTTGTGCGTTATTTTTTATGTCTAACGTTTCTAAATTCCAAAAGTCTTCTACACTATATGAACAAGTCAGAACACTTACAGATTCTGAAGAGCAATACACACCAACCGCGGGCCCTTGTACAGTCCAACCAAGTTTAGTTTTTGTTGCAAAAAGATAGTCATCTACACGTACTGATCGTCCAGTTAACAGGGTACCTAGAAAATCAGAACCAATTAGTAAATCTATTTTAGAAACATATCTATAGAATCTGTAACAAAAACCTTTATCATTTAATATAGACAAAATATTACTGCCCTTTTTAATATGGGGTATATCACCACATATCGTATTTTGTTCATATGCTCTAACATAACATTCATATGTGTCATCTAAACTTCTGACATTTAAATTATAAATTCTATACATTTTTTTTGTGTCGTAGCTCCACCAAACAAATTTTGACTCATTTCTTTCATACCACATGCTTTTAATTTTAGTCTAGAAGCAACATCTTTAGTAACAAATGTTTGTTGGGCACCACTATCCAGAAGAACTCTTACTGTGATATTCTCATCTCCATTACAGATTTTTACTCTTAGAGTTTGTAATAACACTGTTTTATTATTTGAAAGGTCACTCTGATTTAGTACCGACTGAGATTCTTGTGACGTACTAGCAATGGCGGTGCCTGCAATTGACTTTTTTATATCATTGCACATTAATGGAAAATGTCTTTTGGTGCAGATAACACATTTAGGATACTTCCTACATCGCTTGGCAGAATGTCCAATGTTAAGACATATATAACAAGCATTCTTCGATTTTAAAAATTCTTTTCGCTCTTCTAAATTTTTACCAATTGCACTAGCACATTCTGAGCTAGTATGTGACAGTCTATCGCACCAAATACAAGTTTTTTCCTTACGATCGTATTGGTTACCTTCACCTAATCTTTTCTTAGTATCTTTATTATGCGTCGTGTTTAAGCATGCAGCAGAAGATATATTAAAATCTTGTCTACAATAGTTATCTAAACCTTTGAAGCGAGATAAACGTATTCTTTCTTCTGACTCGACTTCCGACTTGACAAAATTCAATAGTCTAGATAATGGACTAAATTTTTCATTACCTCTATCATTTGCCTGAGATCTGTTCCACGCCTTCAACGTCTCTTCTGGTAAAGCAGATTCTACTAACGGCAATAAAAATGCGGAATATTTTTCTTGGGTTACTCCCATAGATTCTAGTGCTAATATTTGTGTCGTCAGAGAATCATATAATCTACGAATTGATCCCTTCTGTACACCTTTAGCTTGCGCCAGAACAAGATTGAGTAATTCCCTCACATAGTATTCTATTATCATTTCGTCTTTCGCAAATCGATATTTAAGTTGCTCTATAGCAATACTATAATTCTCACCTGATGGTGGGAAACTTTCTAAAAATTCTCTAGCTACCGACCCTACTTCCATGCATTGGAGCAGATAGTGAAATTTGTCATCATCATCAATCTGGTCATCCATATGTATCTTTTTGAACTGAGACCAGAATTTTAACCACGTTTTTATCTCACCATTATATCTGGGTAACTCCAACCTGGGTAGTTTAAAGTGTCGGTTACCATTGGTTCTCAACGACAACTGCTCTGCCTCCATTTCTTTAACAGTAGATTTTGCAGAAGAAATAAAAGTTTTACTTGCCTTTTGTTTCAACATATAATAACGTGATTCGTAGACATCCGCTTCTACAATATCTTTGTCGAATGTCTCTTCATCACGACTGTCATCGTCGAGCCAAATACTTACAACTTTATTTTGTACTAGAGTGAGGTCTTCAAACAACTTATTCAGTTTTTCAAACTCGGCTGGAATAAATTCGTCGCAACTATCCAAAAGCGTTTCCAGTTTTTGAGCACATAATGTAAATTTGCGACGAGCTAATATCCTCTCCGCCTTTGCTCTATCCATATTTATCTGCACGGTCGCCAGTATGTGAAGGGTTCGTTGGATAAAACAATAAAAATATGAGATACTGAATAAAGATATATAATATTGTTCCCTAGTACAAAAATAGATGTTTTAAAAGGGTAATGACGTTTCTCTAATAAACAAATACACATTGATATAACAAGAAAAATAAATAAGTTCTATTTTTAAATGTATCAAATAAAACCTCAACATACTCCCCCCTTGCGATAATATCGCAAAATAGACAGACAGACAAAAAACTACATATCATATAAAATTACAATTCTTACAACAATACAAATCTAGACGGTTAGGTATTTTGACCAAACGACCAGTGCGTATGACACGAGGCAATGGCTCAAAAATTTTACTTATAGGATCGACACTGTGTGTATTGCTCTTAATTTCTGCAAATTCGCCTGGTTCAACCTCTAACGCATACAACCGCTGTATAGGCCTTATACACTCGCTCTTAGGAGTTTTTAATTTAGCAACTTTTGGACATCCATCAATATCCGGATATATATTTAAAATTACTCCTAATGACCAATATAAACGTTTAATATTATCATATCCGACCAAAATAACATCTCCAATTTTATATGTCTAATTCTTATCTTTACATCCCCTTTGAATCAGAGTGATAAATATTCATTCGAAAATACTGTTTTAAATCGCCACTTAATTTTTTTTATATATCGCCACCGAGATGCTAAGATATTGCCATTCAACTGACTTAGGTTATTTTCATTTTCATTTTCATCGACTTTTAGGAACGTTGCGGGTGTCAAGGTTATTAAACTTCCTGAACTTTCCGCTATATATGTCAATTTCTTCGAATTGATTATATTTTCTATCTCACATAAGATTGTATTGAGTTCACAATAACTTTGTGATGCTTTCCCAAGTATTCTGCATAAAATGTCTTTGACAGTCCTCACCATTCTCTCCCAAAACCCTCCCCACCACGGCGCAGAAGGTGGCATGAAACGCCATTCGATTTTCTGAGTGAGGGTCTGAGAAGAAACCTCTTGCCAATTAATCTCATTTATAATATGGGTAGCACCTCTAAAGTTTGCCCCATTATCACTATAAATTAACTTAACTGCACCTCTTCTAGCTAAAAACTTTCTTAAAGCTATAAGGAAATCCTCATTAATTTGTATAGTATTCTTGAAAAAATTATCTATCTCTTCTTCGCGTTTGATGAGACTTTTCTCTTGTGCGTTATTTTTTATGTCTAACGTTTCTAAATTCCAAAAGTCTTCTACACTATATGAACAAGTCAGAACACTTACAGATTCTGAAGAGCAATACACACCAACCGCGGGCCCTTGTACAGTCCAACCAAGTTTAGTTTTTGTTGCAAAAAGATAGTCATCTACACGTACTGATCGTCCAGTTAACAGGGTACCTAGAAAATCAGAACCAATTAGTAAATCTATTTTAGAAACATCATCTATAGAATCTGTAACAACAACACCTTTATCATTTAATATAGACAAAATATTACTGCCCTTTTTAATATGGGGTATATCACCACATATCGTATTTTGTTCATATGCTCTAACATAACATTCATATGTGTCATCTAAACTTCTGACATTTAAATTATAAATTCTATACATTTTTTTTTGTGTCGTAGCTCCACCAAACAAATTTTGACTCATTTCTTTCATACCACATGCTTTTAATTTTAGTCTAGAAGCAACATCTTTAGTAACAAATGTTTGTTGGGCACCACTATCCAGAAGAACTCTTACTGTGATATTCTCATCTCCATTACAGATTTTTACTCTTAGAGTTTGTAATAACACTGTTTTATTATTTGAAAGGTCACTCTGATTTAGTACCGACTGAGATTCTTGTGACGTACTAGCAATGGCGGTGCCTGCAATTGACTTTTTTATATCATTGCACATTAATGGAAAATGTCTTTTGGTGCAGATAACACATTTAGGATACTTCCTACATCGCTTGGCAGAATGTCCAATGTTAAGACATATATAACAAGCATTCTTCGATTTTAAAAATTCTTTTCGCTCTTCTAAATTTTTACCAATTGCACTAGCACATTCTGAGCTAGTATGTGACAGTCTATCGCACCAAATACAAGTTTTTTCCTTACGATCGTATTGGTTACCTTCACCTAATCTTTTCTTAGTATTTATTATGCGTTTTTAGCATGCAGCAGAAGATATATTAAAATCTTGTCTACAATAGTTATCTAAACCTTTGAAGCGAGATAAACGTATTCTTTCTTCTGACTCGACTTCCGACTTGACAAAATTCAATAGTCTAGATAATGGACTAAATTTTTCATTACCTCTATCATTTGCCTGAGATCTGTTCCACGCCTTCAACGTCTCTTCTGGTAAAGCAGATTCTACTAACGGCAATAAAAATGCGGAATATTTTTCTTGGGTTACTCCCATAGATTCTAGTGCTAATATTTGTGTCGTCAGAGAATCATATAATCTACGAATTGATCCCTTCTGTACACCTTTAGCTTGCGCCAGAACAAGATTAGTAATTCCCTCACATAGTATTCTATTATCATTTCGTCTTTCGCAAATCGATATTTAAGTTGCTCTATAGCAATACTATAATTCTCACCTGATGGTGGGAAACTTTCTAAAAATTCTCTAGCTACCGACCCTACTTCCATGCATTGGAGCAGATAGTGAAATTTGTCATCATCATCAATCTGGTCATCCATATGTATCTTTTTGAACTGAGACCAGAATTTTAACCACGTTTTTATCTCACCATTATATAACTCCAACCTGGGTAGTTTAAAGTGTCGGTTACCATTGGTTCTCAACGACAACTGCTCTGCCTCCATTTCTTTAACAGTAGATTTTGCAGAAGAAATAAAAGTTTTACTTGCCTTTTGTTTCAACATATAATAACGTGATTCGTAGACATCCGCTTCTACAATATCTTTGTCGAATGTCTCTTCATCACGACTGTCATCGTCGAGCCAAATACTTACAACTTTATTTTGTACTAGAGTGAGGTCTTCAAACAACTTATTCAGTTTTTCAAACTCGGCTGGAATAAATTCGTCGCAACTATCCAAAAGCGTTTCCAGTTTTTGAGCACATAATGTAAATTTGCGACGAGCTAATATCCTCTCCGCCTTTGCTCTATCCATATTTATCTGCACGGTCGCCAGTATGTGAAGGGTTCGTTGGATAAAACAATAAAAATATGAGATACTGAATAAAGATATATAATATTGTTCCCTAGTACAAAAATAGATGTTTTAAAAGGGTAATGACGTTTCTCTAATAAACAAATACACATTGATATAACAAGAAAAATAAATAAGTTCTATTTTTAAATGTATCAAATAAAACCTCAACAATAATAATTAATTAATACATAATACATAATTATTACATAAGGTTTCAATTATGGACCCTGTTGGGCACAGCAAGCAGGAGAGAGGAGGACAACACTTTTTTCACTTTCGAAATAGTATATCACGATAGGTACGTATTTTCTGTATTATTATTATTATTCATTATTTAAGTATTGGTGTGTATCTATTCATGTCGTATTTGTTATTAGTATTATATAGTTATTTAAGCTTTAATATATTCTGTAGTTTATAATTATTTATATTCATATTGTAAAATTAATCAATAAATAGTTTAATAATAAAATTGCAGCAATGTCAGTTTTAGCTATGTCTTATATATAATTATGTGTATATATATATATATATATATATATATATATATATATATATATATATATATATATATATATATATGTGTGTGTATATAATATATATAGCGTTGTTTAGATCAATTATTTAAATAAATAAGTTTAATACTGGCGACTAAAAAATACATGCGTTGACATACTAAGGAAAAAATAACAAAAAAAAAATTTCAAATTAAAAATATTCATCTATCCAGAATATCGCTGTTTATTTATTATAAAATCAATTGAATAAATAAAATAGTTCCTCAAGATCCTCGTTCAGGCTTTATCTTACAGATGTAGCATAAACTGTTAGTTTTATCGTGTACTTGAAGACTTTGTACAAAAGTCGTTTGCTTGGGCAGCTCAGTTGTGTTTGCATAGATGTGTTTCTGGGTATATTGCTAGCAATAAGATTCTCAGTCTCCATTACTAACAATCCCTTTCCCCCCGTCAGGTTGAACTTTGCGCGGGCTCTCTGATATTCATCGTGGTCATCATCATCATCCTCTAGAAATGGAAAGATGGCAAAGTAACCTCGGCAAAGGTGGGGGAAAGGGACTGAATAATTCGGAATATCAGTCCCATTGCTAGCAATGTACCTTGTCAGATCGACCTCCCCGTGGTTCACCTGGAAAACATCGTAATGAATTCCACGTGCATTCATCACGATGGGCTAACTGATCTACCCTTTCATCCTCACCTATCACTGGTGCCTCTCCAGCGTATATCGCTAGCGCAGGCGGTGTTACCATTCCAATATCATCCATTAAAAGAATTCCGGCCAAGGCACAGTCGGCCGAAATTCAGAGCCACAGGAAACGAAACTCTTTTCGACCAGTACACAAAAACATACGTATACTTTTATTGTCAGTGCCCGAACATTATAACAAACAAAAAAAAAACAAATTCTATCAGACATCCAAAGGTTGATTGCAAGAGATCTCTTTTATGGGATAAAGTCCACCATTGTACTCATTCTTTTCTTAAAAACTCTGCGTCCTATAATTTAAGACTTTAATGTACAATAAATCATCCCAATCATCTGGACGAGTGGCGGTCTTCCACCGTGCGTTTTTCAAGGCACTTTCTTCCACGCACAACCATTCTTTGGAATCAACTTCCAGCAGCAGTATTTCCGAACCGATACGACAACATAACCTTCAAGGAAAGAGTATATTCCTTTTTAAAAGGCCGGCAGCACACCTGCAATGCCGCTGGTGTTATGGGTGATCATGGGCGGCGGTAGTCACTTACCATCAGGTGAGCCGCATGCTCGTTTGCCCCCTGTGTTGTAAAAAAAAAAGTGTCACAAACAAACTTCAATCATATTTGTTTTTTTTTTTTTAATAATCAATTTTTTAATAATCAGTTTACTCACCAAGTGTTATTTAATGAGGCGATAGTTAACTCATAAATACGAGACAATGCTTAACAATCGGTTGCTAATTAAATATTAACATATAATAACGCATCGCGTCGAATGTCAACATGCAGTCGTGACATTTTATCATCCACTTATCACAATATGGCGGACAAGGCTATAAGTGCAATTCAGGCCTGTTTGTTGTTACGACAGGAAAGATTACATACACTTCCTGACTTCCTGGTTGCGGCCCCGGCGCGGCGCGGCGTGCGACCGTGACCTGACCAGCCCTGACTTCTCTATATGCAATAACAGCAATCGATTCAGTTATCGCCTATAATATATCTAATCTTATTATAATAATATAGTGAGAAACGCCCATTGCGTGAACCGCACGCTAAATTATATTCAAGCTAAAAATGACAATGGGAAATATTTTTGTGATTTCGACAATATTTTTAGTAATTTATAAGGGATTGTTAGTAATCTCTAACCTATATAATCTTTATCCTAAATCTAGACCTCCTACTTTTTTTAATGTTCTTAAAAAAAGATCCAACAGTATGAAGAAGTACCTCTGTCCCATTCGTGTTTCTACCGTGAAGCAGTTGTGTTTGCATGGCTGTGTTTCGGTTTGAAGGGTGGGATATGACGTGAATTTACTGGGTACAGAGGAATAACACCTGAGTCCTCAGGAATGGCAACGCATGGAAGGTATCATGGGCGAAACAATATACTCTGTTATGTCCATGGTACTGCTCATCTCTATAGGCGACGGTTACCACTTTCCATCAGGTGGGCCGTCAGCTTGTTTGCCATTCTAAGTTGTATAAAAAAAAACCTATTGCATAACTTACAAACCTCGACATACCATCTAGTAATACACAATTAATATGTATGATCGAGTAAAAGCAAACATATTAACAGCCTCCGTTCGCGCTAAACTAACGTTAACACGAGATCGCAATTCTTACATGTGCTTCAGCTCGATTCAAATATTTATTTACCTAAATACAAGTACACACTCTATATTCCCTTGAACACTCCTGTTAAAAAAATCATATCAGTGTTAACAAAAATCAACGCTAATAACACGGCATAAAGTTTCCTTTTAAGTGATAACCTTTTAAGTGATACCAAAAGAAAGTTCTCGTTTTACAAGTATTTTTTTTATAGTTTTTTTTTTAATGGATGGATGATAATTATCGTATAACCTGACGGGGCACCAGTACATGATGACAGGTAAGAATGAAAAGGCAGGTCAGTTAGCCCATCGTGATGAATACACCTGGAATTCAACACAATGGTTTTCAGCCGGACCACGGGGAAGTCAACCTGCCAGGGTATATTGCTAGCAATGAGACTGGTATTTTTTTTTATACAACTTAGTATGGCAAACAAGCTGACGACCCACCTGATGGAAAGCGGTAACCGTCTATAGACATGAGCAGTACCATGGACATAGAGTATTGTTTCGCCCATGATACCCCCCCCCCCGCCCCCCATGCGTTGCCATGAGACTCTGGTAAAGTCAAACCGAAACACAGCCATGCAAACACAACTGCTTCACGGTTGAAACACGAATGGGACAGAGGTACCCAAGCAATCTTCAATTTGATCAAGCAATTTGACTTTTGTACAAAGTCTCCCTCTGGTAAATAATGTATTAATAATTTAAAAATGTGTTTGCTATAATTTCAGTTTTTAAATCTGTAAGCAAAACTGATTATTAGTCCGCGTTACCAACAATCCCCCTCGCCCCAAGTTACTGTGTTACCTATTATTCGAAGATTTTAGTTTCACGAACAGAACTGCTATTTGGATTGTTGTACTTACTTACTCATGGGCATGGACAGGATATTTTGCTAGGCACAAAGACATAAGACCTACCTGGGCTCTATAGGTAAAAGATGATGTTTTATTGGAAGACAGAGGAAGGATGAATCGATATCATAGAAATAGCAGGAGAAAATTGGACGAGTGTTGCTACAAATTCAGATGAATGGAATATGATGGAGGAGGCTTTTACCCATGAGGGAGTATAATCCCCAATTTTATGTGATTTTTACAAATAAATTGTTAAAAAAAATATTAATATTGTAAAAGCATTGAAAGCTGCTAAAGTAAGTTAAGAGAGGGGCTGGTTGGAAACCAACGCTGTCTAGCTGTATACATTGCACTGGGACACTCACAGCATCAGCTGAGCCAGTTCCTTTTGCCTAACATGAGACACTTCTTATATACAATACACTATATACTAGCGACCTGGTACGTGCTTCGCTACGTATAAAGTGAAATAATAAAACTTTTAAATGATCGCATGAATGACATAACATCATGAATGACATAGCAACATGCTTGTACTGTCAACACTGAAAAAAGTTTCAATTTGACAGCACAATCCCCATCTTAACAAAAGTTTGAATTTGGAACAAAAATCCCCATTAACAAAATGATCCACCATTTATTGAATTCTTTTGTTACAAAAAATGTGATAAATGAAGAACCGATCGACTAATTTTGTGCAAACTTGACATAAACCATCTACTAAATAGTCCGAACAAAGCCTAAACATTTGGTTTGGATAGGTGAGCCCGTTCTTGAGTTATAAAATTACAACGAAAAGTGGCATTCATTTTTATATATAATTTATAGATTTTCTGTTATAACTACATATGTGTTTTTCCAGCAATAAATATGTTCTATTCTATTCTAAAGTATGGCATATAATGCTACAATAATACTTACTATAATTTTATGAAAACAAGAATAAAACATATAAAGGCGGCCCAAATAACCATCATACTATGTGCAGTTACATAAGTTAACGTTCCCAATGCACCGCCGAATCAAATGTTTATTATATAACCGGCTAATTTAACTGCCATTGTGTTATATGTAGAGCGGCGCAACTATTGCCCGCTGTGTGTTGTACACGCGACAACGGTAAACCTCCGCAATATAAGATGTATTCGTAGTGCATTTTTTTTAAGTGACGTCGTAAAGTTTCTTGGCTTTATTGTTTCGTATAAGTTACACGATACAGATCTGTTTGTTGTAATAAGAGAAAACAAAATGACAAATTATTTATTTTCCTTTATTCTTTATTGTACACAAAACATACTGTTAATCACAATTCATTATAAACATAATGTACAAAGGCGAGCTTATCTCTAATAAGAGATTTCTTCCAGCAAAACCTTTTCATGTAGATTGTGTTATTTTAAAAATAAAAATAGGCAAAATAGTTTTAATTTACTTTTGACCTTGTAAATATAGACAGTATAATACGAAGCGTTTTTCAATTGATGGAGGGATTTGGAGGAATGGCCAAAATCCAGTGACAGTGTTGCCACTTTTACTGTGATGTTTCCATACAAAAACATTCTGTTAAAAATTATTAATTATACGTTAAGATGACATATAAGTTTGGATTTTAACAATTTTTATAACAGCAGAAAATACTTGAGTTTATTTATTATTTATGGAAGAAAATGTAACAACTTTTTATTTAACCATTCCTGTTCTTAATTCAACTGCACAATAAATTCCCATCTACCCATTAACCAAATTTTAAATTACACCAACATAACTGTAAAAAGCGCATTCAATTTTTTTCCTAATGTGTACGTGTACGACGCACCTTTTTAGTTTCTTTTTTAATTTTATTAAAAAGATGTTTTGTTTATAATTTGAAATCTGTGTCAGTTTTTTGTTTTGGTTCGCTTTTTTACTCCGTTTTATTTGCTTTGTATATTTTTTATATATTTATATTATCTTTCTAAAACACCACGTTTCTATACCAGCATACAGTCCTTTCGTCCACATTTTTAGAGATTGCAAACAACCCTTAAGTAATCGTTGATCAGTACATTCAAGTATTTCTAAGGCGCGCTCATCACTAGCGCCACGCTTTTCATATTTCATAATACCTATAGAATCGAGACGATATTGCATTTTAATTATATTTTCTCAAACATGCTTGGAAATGTGAGCATTATTTTGACAATCTTCTTCGAGATAAATCAAAATTGCCGTACTGGCCAAGATACATGCGGGCAGCGGCCGGCAAAAGTTGTATGAAAATCCATATCTGTCGTGTTTTGCGACCAGATAAATTACTATGTAAACTCATATCTGTCCTGTAATTTAAAAATGGAATGACCTTTTATTTCGAAACATGGCTACCAAGGAGATAACTAATACAAGGTTTTATTTAAATTTCGAACTGGCTTGCAAATAGAAAGCTGTTTATTGAAAAGAAAAAACAAGGGAATATTATGGCGCGTAAAAATTATTATTGTTCGTTATTCGTCATTGAATTTAAAAAGTAAAATTGTGTTTTTGATTTCCGCGCATTCTTTGAGAAAAGTACTATACAAGCCTTGGCCACAACTAGGCATTGATGGACTCACGTATGTGTGCCTCGGCTACACCTCGGCTCACATTTGTACGTTCGTCCATCAATGCCTCAGTTGCTGGCCGCTGCAGTAATGTACTATTTCTATAGGCGCATCACTACCCACATTGCAATCACACACATTATTTACAAAATGAACAACAGTGTAAACAAATAGATATAACAACATATCAAAAATTCTAGAAATCCTTGTTTTGGCTTCTAGGGCTCTTATTAACCCCTGTCATATTAATTATACTTAAATATCTTCCATGTACATAATTTTATTATAGTAATAATATATATTCAATACTCAGACATCGAAATACATACATTGAATCGTTAAATCTATAATCGATGCGCGATGGCTGATTGACCTTGCATAATCGAGTTAATATAGCGAATAACGAATATTAAATAATCGTTACTGCATCGATTAGGTAACGATTGTATGGTTGAGAGAGCAAATCGTACCACCGAAAGTACTTGAGGTAGGTTCACGGTGTGCCAATAATAACTTGCGGTTTCTTCTAAATAATGTGACGTAAAAACATTTTAGAGGGCCTACCATGAAATGTTTTCCGAAATTTCGGAGCTTAACGAAACAGAAATTTGATGTTAAAATTACACAATATATGCCGTTTGGAAATATTAAAAATGTTAAAATATTGTTTTCTTGGACGTTTATGATAAGATGTATGACGAACGAAATGTTAAACTCCATTTATTGGTCCGGCTTTGGTATAAACAAAAACACGAAATTGAGTCCGAAATTTCGGAATTTAATTTTTTATTTAACTATCTAATGCTATTATTATACCAGCCGTTAACTGTCCACTGTTGAACATAGGCCTTCTCTATAAAGGAAGTTTTGCCAGTAATTGCCACTCTTGGCAGACGGGTTGGCAAAAGCAGTTAGGCTTTGGTGATGTTTTAAGAGGGACGCTGCTGCCTATCCCTCGACCTATCTTTTAAAGCTTTTTGGTGTACAACCTTTTTGTTACCTTTAAAATAATAGAAAAAAAAAATTGTTCTTTTTTTAAATTTAAACGGAGAACACTGCCATGATTTGTGCAAATTTTGCTTAACGACATCTTGTCAAGAATTATATTTCGTTATCGCAACCGAGCAGATCATTCTCTATTACTGGATTTAGATTTACCAACACAGATACAAATTTAAAAATGTCAAAAAAATTATATATTTTATATATACTTTAAACATTTACAAAGAGAATGAACGCAGTCTAAATCAACTATATATAGTTAAAATGTTATTAAAAATACTTGTACTTTGTTTTACTGCTATATTAAAATGATTTTATAATTTATACACGCGACCGGTTTCGAAATTTCATCTTTAAGTGTGTTTATAAAAATTAAAACAATAAGGTATATGTGGGTACTTTAAAAATCTTAAATGCATATTACAACATACTATACGTCTACGCAGTGTAAATTTACTTTTTTATTTTTTAAACTTTAATACACTTGGTGCAAATGGCGGGTTTAACACCATATGGCATTATCTGCCAGCCGACGGTAGACAGGAATAACAGAAAATATAGTTAACAGTGCAAAGTAATGAACAAATAAATAGAAAAAATACACAAAACACAGTAATTTAAATCAATTAGACAATTTTTTGTTGTCATATGTAAAATTTTTCATTACAGTAGAATACAATGGAAAATTATATTTACTTTGAATAGCTAATGACAAAGTTCTTATACGATACATAAACAATTCCATATTACAGCTAATATTAAGCTAATAATAAAATTAAAATTTAAGTCTTTTTTTTTTATTATCTCTTCAAGTATCTAAATCCCGATCACAATTCTACCGTCAATCGGCTGTTTTTACAAAGATTTATTTTTTATTCTTGTTTTCAGTTTGGAGTAGCCATAGTGCGGGAGGAAAGGAATTGTTAGTAATGGGAATCTAGCCCCATTGCTAGCAATCGAAATAAAATCGGGTCGACTTCCACGCGGTTTCGCCTCATTTTTTTATATACAACTTAAAATGGCAAACAAGCTGACGGCCCAACTGGTGTAAAGTGTTACCGTCGCCTATAGACATGAGCAGTATCATGGACATAACAGAGTATACTGTTTCGCCCATGATACCCCCCATGCGTTGCCATTCCTGAAAACTCAGGTGTTATTCCTCTGTACCCTGTAAATTCACTGCTATATCCCACCTTTCAAACCGAAACACAACCATGCAAACACAACTGCTTTACTGTTGAAACACGAATGGGACAGAGGTGCCCAAGCAAACGACTTTTGTACAAAGTCTCCCAAAGATTAATTGACCTGCTTACATCTTCGCCTATCATCCCTCACTGGTGTCCCGTCAGTATCATAATAAGTCATTGTGAATTACATGGTATAGAGGTATAATACGTTTCTACCGTAAAGCGGCTGTGCTTGTATAAATAAAAATAAATAAATAATAAAAAAAAAAAAAAAATTGTAACGCCAGTAGCGCAAAGTGTACATGAAACATAATTCACGCAGCAAACATTTGTAATAAAAACATTATAAATAGACTCGAAAACAGCTCCCAACTTTACTAATGGCGTTAATTCGACAAAAAAAAAAAAACTATAAATTAACTTGATTACTGTATTATTTTTTTTACGGTGGGCGTTATAACGTCAAAGCAAGAATAGATTTTTTTAAATAGGAAACGTTATTGTTTAGAGTAACCTTCGTGATTCGGTAGCAACAAGTTTATCAAAGTAAATATATTGACAATTGGATTAATTTTATTGGGCAGGTAGGGCAGGCATAGGGCATAGGGCATAGGACATAGGGCATAGGGTATAGGGCATAAGACATAGGACAAAGGTCATAGGGCATAGGACATAGGGCATAGGGTATAGGGCATAAGACATAGGGCATAGGAAATAGGGCATAGGACATAGGGCATAGGACATAGAATGAAATAGGACCAATGAAACATGCCTTCCATACTATCGCAGTAAGTCCAGCTGTCTGAATTTTTTTCCCAAATTGAATGTTTAGTTCGCGAAATTTCTGTCTTCATGTATTATATTGCTGGGAAGGAAGGAATTTTTAGTAATGCAG
The DNA here is from genome assembly GCF_026898425.1 of Galleria mellonella. Classification (NCBI taxonomy): domain Eukaryota; kingdom Metazoa; phylum Arthropoda; class Insecta; order Lepidoptera; family Pyralidae; genus Galleria; species Galleria mellonella. Next base: position 235,611 of record NW_026442098.1, read on the forward strand.
ACTACCAGTCCCATTGCTAGCAATATACCCTGTTAGATCGACCTCCCTGGGCCCTCCCTGAAAACCATCGTGCTGATTTTCAGATGTATTTACACAATGAGCTAACTGAGCTACATTTTCATCCTCACCTATCATCTCTTATACCGTCAGCGCAGGCAGAGTTACTATTCCATTACCATCCATTAAAATAAATATATTCTACACTAACTTTTTTTTATACAACTTAGAATGGCAAACAAGCTGACGACCCACCTGATGGAAAGTGGTAACCGTCGCCTATAGACATGAGCAGTACCATGGACATAACAGAGTATACTGTTTCGCCCATAATACCCCCCATGCGTTGCCATTCCTGAGAACTCAGATGTTATTCCTCTGTACCCTGTTAATTCAAAATCAGTTAAATTAATATTGTTTAATTAAAATTTAATTTAATTAAAATAATATTGCTTTATTGTTTAAATTAATATTTTTAATTAAAATTTACTTTAAATAAAATAATATTGTTTAAAAATAAATAAATAAATATTTTTTTGCAAATTATTCAAAACCACTAATTGAATTTAAAAATATTTATAAAATACATTGTAGCTAAAGTAATTCTACATATTTTGATATTTCTTACAACATTCTAAGTGAAAAATTTAACAAGATATGGAACAGGCTTGGTTTCATCGTCACCTATCATCTCTCACTGATGCCGGTGCCCCGCCAGCGTATACCGACAGTGCAGGAGAGGCTACAATTTCATTTTCACCCATAAAATAAAACACGTTTCCTTTAAGATCTCGCTCCATAAACCTTGAACGTCGTCTCGTCGTTTCCCACGAAGATTTGGCGATTCGAGACCCACAAGGTCGGCTACAATCGACTCGGTGTGACCCTGTGACCCTATATCAAAAACACGCTTAAATACTAACGGGTTGATTTAAAAGAAATTAAAATAATCGATTGCCCATATCGATAATTATATGAGTAAGAATCATCGACCATGCGCTGTAATTATGCAGTTGGTTCGAATCAAACATTATTCTTATACCATAGATGCGCTATAGCATAATGGCTGCGGTAGAATGCATATACCCTTAGTAAAATATCGAATTAAATTTTAATTTAACTATTAAATTGGTAATTGCTATATCCAAAGTATGAATTAGACAATAAATAATGCCCTTTTATTTACCATAAAATGTACAGCTAAAACTTATACAGCCTTTTATTTATTTATTTAATTTTTTTTTTATGGGTGAAAATGGAATGGTAACCCCGCCTGCGCTAACGGGACACGCTGGCGGAGCACCAGTGAAGGGTGATCGATGAGAATGAAAATAGGTCAGTTAGCCCATCGTGATGAATAATCAGGAATTCACCATGATGGTTTCCAGGGGGAACCGCGAGGAGGTCGACCTGGTCGGATATATTGCTAGCAATGGGATTCTCAGTCCTCCATTACTAAAAATCCCTTTCCTCTCATTTATTTCATATTGCATTCCATAATATAATTAGTAGATAACATTTCAACTTCAATTATGGACCCTGTTGGGCACAGCAAGTACGAGAGAGGAGGACAACACTTTTTTCACTTTAGAAATAGTCTAAGGATCTGTTACAATATTATCCATTCATTGAAATTGCTCTTACCACAGATCTCTTACTTACAATAGTACAAACCAATTAAGTTTAGAACTCCCTTCACGATCACATTTTTCCTTCTTACCTTCCTATAATTCTTCCACGTTTAAACGCGGTGTGACCACTTGTAAGCTATCAAGACGATTATGTCTAACATAGCTTGTTTTTTTTTATACCACTGAGGTGGCAATCAAGCATACCGCCCGCCTCATGGCAAGTGATTACCGTAGCCTATGAACGCCTGCAATACTAGGGGAAAACAGTTGCTACAGTGGTGACTCTCATATTTGGACCATTGTTATTATACCTACTTTACTTAAGAGTCGAGGGATGGGCAACAGCCTCTCTTCCAAAGCATCACCGAAACCTAAAGGCAGTTGCTAACTCACCTACCAAGATATTGACAAAACTAAATGGAGAAGATCCATATTCAGCAATGAACAGATACGTCTACTTATTTCTCGGTTTACCCAATAGTTGACTGATAGAGAACACCGTCCGGTGTTTTTTTTTTGATGGGTGAAAATGGTATGGTAACCCCGCCTGCGCTAACGGGATACGCTGGCGGAGCACCAGTGAAGGGTGATAGATGAGAATGAAAACAGGCCAGTTAGCCCAACATGATGAATTCATCAGGAATTAACCATGATAGTTTCCAGGGAGAACCGCGAGGAGGTCGACCTGGTTGGGTATATTGCTAGCAATAGGATTCTCAGTCTCCATTACTAACAATCCCTTTCCCCCACCGTCCGGCGTTAGGTCTGCCAAATATACGTACAGTTTCACTATGCATTAAAGTTTAATTAAATAAATAATGGCTAATATGACCTACTGGGGGGGAAGGGATTGTTAGTAATGTGAACTACCAGTCCCATTGCTAGCAATATACCCTATCAGATCGACCTCCCCGTGGTCCCCCCTGGAAACCATCGTGCTGAATTCCAGGTGTATTCATCACGATGGGCTAACTGACCTGCCTTTTCATTCTCACCTATCATACCTCATTGATGCCCCGCCAGCGTATACCATTAGCACAGGCGGGGTTACCATTCCATTATTACAAATAAAAAAAAAATAACCTCTTTACATCAGATAGGGTGTGGTCACTTCGACGAGTTACCTAAAAAACCCTGTCAATAAAAAATTGGGTATTTTATTAATAGGGTTACCGCCTTTTCTGCCGGTGCAAGTCAAGGTTGGTACTGGTACAAGGTTCCACCAGATGTCCACCTTCAAACTTCCGAGTAAACAAGTATGCTTAATTGCAAATAGCAATTATATATGTTAGTCATAATACTTATACGTAATAGTAAATGTTAACGGATCATATGTGAAGGGCAGACGTTGAAGATGGCAGAAACCAGTCAAGATACAAAGTCAAGTGGCTCCGATAGATTTAATATTTACTAAGGTGACCAACTATACTCATTTACTGAGTTTTGTACACTTTTATTCGCAAACCGTACTCTTTTCAAATCATGTACTGTGAACGTACTCATTTGTACAATTTTATACTCATTTGTATTTTTAAAACATTCTTTTAGATTCAATTTTATTAATTAAATTTTTATAATTATTTTGACAGTGATTTATTTATTTATTGATTTATTTACACATATATTAAACAAACTTTTCATTTAAATAATATCATTAGTTAAATAACACTCAGGTTGTGGAATGAGCTCCCTGACGATGTTTTCCCAAGAGACTACAGCATGGGGGGTAAAGAGGTTTCTTCAGAGTCGGCAACGCACGCGTGTCGCACACCTCTGGTGTTGCAGGTGTTCATAGGCTTCGGTAACCACTTACCATCAGGTGGGCCGTATGCCTGTTTGCCACCACAGTGGTATAAATATTAGAATTTCATTAGAATTTTAGTAGAACATATCCCACGTGAAAATTTAAAAGTTTTAATAGATAATTTCCTTATGTTGTCCACTACGCATTAATGCTGCTGTTGAAAGGGTATTTTTCACTAGGGAATGATTATTGGAGCGGTGAGAAGTCGCAACATTCTGTAAAAACATTATCTGCCGTCTTAACAGTCAAATTTAATATGCAAAATGAAAGTTGTTCGGATGTGGCTACATTATTAGACGAACATCCTCATTTAGTAAAAAAAACCCCACTCCGAAGAAAAATATGTTTTCAAAAGAAAATAAAGTATTTATCGTTTTTTTTTTCTTTTTTTCACCTATGAAATACTTGCAAAGTGTACTCTTTTTGAACAAAAAATACTTGCTCACCTTATATTATATATTGTAGATAGAGCATCAAGCCTCAAAAACAGGTCAACTTTTTGTCAGCTAATTGTGAAATTAGCTGTCTCGTTTTTTTTTAATCATTGTTCTATATACGTACGTATTAAATGTATCTTGATATATTATAATATTTATTAAACAAAATGAGTGTTAGCGCATTAAAAGGATGCAGAAATTATAAGACAAAATAAATTTAAAAAGAAGTTATAAAGGAATCACTCATCACTATTTATCAAACAAAATTGTATAATCCTCAGGAATGGCAACGCATCAGGGGGGTATCATGGACGAAACAGTATACTCTGTTATGTCCACGGTACTGGTCATGTCTATAGGCGACGGTTACCACTCTCCATCAGGTGGACCGTCCACTTGTTTGCTATTCTAAGTTGCATAAGACAATTTAAATTTCGCCTGTCTAATAGTAACCTCACATCATCCGATGTTAATCTATACCTACTAATGTATAAAGCGAAAGAGTGTGTTTATTCAAATCTGCTAATATCTGTTACTACCAGTCAGCTTTTTCTTTATACCACTGAGGTGGCAAACAAGCATTCGGCCCACCTGATGGTAAGTGATTACCGTAGCCTATGAACACCTGCAATACCAGAGGTATTACGCGTGCGTTGCCGATTCTGAAGAAACGTCTTTACCCTCCTTTTGAAGAACCCCATGCCGTAGTCTCTTGGGAAAACCTCGGCAGGGAGCTCATTCCACAACCTAAGTGTTCGTGGGAGAAAACATCTCTGAAACCGCGCAGTACGCGACCATTGAGGCTGTAGGACATGACGATGATGTCGATGTCGTCCCTGTCGATGGCGAGCCGTGATGATTTTCTTTTTTTATTTATGACACAAGAGGCAAACGAACACGCGGCTCACCTGATAGTAAATGACTAAAGTTTGATAAATTATTTTCACCTTTGATAACTCATTTCTTGACGAAGGTCATAGGCTATTCACCATCGTAATACAAGCACGAGCGACGTCACAGTACACAACTAGCTACCTATGTGAATTTTCCACAAGAGATTTTCAAAATCTCTATACGATAATTGATTTAAATAAGTTATTGGCGCTTGCTAATTATAGTTCTAAACGATATTCACTATTTTATCTCTGACCGCCTGAGACGCGTCAAGGTCTTGCGAATATCATTAGATAAATGATATTTCACTTGAGAAAATGTTTTGATGAAACAATAGATATATCTTCTGACAGTTAATAAATTATACAATTGTTAATTATCAAGTTTTTTTTTTTATACAACTTAGAATGGCAAACAAGCTGACGGCCCACCTGATGGAAAGTGGTAACCGTCGCCTTTACACATGAGCAGTACCATGGACATAACAGAGTATACTGTTTCGCCCATGTTACCCCCCATGCGTTGCCATTCCTGAGGATTCAGGTGTTATTCCTCTGTACCCAGTAAATTCACGCCATATCCCACCCTTCAAACCGAAACACAGCCATGCAAACACAGTGCCTAATGAGAAAAGTTTTGCATTGTTAACACTGAACTGCTTTTAAATGACTCACAAAAAAAAAATAGAGAATTCCATCGCTCACCATCGACAGGGAATTATTTCAGTATTTACGAAGTGATTTTAAACAATACAGCATTAATTTTTATCCAATTAAGTGCCTTAAATCGCCTTAAGTCGCGTACAGTGCGGTATCAAAGCAGTTTCTTCCCGCGAATGCTCAGGCTGTAGAATGAGCTCCTGCCGAGATTTTTCCTAGAGACTACAGTAAGGAGTTCTGCAAAAAGGTCGTATTTTTTTTAATAGGTAAAAATGGAATGGTATCCCCGCCCGCGCTATCGATATACACCGACGAAGCACCAGTGGAAGATGATAGGTGAGAATGAATACAGGTCAGTTGGCTCATCATGATGAATTCGACAAGAATTAACCATGATGGTCTCCAAGGGGAACCACGTGGAGGTCGAACTACGAGGATGTATTGCAAGCAATGGGGCTATTAGATCTTATTACTAACAATACCTTTCCCTCCAAAAGGGCGTATAAAGTTGAGTATGAAACGCACATGTCACATTCCTGATATTGCAGGCGTTCATAAGCTGCATTGACAGTTTACCGTCACACGGGCTTGTATCCATGATGCCACCTTCGTGACATAAAAGAAATAATCTGAAGTCTGTTTGTTGCTGTGTTACCAGATTATATCGTAAATTTTTTATACAACTTAGAATGGCAATGGCAAGCAAGCTGACGGTCCACCTGATGGGAAGTGGTAACCGTCGCCTATAGACATGAGCTGTATCATGGACATAACAGAGTATACTGTTTCGCCCTTGATACCCCCCCCCCCATGCGTTGCCATTCCTGAAGACTCAGGTGTAATTACTCTGTACCCTGTAAATTCACTGCCATATCCCACCCTTCAAACCGAATCACAGCAATGCAAACACAACTGAACCAATTTTAATAATTCCTTTACAATTGTTATGATTTGTTTTCATGTTAAATCTATAATATTAATAATAATCAATAAATTGCAAAAAAAAAAAAAACAAATAAAACAATATAAATGAATTAAAAAAGGTAAAAAAGAATTCTTGTATTACATTATTTATTATTTCCTAATTTGATTATAGGATAACATATTTGATTATTTCCCAATTAATAATTGAAGATTGTGTTAACAAAAAAACCGACTTTAATTGTTGTAACAAAACCAGTTATTTTAATCTAAAAATAGTTTACTCAGATGAATAATTCTCCAAATCGGTTTACAACTAACATAGTTACATGTATGACAACAAACATAAGAAAATATACAACCAAATTGAGAATCTACTTCTTTTTGAAGTCGATTCAAAATAGATTTAACCAGAGGGATACTTTGTACAAAAGTCGTTTGCTTGGCCACCTCTGTCCCATTCGTGTTTCAACCGTAAAGCAGTTGTGTTTGCATAGCTGTGTTTCGGTTTGAAGGGTGGGATATGGCGTGAATTTACAGGGCATAGAGGAATAACACCTGAGTCCTAAGGAATGGCAACGCATGAGGGGTATCATGGGCGAAAGAGTATACTTAGTTATGTCCACGGTACTGCTCATGTCTAAAGGCGACGGTTACCACTTTCCATCAGGTGGGCCGTCAGCTTGTTTGCCATTCTAAGTTGTATAAAAAAAAAGATTCTTACATAGGTTGAAATCGATAACAAAGTAGGCTTGAAATTTATCGTTGTTCACCAATTTAATTACCAACTTATGTTTTTTTTTTGCAGAAAATATTCCATTTCACTAGAAAAACACTATTAAAATAATGCTAATAATGGTTGCTATATATCTGTGCGTAATAATAAGGAGACAACTCAATTGGTAACGCATTTAAATAAAAGCTTTTCTTCTGTATTTTGTGATAACGCCCCATTTTAGGGAGAAAAATTGTTAATAACGTTAGCAACGGATCGACCTCACCGCAATTCCCTCAGGAAACCATCGTGGTTAATTCTTGTTGAATTCGTCGGTCATTTGATTTGCTTCCATCTTCACCTATCATCTCTCACTGGTGTACCACCAGCGTGCACCGATAGCGCAGACGGGGTTACCATTTCATTATCACTCATAAAAAAAGCCGCCCTATTTCACAATCTGTCACAGCGTGAGAATCGATCAGTCAAGGCGAACAGCACTCGGACTCGACACAAGCACTTTCCATACTCAAGGTCATAGAATTAAACACGCTTTTCTCAAAAAAAATCTTATATTATCATCTCTATACAGTTAGGACAGCCGGCAAGCACCTTGCGACGTTTCACGTCTATACACAGACAGACAAATCGTGCTTCGAAACAAGCTTCGTACTATAAATATACATAATTTTAGACGCCGCAAATATCATTTTACATATAAAACAACTAATCACCTTATTATTTTACTGTTTGACATAATTACAAAGCTATTTTTTATGTAACTTAGAATAGAAAACAAGCTAACGGCCCGCCTGATGGAAAGTGATTACCATCACCTATAGGGGGCAGAAGGATTGTTAGTAATGGAGTCTAATAGCCCCATTGCTAGCTGAAACGGAGATAATACTTTTAATATGCAATGAGAGGATTTTAGAATGGAAAACTGCAGAAAAGATGGGGAGACAGACATTAGCAAAATGTATTTGAATGTAAAAAACAATATGTCAAAAAAATATATATAAATTTCGAATGACAATAAGAATATAAAAATGTAGCAAGGAGTTCGCTACACTAGCTATATACCTTATCAGGTTGACCTTCACACAGTTCCCCCAGAAAACCATAGTGATTTATTCTTATTGACTTCATCAGTATGGACCAACTTAATCTGCTTCCATCCTCATCTATCCTCCTTCACTGGTGTCCCGCCAGCGTATACCGATAGCATTTCATTATCTACCATCAAGAAAAAAAGAAACTATCGCCCATAGACACATATGCAATATACAATGTTTCATCCATAGCGCCGCTCGTGCGTTACGATTCCCGAGAACTAACGCATTATACCACCATAATCTCTAATTATTATTGTCAACAAATCTAGTACCCAAAAATACTAATATAATAAAAAAAAAATATTAACAATAATGCAATAAATACTCTAAGTAAAATTTGACATATACAAAAATTATAATTGCCTGCAATGTGTTGGAATTTAATCATCAGTAAATTGCTGATAAATTAATGAACAATAAAATTTATTGTTGTATGATATTAATTGTATTAAATTAATACAATTAATAATGTTTACAATTTATAATCCTACTTTTTTCAAACTCTATAAAATTATTTCGACATTAAGTTCATATATAGCTCGTATCTAGGGTATTTTTAGATCAAAAATTGACCCAAAAATAAATTTGCGGCGTCTATTTAAATATACATTTGCTTTATACATAATCGGCTTCATCTATATACATTAGAATTAATTGTAAAAGTCACAATTATGAAACCCGCTCACTCTATATACATAAATCACATCAACCTTAAAATAACATTAAAAAAAAAAACCTTAAATGGAAAATAATATGATGGCGCGACTGACTTCGGTTATAATGACTTAAATTAAAAAAAAAAATACAATGCACGGTTAGTTACGCCGTAACGCACCGTGGATCATGTAGCTCTGTCTGGCGAAATGACAGCACCTTTTACTTTGGTGAGCGTTAATCTAATCTCTACACTGTAATAAGTGCATGCGTGTTACGCAAATCTGTATAATACAGCTGCTATATATAGCGGTACGCTCCCATCGCAAAAGGCATAGGAGCCTACAACCACAGAATGTCGATTTTGTATGTCATATTTGTGCTCAAACTCTGACACACATGGAATGAAAACTCAGGCCACGGGCGCGCGCGCACCTCTCAATAAATACGCGATACAATAAATAAATCTAATAAATTACTTTTAAGAAATATTACGAACTAAAACTAAACACAGCTGTGTCTTAACAACTAAATGAGCTTATTTCAATCACATTCGCCACGAGGAGAAGTTCGATCGGTCGACAGTAGGTAACTATATAATTGAAATACAAAAATACGACCGAACGAGCTTCTATTCGTTACACGATAAAAAAAAAGAAAAATCTTAAAATCTAAATCGGCTAGCGGAACACACGCGATCACATAAACAATTCAACATAGCATCGCTTCCTACTACAAAATAGATCGAAAACCGCGCGGCTTCGTGAAAGGCAGTTATCCAACGTGATTAGAAAGGTGTCACGGTTGGCGGGCGCTTTCTAGCGCGAGTACAACGCGAGGTCCGATATTCGCCGCTGGCGGGCGGCGGCGTGGAAGCCGCGCGTACCGTCCGGCACTAGCGGGGTCCGCGGTTCGAAGCGGGGCGCGCACGACAGCCGCCGTCCGCCGCACTCCGTCCCAGACAGCGAACAACCCGATAGTCGCCTCGACAGCCACCCCTCCGCACTGCTAGCGCTCCCAGTGCTCACCTGTGAAGTTCTCCTCGAATTGCAGTAGAACGAGACCCCGGAATCAGAACTATGACTACATGTGGACGGCCGCCGCGGTACCCAAGTCTGGATTTCGGGAGAGCGAGGCGCAAAGAATCCGCTTGAATTCCTCCTGTAGAAGGGTGTCCCATATCTGTAGTCGTACTCTGGTTCTGAGCCGCTACAACATGATGAGTACTCGCACTCGTGACGGCGAGGTGGCGGGCGACGAGCCGGAGCCTTCCTCTTCGGTTCTCGGGGCACACCGTTTAGTTCATATATACGCATACCTTCCTCGTCCGCAGCCTGTAGCCGCAGCGCTTCCCTCGCCGATTCAGACTCGGTAAACTCAACTAACGCACACACACAGTTAACCAAACTCGGGTTTTTGTTAAGAAACTGGCGGACGTCCGCCGGGACCGGGTTGCCGGGTCGCAGCACACGAACTAGAGCAATCTCGCCACAACTCGCGAACAATCTCGATACGTTCTCAACTGTGGGACGATCGATGGGCATCCTGACTGCTACCACTGTCCTAGAGGGCGTAGTCTCGTCGTATGCTGGCAGAGGGTCGATCCTGCGTAACTTCGTACCCGCCTCGTTGATCTCCAATTTGGTGGACCTCTTCAGAGCTTCAGCGACGACTCTCCAGTCTTTCGTGAGATGCTTCACCCGTTTGAAGCTAGATATCAACTTCAAGGAGACATACCCTTCCTTGTTTCGGCGCACATGTTTAAGGAGGAAAGCGTCTTTAGTGATATTGGCATCCGAAAAGTAGAATTCGACCTGCGACACTATCCGGTTGGCGAGCTCATCATCAGGGGGTGTATAGGGAGGTTCCTGGGGCTCGGCGGCGACTTCGCAGCCGGAGTCTTTGCCGCCTCCAGAGCCGGCCTCCGACGCGGTATCGGACAAGTCGGCGTGGTCGTCGGTGGACGGGCGGCGGTCAGAGGCGATGCCCTCGTCGGGCTCGGGTGCGCCCTGGCTGGGAGGGAGCCCCTCCATGTCTGTCGCGCGTGGGGACACCACTATTTCATAACAGAAGCGTGCGTATCGCTCGATGGCGCGGGTCGGACTGCGGGCGCGCGGCGAACATGCACCTCTTTTATAATATCGGGGGGATGACCGGTAAAAGGCGTTCGGAAACGAGATACGAGATGACATTGCAGACTATATGACGCTGCTCATACGTAATTAGTATGTGCACGTGTTTAATAAATGCATTGTGTAGGCAGACGATTCAGAAGTCGGGGTGGCCGCGGTTTGTTTTAAAATTAGGTGCATTCTCACGCGATGCTGCGTTGTTATTGCATATTTATAATGATATTTTGTGCATGCGATCGTGGTTTCTGTTACAGTATGTCTACACATAAATAATTCATGTACAGTGGTACAATTACAGAACAATAAACTAAATGCAATTTAAAAAACCTTGTTCCCTTCATAAATATTTACGTTTGTAGATAAGTATTCTTAATTACTACTTTTTGAAGTACAACTTATTATTATAGTATGAGATGTAGGTTACAGGCGTTTTTGTTGTTTTAATGACAATTAATTAACCGTTTTACATATACATATCTGTCACGCCTGTCTCCCATTAGGGTAGGCAGAAACAATGGAACGCCAAGTGCTTCGATTCAAACAAAACCTCTTTCACTTCCTCCACATTCATCAATCTTTTCATACACGCTCGCCGGTTACGGGTACTTTTAACCGTTTTGTACATAAAGATTTTTAGATGCGTTACACATATAAACCGTGTCCTAAAGTATACATATATAATAGTGCATGTTTATAAAATTACAGTTGTAATTATAAAATAGCATATTAATATTTTTTTATAATAATAATAATAATTATATTTAGCATGTATATATATATATATATATATATATATATATATATATATATATATATATATATATATAACTGCGATCTAAGTACGTCATGATGCATTGTTTTTTTATGAGACTTGACAAACGACGAGTGGTAACTGTTTATAAATAAGAATTAACTATGGGCACCATAAAATACGCTGTAATACCCCTGGTGCCCCGTGCGTTGCTATTCCTAAGGACTATAATGTTTATGCCTCTTTAAGTGGGTGGTGACCTACTGAGGTATAAACATTTTATGTATAACCACTGTCATATACCATCATACATCCAAGACGTCATGACAGAAGTGGGACAATAGTACCCAAACAGACAACTGAATATATCTTACTAATATAATATAATTATATCTGAACTTTATCTATGCAAGAGAGATATTTAAAAAAATAGATATGAAAGTCTTAATGAGAGTTATAGAAGCCAAAATAATACTTTTTAGAAATTTTATTTCCCTATTTAACTGTATGTTTGTTCCGGTATCACGCAAAAACCACTGCACCAAATTGAATGCGATTTTCGCAGTTCTGTTCCGGAAAATCTAAATAATAAATATCTCCATCTAAAAGTGGTATATTTAATAAAAAGTTTCAAAGTGTGACGTTCAATTGTTTCAGTAATTTTTAATAGATGCCACTGTTAACTTTAATGAAACGGGGGGAAAGGGATTGTTAGTAATGGAGACTAAGAATCCCATTGCTAGCAATATACCCAACCAGGTCGACCTCCTCGCGGTTCCCTCTGGAAACTATCATGCTTAATTCCTTATGAATTCATCATGATGGGCTAACTGGCCTGTTTTCATTCTCATCGATCACCCGTCACTGGTGCCCCGCCAGCGTATCCCGTTAGCGCAGACGGAGTTACCATTCCATTTTCACCCATCAAGAAAAAACTTTAATGAAACTGCATCTGCATTCATGTTGTGCTAACACGTTTTAGGGTATCAATCTTGCCCAATGTCTTGTATATCTATAATAAACTATGTAGATTTTTTTATACAACTTAGAATGGCAAACAAGCTGACGGCCCACCTGATGGAAAGTGGTAACCGTCGCCTATAGACATGAGCAGTACCATGGACATAACAGAGTATACTGTTTCGCCCATGATACCCCCCATGCGTTGCCATTCCTGAGGACTCAGGTGTTATTCCTCTGTACCCAGTAAATTCACGCCATATCATACCCTTCAAACCGAAACCCAGCCATGCGAACACAGCTGCTTCACGGTTGAAACACGAATGGGACAGAGGTACCCAAGCAATCGACTTTTGTACAAAGTCTCGCTCTGTTGTGTTTTTTTCAAAGAAAATAAATAAATAAATACGAAATCCACGTATACGAAGTATCAGGCAAAGAGATATTTTATAATAAAATTTGATGTAAGTATTGATAAATATGGCTGTGCGGTCCCGGCATAGACCTATCCCGTGGGTGTCGTAAGAGCCGACTAAGAGAGGGCGAGGGATGGGCAACAGCGTCCCTCTTAAAACATCACTGAAGCCTAACTGCGGTAGTCGGGGGGAAAGGGGTTGTTAGCAATGGAGTTTGACAGCCCCATTGATAGCAATATGCCCTATCAGGTCGACCTCCACGTGGTTCCCCCTGGAACAATTCTTGTTGAATTCGTCACGATGGGCTAACTGACCTGCTTCATCCTCACCTATCATCCTTCACTGGTGCCCCGCCGGTGTATACCGATAGCGCGGGTGGGGTCACCATTCCATTATCACTCATAAAAAGGATAAAAAAGAACTGCGGTTGTCAATCCACCTGCCAAGCGTGGCAACTACTGGCAAAACCCCCCCAAGGGGGAGGCTTATGTTCAGCAGTGGACGGTTAAAAGATATGAAATGATATGCCAATGATTAATAAATATAATAATCGATATGGTTAACTTTTGTGCAGATATGTTCGCCTTGAGTATCGCATACATGACCATACAAACCGACTAGCAAGCGGCCAGGCTATATAAAGATATGAGACGTGTCAATTTATAAAACCATATGTCTGATGAGTCAGCTGTCTCAGCTGTGAGGTTACTGTAATTATCAACAATTGTACTGTATTTTTTTTTAATGGATGACAATGAAATAGTATTCCCGTCTGCGCTATCGGTATACACTGGCGAAGCCCAGTGAGGGATGATAGGTGAGGATGAAGCAGATCAGTTAGCCCAACGTGGCAAATTCAACAATGAATCAATCACGGTGGTTTCCAGGAGGAAGCCAGAGGAAGACTTTGTAGAAAAGTCGTTTGCTTAGGTACCTCTGTCTTATTCGTGTTTCAACCGGGAAGCAGTTGTGTTTGCATGGCTGTGTTTCGGTTTGAAGGGTAGGACATGACAGTGCATTTACAGGGTACAGAGGAATAACACCTGAGTCCTCAGGAATGGCAACGCATGGGGGGTATCATGGGCGAAACAGTATACTCTGTTATGTCCATGGTACTGCTCATGTCTATAGGCGAGGGTTACCACTTTCCATCAGGTGGACCGTCAGCTTGTTTGGAATAAATAGGATAGTCACACAGCTTGAAACTTGCCTTGTACAACGGATTGTGCACAGGGAAATTGTTCAATATGATGCTCACGGCTTGCCCTCGACAGGGAGTTCACCCTCATACCCTAGAGCTTAGATGGTCGCGTACAGCGCAGTTTCAGAGATGTTTTCTCCCACAAATGCTCAGATTATAAAATTAGCTATTATATATTTAGGTTCTTTCAAGAGACTATAGCATGAAGCTCTTCAAAAACAGGGTACAGAAGTTTCTTCGGAGTTGGCCACGCGCGCGTAATACCCTGATATTGCAGGCGTTCATAGGCTACGGTAATTATTTACCATCAGATGGGTATACTTGTTTGCCACCTCAGTGGTATTAAAAACCTATCAATTATAAAATTACTATCACATTTGGTTCAGAATTAATCACTTTTTATGACTATAAACATACTTAAACGGATAGTGTATACTTCTACAAAGTCGGTTAAAAATATTTGTTAATAAAATAATGTAAACTAGGTTAATTTTAGATGAGTATTATATTACACAGCCGAGTTTTAGCCCCGAATTAGTCCAATTACGTCATTCTGCAGTTTAACTGAACTTCAGTAACAAGATTACAGCGTCCACTCACCCCACGTTGTGTAACTAATTTAATTATATATGTATGTAGGTATCATCGCCGTGTACTCCTGGCATACAATAGGCCACTCCTTCCTTTCCTGTGGGTGTCGTGAATAGGCAACTAAGGGAGGGCGAGGGGTGGGCAGCAGCGTCCCTCTTAAGACATCTCTAAAGCCTAACTGCGGTTGACAACCCACCTGCCAAGCGTTGCAACTACTGGCAAGACTCCCCTTATGGGAAAGACTTATGTCCAGCAGTGGACAGTTAAAAGCTGATATGATGATAATAGAAGATAAGTAAGGAAGAAGGGGAAGGGAGAGACCAAGGCACCATCACACCAAGATTACATCAGGCAGATCAAGCAAGGATTTGGTGTCGTGTCGTATCAAGAGGTGAAGAGACTCGCTGAAAATCGTAGTGAGTGGCAAGAGCTCCACCGACAAGAGTGCAACTTTTAAAAAATAATTAAAGCAATCAAAAGAAACTCTGCTAATATTCAATGGTAGTTAAAATAAAAAAAAAAAACTATTAATTGGAGGTTTTGATTTGATACCAAATGCATTTAGAGAATGGCAGTTTTTGTAAAAATTTCAACAAAATATTTATTTATTTTTATTATTATTTCCTTTTTCTTTTCTTTAAGTAAGTGTCTCTGGCCTTCATTCTAGGAAAATCCTGTGTAATGAAGGTCAGGCTATTTATTTATTTAACTCTTTATTACACCATAAACAAAAATATACATAATTATTTTTTTTTCTATAATATATTTTCTTATTATTGTATTTATTTATTATTACCTGAAGTTTACAGATGATCAAACTCCAACACACTACAGGTAATTACAATTTGTACGTACATGTCAAGTTGTTTACAATAATTAATATTAATAATTAACTATAAAATATTAAGATTGTATTTAATTTTCATAAAATGACAATTCTGTAACTTTAATGCACTATAGCAAATCTTCTTCTTTTCATTTAAGAGTTTCCTCTTGTCGGTGCAACTAATTCATGCATCTTCCTCCAGCCAGCTCTATCCCAGGCCATATCCTTTATCTCCCTATACGACATGACGCCTAGTTTCCTTTATCTGTCCCAAATAGTTAATCCTCGGCCTTCCTCTTCCTCTTTTGCCCTCTATCTTTCCTTCTATTATGCTCTTAAAAAAATCGTCATGTCGTATAAGGTGGCCCAGCATTTTGCCTCTTCTATTCTTTATTATTTCAATCAATGTTCTCTTCTCGTTTACTCTTTTTAGGACTTCCTCGTTCGTTAGTTTTTCTGTCCAGCTTATCCTTTCCATTCTCCTCCATGTCCACATTTCGAATGCCTCAAGCATCTTTCTTTCCTTCTGCGTCATTGTCCATGTTTCACACTGTAGTAAATAGGAAAACGATAATCGTGTATGTCAAAATCAATTTCAACTAAAATGTCAATATATACATAATACTTATTAATTACTTATATAATACATTATATAAGTTTAGAGAAATTTTAATAAACAAAAAACATCAAATTAAAGGTTAAACTGCAAATGAAAAACAATAATACTATCACAAAATGTAGATAATAACAATAATAATATAATTGACTTTTCATTAATTCTATTAAGAGAATATTTATTTATTTACCAGAGGGAGACTTTGTACAAAAGTCGATTGCTTGGGTACCTCTGTCCCATTCGTGTTTCAACTGTGAAGCAATTGTTTTTTTTTTTTATACAACTTAGAATGGCGAACAAGCTGACGGTCCACCTGATGGAAAGTGGTAACCGTCGCCTATAGACATGGGCAGTACCACAGACATAACAGAGTATACTGTTTCGCCCATGATACCCCCCATGCGTTGCCATTCCTGAGGACTTAGGAATTGTGTTTGCATGGCTGTGTTTCAGTTTGAAGGGTGGGATATGGCGTGAATTTACTGGGTACAGAGGAATGGCAACGCATGAGGGGTATCATGGGCGAAACAGTATACTCTGTTATGTCCACGGTACTGCTCATGTCTAAAGGCGACGGTTACCACTTTCCATCAAGTAGGCCGTCAGCTTGTTCGCCATTCTAAGTTGTATAAAAAAAATATCATTTATTACATTAAGAAAACACTTATACCATCTTACGTCTTAATATAAAAATTTACATAATTAATGCACACTTGTAAATGCGTTTACACAAAAAACTAAAGCAAACCAAGCGATCTACGACCGGCCAGCGCCATTTAATGTACTCGTGGCCAGTATTGCTTAATATTTGACGATAGATTGTTCAACTTGACGAGTTTTTCTTCAAAACAAGCGATTAGGCATCATCTCTTTATGTAACAATGTTTTAAGTGACTCTGTAGGTATTACATAGCTCGAAAAATCGCAAACATATAGGGAAGAAAGGTTCTTGAGGGGCAAACGTAGTGTAAAACGAGATAAATAGAAGAGGCGACTAAGAGAGCTTATGATGGACAAAATAGGTAGCAGTGTCCCTCTTAAAACTTCAATAAAGCCAAAATGTGGTTACCAACACGCCTGCCAAGTGTGGCAACTACTGGCACAACCCCCCTTATGGGGGAGGCTATGTTCAGTACTGGACAGTTAATGGCTAATACAACAAGATTTAAATAAACACAAAAGTTATAAGATTTCAAAAAGTAACTGTTGAATTTCTTACCAGTTCTTCTGCGCACCGAAGAGTTACCATCTTCATCCATTAAAAATAAAATAACGCGATATATTAAAAAAAAAAACATCAGATCGAACAGAACCCGGAACCTATTCCACAGCGCAACCTCATTTTTAATCGCCGCACCGCACAGGTCATAATTAGTGCATTATTACTGTCTTGTTAACATTATATCAAGATTGCGTGATACATAACAATGTGCCTAGAGGTTTCATAAGAACAGATCTTGGTTTTGATCTTTATAGTAACTTAATTTTTTTTATACAACTTAGAATGACAAACAAGCTGACGGCCCACCTGATGGAAAGTGGTAACCGTCGCCTATAGACATGAGCAGTACCATGCACATAACAGAGTATACTGTTTCGCCCATGATACCCCCCGTGCGTTGCCATTCCTGAGGACTCAGGTGTTATGGCTCTGTACCCTGTAAATTAAATTTTAAAAGTTGCCCATGACACCAGCAGCGAATGCGCTAAAGTTATGTAAAATATTCACTTCTTACAAAATCACTTCAATATCAACACTTTTTAAAACACGAAAGTGTATTAAAATTTAAACAAACCAATTTAATTTTACAATAGCCTTTTTTTTTACAAAACTAAAAACACCACAGACCTAAATCGAAATAGATAACGCTGGTACGTCAATTGATATAAAAATTGTGTCACTGCTGACGATACTTGCCTACAGTTCGTGATGTTACGATACAAAAACTATTTGTTAACATTAATCTCCTGGGGTAAGGAATTGTTAGTAATGCGATCTACCGGTCTCATTGCAAGCAATATATCCTAACAGGTCGACCTCCACGTGGTTCTCCCTGGAAACCTACGTGGTAAACTTTTGATAAATTCATTACGACGGGCAAACTAACCTGCTTCATCCACACCTATCATCCCTCACTGGTGTCCCGCCAGCGTGTACCGATAGCACAGACGGGGTTACCATTTCACTATCACCCATAAAAAAAAAATACTAATTACCTTCTGTAGTAAATCTTCAAACTCCTCCGATGTTTTTAAGCAACTTTCAAAAGCAAAAGTTTTCAATTTGTTTGTATTTTTTTGCAGACATTCATATGTTACGCAATCATACCACAGAATATTACCTCGTCAAGTATGACGTCATCTTGACAATTGTTTTTTTTTAGTATCAATGAGATTACATATTTTTATTTTCATATTAATTTTGTGACGAATAAACCTGCTGTTTTACTTTAGTTTTAAATAAAAAATTTATCGCTGCGGAGTATTCCGCAAAACAAAACCGACATCAGTCGTGACGAAACCAAATTTACAAATCACTATTGATTTAAAAGCTAAACTACTGAAACGATTTTAATAAAAATTCTATGGAACCAAACTGTAAGTATATACTTTCAGATAAAAAGAGAATCTTTCAAATCGATTTATAATTGAAAGAAAGAAAGAAGAAGAAAGAAAGAAACTTTATTCTACAGAAATATGCGACTACACCCACACAGGGGTAAAAAATAAATTCATATATTAAGAATTATAACAATGAAACTAATCACAATATTTATATATATATATATATATATATATATATATATATATATATATATATAAACAGTTTCATCCAAAATGAGTGTATGTGTGCGTGCGTCGCAATACCTGCAAAATGAGGTGCGTGCTCAGCATTATGCTGTATTGTCAGGGACACTACAGCGCTGATTTCCAGCACGCGCCTCGCCAACCCGCGGGCTCCTATTAATAACAATAATATTTGGATAAGTTGACTAACACAGTTGTGTGCTTAAAGTGTATTGTGTAAAAAAAATGATGGAGTTATAAGGTACCAAATATAAAGTAACAACGGATTCTTGAACCTCCTTTTTTGGAGTATGTTAAAAATGTAGTTACAGTTTAAGTCCGCATATATTTAAAAGATTCTATCCAACTTACAGATCAAAATATACTTGTAAACTTTGAATCAACATACAAATAATTTTACACACTCTCCCACACACATACATTCAAATTACACTCTACACACAGGGAGCACATTATTTCACAATTTTCATTATTGCCAATTGTTATAATTAGATATACTAACTTTATATAAAATCAATATTCTATATGTAGCACTAAAAATTTAGCTGAACTAACATTATACTATGTAATGAGGGTTGAGCGCTGTTGTCTGAGATACAGGTTTTATAACCTAGTTCAGACACAGATGTTTAAACTGATCCAAATGTACAAAAAAAAATGTACTTTGAATCGAAATTAAATCATAATTATTTACACTTCATTAAATGAAATAAATTATATTACCCATTACTTATATATAAAATCCTAAATTAAACATAATCCTAACTTTACTATGAACAAATATAAAATAAAGTCACATTTATCAAAACGGGATGAGTAGTTTAAGCGCTATGTTGGAATATATGTAGACGACGTACTCCAAAATGATACCACTTTTATAGTTCCGCTAGTGTTTTTTTTTATATTTATTTACATAACAAAATTACAGTTATAAGACATTACATTAAGAGATACAAGAATGGTATGCAAAAATTCAAATCATTCTTTTTCTTTTTTTTTTTAATATATTATATGGCTTCTTTCCAGCCATGACCAATATGTAAATAAAAACATACATGTCTGGTAAAAATTTGACCGCACAAATCTGCGACATCTATTTCTGTCAATATCTGTGGGTTAAAATCTATACTTATAATAATAAAAATATAAAACACTATTATTTATATCTATTCGTTGACAATTAGTTGTTGCAACACGCAGTGCGACCGAGTCGAAACGAGTTCCATGTCGATTTCACGCCGAATAACTGAATTATTTTTTTTGTTTATTATATATGGTAAACAACATTTGTTCTTATATATTAATAGATTTTGTTCAAAAACAAAACCTATTTTAATATTAAACCAGTTATTTTAATTGAAAAAACCAATCCACTGAATCACCAGAGGGAGACTTTGTACAAAAGTCGATTGCTTGGGTACCTCTGTCCCATTCGTGTTTCAACCGTGAAGCAGTTGTGTTTGCATGGCTGTGTTTCGATTTGAAGGGTGGGATATGGCGTGAATTTACAGGGTACAGAGGAATAACACCTGAGTCTTCAGGAATGGCAACGCATGGGGGTATCATGAGCGAAACAGTATACTCTGTTATGTCCATGGTACTGCTTATGTCTATAGGCGACGGTTACCACTTTCTATCAGGTGGGCCGTCAGCTTGTTTGCCATTCTAAGTTGTATAAAAAAAAATCGCACAACCACTCTTTGGAATCAACACCCAGCAGTAGTATTTCCGAACCGATACGACATCATAACCTTCAAGAAAAGAGCATATTCCCTTTTTAAAAGGCCGGCAGCACACCTGCAATGCCTCTGGTGTTGCGGCTGATCATGGGCGGGCGGCTAAGGGAAAACGAGGGATGGGCAACAGGGCCCCTCTTGTAACCGTTACCAACAGTATTATATTATCTGTGCCGTTACCAATCCGCCTGCAAATCGTGGCAATTACTAGCAAAACCCCCACAGGAAGAGGCTTATGTTCAACAGTGGACAGTTAAAGGCCGATATGATGATGACGATGATGACCATTTCAATACAAAGACACTGCGATTTCTAGCCATTATTGATTCCATTGTGGCGTCTGTAAATAAATATTGTAAATATTCATCTCATAGCCACTTGTCAACATCATTACTTTCTTTTCCATCAAGTAGGTTAATTTAATTGTACATAGATGTTTCACCTCTTTCTATCTTTCGCACTGGACATACAGACATGACAGCGACGTTTACTTCTCACATTCATTTATGCTGTCATTCTCTCATTATATGAAAATCAATAATATAATCAAGTTGGTTGTTACTTATTTCCTCCAAACAACTACACCATCACAAATGAATCAATTTATTTTTTCTTTGTGCTCACTTAAGAAAGTAAATGTAATTATTACTGATTGCCAGTGAATGCCCTTAGTATAATAAAGTGGTATTACATCGCCACCTTCCGGCTGGGTTGTCAGTGGCGACCTCTGTTCACTGTATAAATATAAACTTCCTACTCGCTATATTTAGCGGACAATAAACATCTAATTAACTATGTTATTAATGACATGGAACCGTCAATTAACAGATATACAAGAGGATGACGAGATTTGAAACGAGTTTGAGTTTAATAATATACTTTATAACGTGGGTTTACACAAGCAATTTGTTTAAATAGATAAGCATTAACTGCGGAATGTATGTAAGCGAATCACTACAAAATAGATGCACCTATTTGACTAGCTCTTTTTTTTTAACCATTTCAAAAAAGAATGAGGTACTCAATTCGGTTGTATTATATAATTCTTTTATGTTTGTTACCTAATACCTCCGTAAATTATGAACAGATTTTCATTTTGACAGACAGCCACCATGTTTCGCAGAGAAGAAAGAGAGAGAGATTGGGCGGAGCGGATAAAAATCCAGTATTTATTACAGATTAAATATTACGAGATTAAATATTATATATTAAGACACTACCGACTAAACTGTCTTTCAAAAAAAAAGTTCACGCTCACTTTGTTTACTTTATCCGAGCAGTAAGTGCTTTATATTATTCTCAATTTCGTGTATAATATAGTATATGTCATATTTGTGTAAGTATATTTGTTATTTATATATATTTATTCGTTTATATATGTAATTTTAGTATGTATGTATATCAACAATTACTAGTACCGCATTCGAGTATTCTGTCACTTCCCTATACTTGACTGGGAGAGAATGCTTGTAGCATTAAGTCCGCCATGTACACATATATGTACTAATGAATAAATAAATAAATATTGTATAATACATAGGTTACTTATTATATTCCAACAGTATCATGGACATGACAGGTTATAATGTAACAAACAAGATACTCCTAATATGTTGCCAGAGACATGCTGGCAACATATTAGGAGCTGCCGTCTTGTTTGCTTATTTACCATTACTTTTTGCAAAAACATAAACTATTACTCCCACAGTTAAGAGGAATCTAATGATACTCCATTTATTATTATCCATCACGCTGTTTACACTACACTTTCACCAAAATTTCGCACATACTCACATCATACATACATACACATTTACATTCAATCTTCTCATAAACGTCACCTTTCTTTCGTTGAAATACAAACTTGCTATACCAAAGTATTAGTAAAAATATTTACAAGACAAAAATTATTATAGTATTGACGAATTTCTTAATGATAAATAATTAAATCGTCGTGTATTTGGGCACCTCTGTCCCATTCGTGTTTCAACCGTGAAGCAGTTGTGTTCGCATGGCTGTGTTTCGGTTTGAAGGGTGGGATATGGCAGTGAATTTACAGGGTACAGAGGAATAACACCTGAGTCCTCAGGAATGGCAACGCATGGGAGGTATAATGGGCGAAACAGTATACTCTGTTATGTCCATGGTACTGCTCATGTCTATAGGCGACGGTTACCACTTTCCATCAGGTGGGCCGTCAGCTTGTTTGCCATTCTAAGTTGTATAAAACAAAACATGTTTTTGTAGCGACGTTTATTATCTCCTCAGGATATAGAGTGCGTTTTCCAAAGGAGATATATCACTTATGTATAAGTGGACTATAGCCACATATTAAGTGCTGCAGCATTTTTCCCCCTAATTATCATCATCTTCATCATCCTACCCTTGACCCAATTCATTTGGGGTCGACGTAATATGTTTTTATCCATATTACAAAAAGATTTGGCTTAGAGTTTTACGAGAGGCCACCTGCCTGACGTCAACCCTCTTTTTCCCCCTAATATAAGTGTAAATATATGTATCATTACCATTAAGTTCCCTTAGATACCTCTTACGACGCCCATGTGAAAGAAAGGGGACCACATGACGATTCTAAGTCATACTTATAATATATCAAGTGATTGATAAACGCGCCGTACCGTATAAAAGACATCAACGGGCATAATGATAAGTACTAGAATGTTTCTTATTATTTTTTTAAATATATGTGTATGTATTTATTTTACGAGCGTAGCTATAAAACGAATCTGTTTTAGAACTGCCAGGAAAACTGCATGTTAAAAGATTTTTATTTTGTTAATCTAATAATAAATAATAAAGGTAAGAACTAAGGTACAATATCGATACAAATAAAGATGTTTCATTTGAACTTATGTTTTCTAGATCTCATATATACATACAAACATACATACATATATAGATACTCCTTATTGTTTCCTCCAAAAATTACAATAATTAACTTATTATAAATACAAACAATTACAAGAAATGATCACAATGAGAAAACAATGGGCGACCTAATCGCTAAAAGCGATCTCTTCCAGGCAACCTTTGGATGGAGAGGAGTAATTATAAAGAATTTGGTGGGAGGCACGATAAAAATTTTAAATGCATATGAAGATATAAACATATATATACATATAAATACATATATACACACTGATACATTAGCGAGAATCAGTTTCTATTTTGGTCAGTCACGAAACGCCTTGACTTAGAAACACGTAAATAAAACTCACTGCATTTTCCAATACCTATGTATTAATATGAACGTAGCAGTCATGCCGGCGACTGAGGTATAAAAATTCATACATAAAACTAAATAAATGTTGTTATCATCCCTTTATGTATGTTTTCTAATCGTACTAGCAATACTAAATATTTTCAATCGATTTCAATAGGCAGGAGGTATCCAATTAGATAGATAGATAGATACTCTTTATCGTTTCCTCCATAAGATTACAATAGTAAACTTATTATAGATACAAACAATTGTATTTATTTTTAAGTTTGTTGCCTCATAACTCCGTTAGTTCCAAACTAATTAATTTTTTTTTATTTGAATATCTTAGATTCGGATAGATAGAGCATCGAGTCTCAAAAACGGATATATATATATATATATATATATATATATATATTAATTAATCTTTAAGTGATGCAATAAAGATTCAACAAATTTAATTCAATTCCGAACAGCCGTTTAAGCATCTTAACAAACTTGTACCTTCATAATACATATTTACAACATTTGTTGAAATAAGTACAAATCACTTATTTTAAATATCGTACTTAAAAACTTATGTACTTAAATCGTATTTCATAGTTCTCAAAAATAGAAGGTCACAAGTAAAAGAAATTTATTGACTCTATAAAGACCGGAGTGGATTAGGTAATTTATATTTAATTCTCGCTGCATACTACGATCACGAAATATAAAAATCTGTTACAATATAAATAAACTGACCTTTTTGTTCGCTATAAATTATTCAGAACATAAATAGAATCATGTGTCAAAAAATTATTACCTCAACTAAGCATACAAGACTGAATATTAAAATTATTTTAAAATTATAAATATACATTGTCAATTATAAATATTACCAGAGGGAGACTTTGTACAAAAGTCGATTGCTTGAGTACCTCTGTCCCATTCGTGTTTCTACCGTGAAGCAGTTGTGTTTGCATGGCTGTATTTCGGTTTGAAGGGTGGGATATGGTGTGAATTTACTGGGTACAAAGGAATAACACCTGAGTCCTCAGGAATAGCAATGCATAGGGGGTATCATGGGCGAAACAGTATACTCTGTGTGGACTTACCACGGTTTTTGCCACTTTTTATTATGTCTTAAGGGGGACGCTGCTGTCTATCCCTAGAACATTAAGTACCCGATTGATCGTTCATAGGAATTTAATTATCAAATCCAGCGCAGGATATACCAACAAAGTTTCAAGTTCAGTTAGTAAATGTTTTTTTTATACAACTTAGTATGGCAAACAAGCTGACGGCCCACCTGACGGAAAGTGGTAACCGTCGCCTATAGACATGAGCAGTACCATGGACATAACAGAGTATACTGTTTCGCCCATGATACCCTCCATTCAAACCGAAACACAGCCATGCAAACACAACTGCTTTACAGTAGAAACACGAATGGGACAGAGGTACCCAAGCAAACGACTTTTGTACAAAGTCTCCCTCTGGTAAATTTATTATACATTTTTAACTACTTAAGTGGGATATTATTTATTTATTTATTTATATACTTTTGTACATTTACTTATAGATATTAGGTTATAGCAAAAACGAATTGTAATCGAAAATAAATAGATATTAATCTAGATAG
This sequence comes from Galleria mellonella, assembly GCF_026898425.1. Lineage (NCBI taxonomy): Eukaryota > Metazoa > Arthropoda > Insecta > Lepidoptera > Pyralidae > Galleria > Galleria mellonella. Next base: position 261,322 of record NW_026442098.1, read on the forward strand.
ATATGCGCAGTACCATGGACATAACATTTTTTTTTTATATACCACTGAGGTGGCAAACAAGCATATGGCCCACCTAATGGTAAGCTATTACCTTAACCTATGAGTGTTTCTGTCAAAGTTAGCTACGGCGCCTGTAGACTTTCTACAGATTACACTGTTCACTTGTAGGAAGTAACAAGTCAAGAATACATAATATGTGCTTATTATTCGCGACGTTTCAATGCCGCTCGTCTGAGGTCAAGTAACAAGATCTCGGCCGTTTTAACTAATTCGCTCGCGGTTGACCTTTGTGAGCAGATGTCTTGAGATACACAAATCTGAAGATTGATTACACCTTTTATACTTTGATCGAGCCGCGTTACAATGTTTATGGTGTTGTAAATAGCAGGATTCAGTAATAAAACATATATGTATTTGTAATATAAAATAATAAGTTTAGTTAAAAAAAAATACGAGACATGTCTTATAAAAATCTGACATAGAACAAACTTAAAAATAAAAAATTGTTCTAAAAAACTTCAGTGTCAACAGCCAGTATTTTTTTTTTTGATGGATGAAAATGGTATGGTAACCCCGCCTGCGCTAACGGAATACGCTGGCGGAGCACCAGTGAAGGGTGATAGATGAGAATGAAAACAGGCCAGTCAGCCCATCATGATAAATTCAGCAGGAATTAACCATGATAGTTTCCAGGGGGAATCGCGATGAGGTCGACCTGGTCGGGTATATTGCTAGCAATGGGATCCTCAGTCTCCATTACAAACAATCCCTCTCCTCCAACAGCCAGTATTAAAACTCCAACATATGGACATTTATTGATTATCTACTTTTACGACTTCGTCCGTGGAATTGGCATACGTTTACTGAGCGAGATAAAAACTAGCTTATATATCCTTTTACCTCCCATATAGTACGTATATACTAAATTTGATAGTAGTCTAAATTCTGTAAATTATGTAACATTATATTATAACTTTTAAATTTCCTTTCATTGTACTAGTTTTTGTTAGTACTCAATAATTCTAGATTAATATCTATTTACTTTCGATTGCAATTCGTAAACAGTAATACCGAACAAGACAAATAGACATGATAAAATCCTGGGTTTTTAAGGTTTTTTTTTTTTTAATGTTTTTTTTTTTAAACAAATTAGAATGGCAAACAAGGGGGTGGGCACTATACAATTCCAGGCCCACCCTGTTCAATAAAAGCCTATGCAACTAATCAACAATAATAGTATAGAACATTAACGTTCGTTTCTCTCTACCTACACCGTTAGAAGCATGGCGTGATGATATAATTATTTACATTCATTTCACAATTGTAACACATTACTAAATTACGCTATATTCAAGGAAAGCTGCATCATTTTCGTGACATTTTAAAATAATAATAAAGTAACAAAATAATAATAACATTTGATTTGTTTCATTCTTATTTTTTTCAATTTAACAATACAATAAAATTGGAGAATAAAAACAATATGCCCCGAGTGAGGTTCGAACTCACGACCTCGAGATTATGAGACTCGCGCGCTGCCTACTGCGCTACCGAGGCGATTGCGTAAGGTGTCCAAATTAATATTCAATTCCTACAGAACATTTCATAAAAAATATTAACATGAAATATATATAAGAATCTTAAATAAAATAAAAATATAATATAAAAAAATATAAATATAATAATAAAATCAAATGTGTAATATAAACGAATTTCAAATCCAACATATTAATAGTACAGATAATATAGTTATGGTAAGTAGTTCTTTACATTGTAATAATACTGTACTAGCAATAATGTATAGCCGAAAATTAAAATAGGTTTCTCTGTATGAAAATGTATTTATTGAAAAACAAATGTCAGATCAAATAGGAGTTGAACTTTCATGCTGAGGGTTCCGTACTAAAAATATTATATTTTTTTTTTTTTATTTTCTTTGATAAGAAAAATATTTAAATATGAAGATATAAGATTACCTTAAACATATTGTAAAAGTATTTATTTTATATATAATATATGTATGTATGTATATGTAGACTTTGTACAAAAGTCGATTGCTTGGGTACCTCTGTCCCATTCGTGTTTCAACCGTGAACAGGAAGAAGAACCGAAGAGCAGGCGGGAAACACAGCTGTTGCTTTTTTCAAATATAAGTTAAGTTTACAACAAAAAAAAATATAAATTGACAAAATGATTATCACAAACTTCGTATTGATAACAAAAAAGAAGCTACCAAGCTACAATAAATCACAGTATTCTGATATGGAACCCTAGAAATTGCAATCACCTGCACAAGCCAGGGAATGGTAACTACACCTACTACCCAATTCTATCTGTTCTCCTTTAACCAAAGGTTGTCTGTAAGAGATTGCCCTAGCGATAAGACCGCCTTTTGTACCTTTATGTATATACTAGCGGCCCGTCCCGGCTTCGCATGGGTGGAGAATTTTACAACATTTTAAAAAGTGGTTATTGTGACACAACGATAATAGTTGGACATACAGTGTCGCGACGTTTTTTGTAGTTATTGATATTTTCTTCAATATTGTAAAACATACTTTTGTTTGAAACCAATAGTTTCCGCAGCGCACGCGACCAAAGATTTTATAGCATTTTTTTTGCACTTTGAGTTACGTTACTAAAGTTTTAGTAAGGATCCCTAATCTTTTCTAGCGATAAATATAGCCTATATTACTCAGGGTGAATGTAGCTTTTTAATGGTGAAAGAATTTTTTAAATCAGCTAAGTAGTTTTTGAGTTTATTCATTACAAACATACATACACACAAAAATACAAATTTTTCCTCTTTATAATATTAATGTAAATGTAGATTCCAATGTATACTTTATGTTACTGTATTTCACTTGAATTATTCACTTGTCATTGTATATTTGTTTATATTTATATATTTATAATAAGTTTACTATTGTAATCTTATGGAAGTAACAATAAAGAGTATCTATCTATCTATCTATCTATTTTTGTTTATAGTGCAATAAAGAGTTAAATAAACAAATAAATACACCAATATACTGATTGTCATCACCACCAGGAACCAATAGCCGGCTGCAATTTTGAAAGTGTTTCAAATTAACTTTCAGATTTTAATGATTATCAAAATACAGTTACGTGATGATTACAGATGTGCGTTGCAATTCGTATTATGTTGTTTCTACAAACAATTGCTGTCTAGTTTAGAAGTAGTCTGATGAAAACAATAATAAAAGATTTTGTTTTACAAAAAAAAATTGCAGTTGTGTAAATTATTTTATATAATGTAACATTTTGTGTATTTATTTATGTATGAATTTATTACATGTATATATTTATTTATTTAATAATAATAAATTCTTTATTGTGCACAGTAGAAATGTATATAAGGAGTATTTATACAGAATGTGCATATACAAAAGGCGGCCTTATCGCTAAAAGAAATCTCTTACAGACAACCTGGCATAAATCTACACTAATATTATAAAGAGGAAAGATTTGTATTTTTGTGTGTATGTTTGTAACGAATAAACTGAAAAACTACTTTGCCAATTTTTTGCCAAAAATTCTTTCACTATTAGAAAGCTACATTCACCCTGAGTAACATAGGCTACATTTATCGCTAGAAAAGATTAGGGATCCTTACTAAAACTTCAGTAACGTAACTCAACGTGTAATAAATGCTGTAAAATATCTTTCGTCGCGAGCGCTGCGGAAACTATTAGTGATAGAACAAAAGTATGTTCTACAATATTGAAGAAAATATCAATAACTACAAAAAACGTTGCGATATTATATGTCCAACTATTATCGTTATGTCACAATAACCACTTTTTAAAATGTTGTAAAAATGTCCACCCGTGCGAAGCCGGGACGGGCCGCTAGTACCGCCACCGCACTACCAGAATAGATAAGTACAGAGAGAATAGTAGATGGCGCAAGTCAGACACAGTAAACACAAATAAGTAATCAAACAAAATGCAAAATATTCTAAATATCTTTTATATAAAAATCGTAAAATAAGTCTAATTAATTATTTATTATTATTATTTTAGACATTAACATTGTCCACTGCTGGACATAAGCCTTCCCCCTAAGGGGAGTTTTGCCAGTAGTTGCCACGCTTGGCTGGCGGATTGGCAACTGCAGTTAGGTTTTTAGAGATGTTTTAAGGGGGACGCTGCTGCCCATCCCTCGCCCTTAGTCGTCTCTTACGACACCCACAGGAAAGGAAGGGGTAGCCCATTCTATATCAGGGCACACACGACGAGTGTAATTATATGTTTATATTACATGAATATATCAAGTATTGCTTTATATTTCCTCTATTCAATAATGCACCGCCTACTTATTTCTCTGTTCGGTCAATGGTTGACTGGTAGAGAACACCGTCCGGTGTTATGTCAGCCAAATGTGAGTACATAGAATTTGACTGTGCACTAAAGTACAAATATTATTTTTATATTTTTTTTTTAATAAAACACAGCGCATAATACTCATTGATAATGTAATTTTTTATAACAATAGACGCTAGACAATATTTTTTAGTAGTTTTGTCTACCTGTCTGTCTTTTTTTTTATACCACTGAGGTGGCAAACAAGCATACGGCCCACCTGATGGTAAGTGGTAACCGTAGCCTATGAACACCTGCAATACCAGAGGTATTACGCGCGCGTTGCCGACCCTGAAGAAACCTCTTTACCCCCTTTTGAAGAACCCCATGCTGTAGTCTCTTGGGAAAACCTGTCTGTATGTTTTTTGGCATCACACAAAAACTACTGCGCCAAATTGGATACGGTTCTCACAGTTGCATTCCTGAAGGTCTAATTTAAAATCTACTATATATGTTATCTTAAGACGCCATCCAGAAGTGGTCTGCATCATCGTCTTTAATTCAGAAGCCACACGGACGAAGCCGCGGGCGGAAAGCTAGTATGCAATAAGTATATATAAACCTTGCCAGCTATCACAACCATACCAGTTTCCTCGTGCGACATTTAGCACATGTTTTTATATCTATACGTCCTAGACACAGAAAGGCGGCAGGAAGGAACCTTGGTATGATTACGCTGACACGTAAGGGTGTGAGCTGGTGGGTAATTATAATATGTTATATACAGGCTGTCGTTTATTCTTATTTACTAATAATTTTTAAACAGCTAAATTAAAATGTTAATGTACCTCGCCATTGCATTATATTTATTTATAATTTAAAATAATTTAAATACAATTTCCATTATTTATATTATGTTATTATCCATATTGTTAATATTTTTACTTGTATTTATTTGTATTATTTGTATGACATTTAATAATTTAATTCCATTTTAATGTTTGTCAAACACAAGGCATGCTGTGGTTGCCTATAAATATAAGAACAGTTAGATCTAATCTACCAGCGTATTGTACTAAAATGTTTAGCTGTATCTTATGTTGGTAATCCTATAAATAAATAAATAAATAAATAAACTTCCAAAAGTAGTTTTCAGATAACTAGATAGATTCCTCTAAAATAATACAGCATGGGGTTCTTCAAAAGGGGGGTAAAAAGGTTTCTTCGAAGTCGGCAACGTGCGCGTAATATACCTGGTATTGTAGGCGTTCATAAGCTACAGTAACCGCTTTTCATCAGATGAGCCGTATACTTGTTTGCCACCTCAGTGGTGTAAAAAAAGATTACAATAGTAAACTTATTATAGACACAAACAACTACAAGAAATAATCACAATGAGAAAACAATGGGCGGCCTTATCGCTAAAAGCTCTTTCAGGCAACCTTGACCTTGGGATGGAGAGGAGTAATTATAAACAGTTTGATCGGAGGCACAATGAAAGTTCTGGAAAAAAAATTAAATACATGTCTATTTACATATATATATAACTACATAGTATAAAACAAAGTCGCTGTCGCCGTCTGTCCGTCCCTATGTATGCTTATATCTTTAAAACTACACAACGGATTTTGAAGCGGATTTTTTTAATAGATAGAGTGATTCAAGAGGAAGGTTTATATGTATAATACATGCATAATATTGTAGAGAAACACTGATAAATTTAGAGATTTCTAATGTTATATCGTAAATAAACACACTTTTTTGCGCTTACATGCAAACGCTGGCCGAACCCCACGAGATAAATCAAAATAATGTACTCCAGTATTGTACACCTTAAAAAGGTCAACAAAAAAGTCCGCAATGGTATAAGTCTATCTCTTTGTTGTTTATAAAGACATTCTAAAATAGGTAGGTATATTTAGTTTAGCACTGCACCCGTGCGAAGCCGGGGCGGGTCGCTAGTAATACATAAAACATAAAGTTATAAAATTTTTAGATATCTGAAGAAATAAGCATGCTAACCAGACAAATAAACAAATTTACAAGATGACAACTTTCTCAGATGAAAATCCTTAAGTTCGTCTGATTTCTTGTTCACCAATCCTGAACCAATTTTCATAAATTTTTTTAAACCGATAGATTTGCGCCCGTAACGTGCTTTCTTTTCAATACGGAAGCAAATATCATTATTCAAATTGCGATCGACAAGGTTTTAGTATGAAATGAAAATGGAGTACAAAGGGGGAAAGGGATTGTTAGTAATGGAGACTGAGAATCCCATTGCTAGTAATATACCCAACCAGGTCGACCTCCTCGCGGTTCCCCCTGGAAACTATCATGGTTATTTCCTGATGAATTCATCATGATGGGCTAACTGGCCTGTTTTCATTCTCATCTATCACCCTTCACTGGTGCCCATTCCATTTTCACCCATCAAAAAAAATGGAGTACAAAACCCCGCCTACGATATCAGTATACGCTGTATTTTTTTTTTTTAAACCAGGGAAGAATGATAGCTGCGTATGAAGTCGAGTCAATCTGTCGTGACGAATTCACTTAAACCTAATCACGATGGTGGCTGAAAATGTAACTTGAACCATCCTTATATTATTCTTACTAATTGGCATAATTATGTCAATTTAAAAATAATCATAAATATCGGTTTACAGTTGGCAAAGAACCTAGCGTACATGGAAATAATTTAAATTTTAAAATAAAAAGTAACATACACGATGAAAGCAAATTTGATTTGAGAAATAGATAGATAGATACTCTTTAATGTTTCCTCCATAACATTACAATAGTAAACTTATTATAGATACAAACAATTACAAGAAATAATCACAATGAGAAAACAATGGGCGACCTTATCGCTAAGAGCGATCTCTTCCAGGTAACCTTTGGATAAAATCAACTAAATGGGAAAATATCGCGAAGGTACGAATTAAAAACTGTTTATAATCATTCCTCTCCATCCCAAAGGTTGGCTGGAAGAGATCGCTTTTAGCGATCAGGTCGCCCATTGTTTTCTCGTTGTGATTATTTCTTGTAATTATTTATATTTATAATAAGTTTACTATTGTAATCTTTTGGAGGAAACAATAAAGAGTATCTATCTATCTATCTATCTAAGAATCTCCATCTTTTCCCCGGATTATTTTAAAACAAATAAATAAATATAGACAATCAATATGTAACTGCGAGGCCGATTCGATTATATCCCATATCGAGTATAAATCGATATTCGATACAAACAAACATCCTATGAACATTCACTTGCCTCTTACGGAAAGTGGCATACGGAATACAAACACCGACCAACATTCAACGTGTAGTCACTAATACCTTGCAATAAGGTTCAAATTGCTGTGTTTATAAGTTTGCAAGCCGCATATATGATTGTACGTCTGTGTTACCTTACCATTCGCGATGTTATCCAATGTCGCGGCGGAAGGAAATAAGGTCATGTACCTACGCGTTGTAAATATGATATGTGAGATAGGTTTTCGGCCACTTGTACCTACAAGTATTGCAGGAAAATGTATCTACTTGGGATTTCTAGAAATAACTAGAGACACCTTGATTTACGGAAGATGTCGTATATTTTTATTCACTTACGTTTTCTTATTAAAAAATGTATTGCTACTGTATTTTTAGTGATTTCGTGTTTCTACCGTGAAGCAGTTGTGTTTGTATGGCTGTGTTTCGGTTTGTAGGGTGGGATATGGCAGTGAATATACAGGGTACAGAGGAATAACACCTGAGTCCTCAGGAATGGCAACGCATGGGGGGTATCATGGGCGAAACAGTATACTCTGGTATGTCCATGGTACTGCTCATGTCTATAGGCGACGGTTACCACTTTCCATCAGGTGGGCCGTCAGCTTGTTTGCCATTTTAAGTTGTATAAAAAAAAACACGGATTATTTTGATTTCTTATCAGCATTTTTCACAATCAAATAATTAAAAATAAATTTAAAATAACGTTTTAGCCTTTGCCGCTTATGACCTGAACCCGACGCTAGAGCTGCAATTTAAAAAGATTGAATTCGAAAATCGAACCACAAATTTTAAAATCCGAATAGTTGAGGCGCGTGCCATACTGAACAAGTGAACCGGCCAGTGTCATTGAAACGGACATCACTGCGACAGATCGATAGATATCGTTCAAATCGCTCACCATTTATCAGGGGAGCCAAAAGCCCTGGCGTGTCACTCATGAACAGTTCGCGGGACTTTCAATGCCGAACTTAATAATGTCAAGAGCTCGACACATACCTGTACACTTGCTTTTTTAATGTAAACGTTTATAGTGTGGCACAAGGTACAAGCGTTGGCGATATAACGAGGCGAAAATTCTGAGGCGGATATTAATTAATCTTTTTATATTATTTGATTCATATTTAAGTGTTATATGTGTATGTATATATATAATAAAAGCCAACTGACATCGTAAACACCAAGGCCTGACTAAATATTTTGTAAACATATTTAATGCAAATATTAGAAATTTATTTATTTATTCATATTTATTCGCATGCCACGTGGTACAAATTAGTTATTATAATAAGTAAGCACATAAGAAAATAATTTATAAATTTAATTAATAATTAAATCAGTAATTTATAAAATTAAAAAAATAATATCAAATGTCTACAAATAAATTTTATTTCAAATTTTTTTTTATACAACTTAGAATGGCAAACAAGTTGGCGGCCCACCTGATGGAAAGTGGTAACCGTCGCCTATAGACATGAGCAGTACCATGGACATAACAGAGTATACTCCTTCGCCCATGATACCCCCCATGCGTTGCCATTCCTGAGGATTCAGGTGTTATTCCTCTGTACCCAGTAAATTCACGCCATATCCCACCCTATAAACCGAAACACAGCCATGCAAACACAACTGCTTCACAGTTGAAACACGAATGGGACAGAGGTACCCAAGCAATCGACTTTTGTACAAAGTCTCCCTCTGGTAAAGTTATTATTTGTATTTTGACTATTAACTGCATTCACAACAACTAAGAACTAACTAAAACTTCAATTATTACACTAATAATATATGACTATAACGGAGGTAACACAACGAATGGTAAATAGAGAATTTAATTAAAAATTTTTTTAGTTTAAAAATTTATTTTGAATTACAATACAGAGTCACAAAAAAATCAAATCAAATCAGTTCTTGTTTTGTTGTACCATACCATAATAGCCGTTAATTGCCCACTGCTAAACATAAGCCTCCCCCATAAAGGGGGTTTAATCAATAGTTGCCAAACTTGGGAAACGGTTTGGCAACCGCAGTTTTTTTTTTCTTGATGGGTGAAAATGGTATGGTAACCCCGCCTGCGCTAACGGGATACGCTGGCGAAGCACCAGTGAAGGGTGATAGATGAGAATGAAAACAGGCCAGTTAGCCCATCATGATGAATTCATCAGGAATTAACCATGATAGTTTCCAGGGGGAACCGCGAGGAGATCGACCTGGTTGGGTATATTGCTAGCAAGGGGATTCTCAGTCTCCATTACTAAAATCCCTTTCCCCCCTGGCAACCGCAATTAGGTTGTAGTAGTATTTAAAGAGGGATGCTGCTGCCCAACCCTCGACCCTTAGTCGCCTCTTACGACGCCTACGCGAAAGGATGGGGTGGCCTCTTCTATGCCGGGACTAAATTCTAAATTTTAAATCAAGTTTAAACAACAAATAATATGAATTTCATTTCAAAATAAAATACAACAATCTCTTGTGACTTGCGGCACAACTTCAATCGGAGTTTATTTATCAACATTATTTTTTTATATACATATATAAATTCTTTATCCAAAGTATGATTTTAAAATTAAAAAATTGGGGTCAAATTTAATAACTGTTCAAATTAAATTCGAAAAAAGGAAACGGTTAATGTCCCCAAATGATTTTAACATCAGGTATGACACATTATGTAGTCCTAATGAATGAATGTAGTATATGTACATAATTATTATAATGCGACACCTACACTATGTTAGTTTTTTTTTTATAGTTCAAGAGCATATATTGGATTTTTATTACAATATCTACATATATTGTTCTGTAACAATGTAGATAAAACTAGTAATTTGACCCGGCTTCGCATGGATAGAATTTTCCAAAATACATAATATATATATTTTTTTTTATACAACTTAAAATGGCAAACAAACTGACGGTCCATCTGATGGAGAGTGGTAACCGTCGCCTATAGACATGAGCAATACCATGGATATAACAGAGTATACTGTTTCGCCCATGCGTTGCCATTGCTGAGGACTCAGATGTTATTCCTCTGTACCCTGTAAATTCACGCCATATCCCACCCTTCAAACCGAAACACAGCCATGCAGACACAACTGCTTCACGGTAGAAACACGAATGGGACAGAGGTATCCAAGCAATCGACTTTTGTACAAAGTCTCCCCCTGGTATTACTCAGTGGCGTAACAATAAAAAAAAAAACAAAATACTCATTATTAGACCAATACATAGATTTTGTAACTGAAATATATTGATATTTCTTCATACTACCCACTCCAAGTATCCAAAGGTACACGGTATACATTGCCCTCTCAGACCGTCCTCTATCTGTTAAGCCGTTAATTCCCGTCTCCAACTATTACCATAACATTATGTTTTTAGATTCATTAACACTTCATGTCACCCTTCATAAGCGTTTATGTCGTAATAGCTCTCACAATAGTCTTAATACATGCCCCGAGGCGACTCGACACAGCTCACTCGACGCGAGCTGATAGTTGTTGTCTGAACCACACGAACTGTAGGACATTCAATACCAGTGAAAGTAAATTATTATTTTTGGTTCCTTCTTTTTTTTAAGCGATTTCCAATAGGTTCTCACTTCGTCTGCATTTTTTTTCATACAACTTAGAATGGCAAACAAGTTGACGGCCCACCTGATGGAAAGTGGTAATTGTCGCCTATAGACATGAGCAGTACCGTGGACATAACAGAGTACACTGTTTCGCTCATGATGCCTCCAATGCGTTGCCATTACTGAGGACTCAGGTGTTATTCCTCTGTACCTAGTAAATTCACGCCATATCCCACCCTTCAAACTGAAACACAGCCATGCAAACACAACTGCTTCACGATAGGTGGACTGTCAGCTTATTTGCCATTCTAAGTTGTATAGAAAAAAAAAATAAAAAAAAATAAAGAAAAGTCACTAGAAGTCTTCCTGACAAAATCGCAACGAATTCGACACGATGGGCCAACTGAACTAACTTCAGCCTTACTGTTTTATAAGCATAAACGAGTTCATTATTCCAACTTCATCCAATAAACACGAAATAATAGACTAAAATAATAGTAAAAAAAACATAAAATAAGTCCTTAATAGTGCCTCGTTTTAAAGTGAAAACTGTGTGGGCGACAGATACCTCATAACCACGCCACCGTCAGAGGCTGTATCTACATAGCATTTGTTCTGTTCTCTGCTAAAATATATAAATCAAACTTTAACAAATAACAACCATGACCTAACACAAAAAGAATCTGAACTTACATAACTGGTGTATACTCGTAGACACCGGTATATTGTACTGCGATTAATTAATACAAATAATACATTGGTATACAAAAACCCAAGATTCACAATCCCACACAATTTAAATTGAACGAATAAAATGTTACTCGTATCTTACTTAGGACGAAACATCATTGGAGCCAAATACTGTGACTACAAACATAAGCAATTTAATTAAGGCAGCATTTTATAATATAACCATATTATCATGTATTTTTTGTATATTTTTTTTTATACCACTGATGTGGCAAACAAGCATACGGCCCATCTGATGGTAAGTGGTTACCGTAGCCTATGAACGCCTGTAATACCAAGGGTATTACGCGCGCGTTGCCGACCCTGAAGAAACCTCTTTACCCCCCTTTTGAAGAACCCCATGCTGTAGTCTCTTGAGAAAACCTCGGCAGGAAGCTCATTCCATAACCTGAGTGTTCGTGGGAGAAAACATCTCTGAAAACACGTTGTACGCGACCATTTAGGCTGTAAGGTATGAGGGTGAACTCCCTGTCGATGGCGAGCCGTACGATGATAGAAAGTGACCGCAGGCATCATATTGAATAATTCTTCTGAGCACAATCCGTTGTACAAGCGGTATGTTTTGGTCCATGGTACTGCCCATGTCTATAGGCAACGGTTACCACTTTCCATCAGATGGACCGTCAGCTTGTTTGCCATTCTAAGTTGTATAAAAAAAAGTCTTTTTTACTGTCCGATTGTGTATCTAAGATAATTCATGTATCAATGTAATAATCTCTATTTTGAATGGACACAAAAAAGTTATTTATACGATAGTCGTCGATCGTCGTGTTATTAGGAAAAACCGAATGGTTTCTATTAAAACTATGAACACAGCCATATAACGTGTGTTGACCTTCGCATCGCGTTTGCGCGGGAATAACCAAAATTATCTATTTCTCGGTGATAACATTGAAATCCTCATGAATCTAAACCAAGGTCTTCTTCTTAAATTAATTTCAAAAGAAGGACAATCGTTGGAATCAACTTCCAGCAGCAGTATTTCCGAACTGATACGACAACATAACCTTCAAGAAAAGTGTTAAGAGCAATTATTTTTAAGTAATGCAACCTCTTTATTAGTTTTTTTTTACGTTCATAGCATATACAAAAAAGGCCTTATATTCCTTTTTAAAAGGCCGGCAGCACACCTGCAATGCCGTTGGTGTTGTGGGTGATCATGGGCGGCGGTAGTCACTTACCATCAGGTGAGCCGCATGCTCGTTTGCCCCCTGTGTTGTAAAAAAAAAACTCAAATCTACTCTATTTTATTTTTAAACTGGTTTTCCCATATTAAATGCTATCTGATATTATAAACAGGTTTATAATATCAGATAGCATTTCTATGTTTTTTTTATGGTTGATAATGGAATAGTAACCCCGCCTGCGCTATCAAGATACGCTGGCAAAGCACCAGTGTATGATAGGTGAGGATGAAAAGGCAAGTCAGTTAGCCCATCTTGACAAATTGCACTAGAATTAACCACGATGGTTTCCAGGGGGAACCGCGTGGAGGTCGACCTGATAAGGTGTATTGCTAGCATTGAGCCGACTTCTCTTGTAAAAAAAATAATAATAAATACCATTTAAAGAATAGAATAGACAATTAAAAATTTTGACCAAAAAAAGGAAATTAACTTCAAATGTGACAAAACCAATAATTTTGATTTAATAACTAAATTACTGAACCGATTTTGATAAAATTTCTATGAGACCAATCACTATATTGTTTCAGATAAAAAAGAATTTTCCAAATCGTTTAAGAACTGTCAGAGTTATGAGGGAACAAACATCCAAAAGATACAACCGAATTGATATACCCAATTTTGAAGTCGGATGAAAAGTTTTATGGAACACAAAACAATTATTTTATATATATTATATATATATTATATATATATATATATATATATATATATATATATATATATATATATATATATATATATATATATATATATATATATATATATGATTGAGTATGTCAATAGAGAATATAGATGGAAGAGAATGCCATATGGTGTTAAGCTCGCCATTTGTACAAATTTTATTGTGCAATAAAGAATAAATAAATAATTAACATATGGTTCAACCCACGGAGTACTAGTCCGTGGTCCGACCAAAAGAATAAGTAATCTGGGGCAATTCTTAATCGCACTTGGCATGATAATAAGCTTTTCTAAAAACTGACATTATGAATTTCAAAATATGCAGCCAAAAAAGGCAAATGGAAATTTAGAATCAATATATACTAACCCCCCCCCCCCTAGGGGAAAGACTTATATTCAGCACAATTAGTGGCTTCTACGACGTTTTTTTTATGGTGAAAATGGTATGGTAACCCCGCCTGCGCTAACGGGATACGCTAGCGGAGCACCAATGAAGGGTGATAGATGAGAATGAAAACAGGCCAGTTAGCCCGTCACGATGAATTCATCAGGTATTAACCATGATAGTTTCCAGGGAGAACCGCGAGGAGGTCGACCTGGTTGGGTATATTGCTAGCAATGGGATTCTCAGTCTCCATTACTAACAATCCCTTTCCCCCCTTCTTATACAACGTTAGAATAACTACCTCTGACTCATCATATCGACTGTTAACTCTCCATTGCTGAACAGGAGACTCCTCCATTAGGGGAGGTTTGGCCAGTAGTTGCCACGCTTGGCAAATGGGTTGGCAACGTTAGTTAGGTTTTTGGTGATGTTTTAAGAGAGATAATACTGCCAATCTGTCGACCTTTAAGTTCCTTTAATCGCCTCTTACGACACCCACGGGAAAGGAAGTCTAGTATTATTTCATTCCTTATAATTGTTTACTTCATTTCATACTGTATGTTAAAGCAAATGCTGTGAACACCTTTAATAGGCGTGTGTATTAATATTGTATTGTATTTAATGTTTGTTATATATGTATGTTATAATGCAATATGCTGTTGGTGTTCCTTAAAATGAATAAGTTTTCGACTACCTATCCGTTTTCTTTAACTCCATTACACTGTGTCTCCATCTGGCTTTATCACGAAGACATTTATTTCCTGTTACATACATTTCTAGCTGAGATTTCTAGGTACAAACACCAACTTGCAACATAATTAAGAGTACAATGTCGTGACACGCAATTATGTAAATACGAGAATTATAAATAGTTAATAACGGAAGACATTAACTTGATATGAACGGGAGTTGTTTGTTTGAGAACTGTCAGATAGCTAGCATGTGGCGAATTTAAAGAGACTTTGTACAAGTCGATTGCTTGGATACCTCTGTCCCATTCGTGTTTCAACCGTGAAGCAGTTGCGTTTGCATGGCTGTGTTTCGGTTTGAAGGGTGGTATATGGCGTGAATTTACTGGGTACGGAGGAATAACACCTGAGTCCTCAGAAATGGCAACGCATGGGGGGTATCATGGGCGAAACAGTATACTCTGTTATGTCTATGGTACTGCTCATGTCTATAGGCGACGGTTACCACTTGTTTGCCATTCGAAGTTGTATAAATATATATACATATATATATATATATATATATATATATGTATATATATATATATAAAATCATCAGGCGCACCATAAAGAGTTCATCATCATCATCATCAGCAGCCTTTAACTGTCCACTGCTGAACATAAGACTGCACCTTAAGGAGTTTGCCAGTAGTTGTCACGCTTGGCAGGTGGATTGGCAACCGCAGTCAAGCTTTAGAGATGTTTTAAGAGGGAGGCTGCTGCCTATCCCTCCCCCTCCCCCTAAAGTTTGTGATACGTCATTTTATCCATTCATATTTTTGTTGTAAACTCAGCTTTTATTTGAAAAAAGCAACAGCTGAGTTTCTTGGCCGTTCTTTTTAGCTGAAATTGCATTCTAAACTGGGCGGTAGGTACATTCATAAAAAAATTTACTATACAAAAATATTTATAATTAAGTTTACTTGAATAAAAAATATTTTTATTTATTTATTTAACGAAAAAATGTTATTTTATAGTTACTTTTTTATTTTATAAATATATGCTATATTTAACAAATATTTAGTAATTAAAAAATATAATATTTTTGTTTTATACCACAAAACTTGCAAACTAGCATACAGCCCGACTAATGTTAAACAACCACTGTAACCTACAGACGACTGCAACACCAGGGGTTTTTTTTTTGATGGGTGAAAATGGTATGGCAACCCCGCCTGCGCTAATGGGATACGCTGGCGGAGCACCAGTGAAGGGTGATAGATGAGAATGAAAACAGGCCAGTTAGCTCATCATGATGATTTCATCAGGAATTAACCGTGATAGTTTCCAGGGGGAACCGCGAGGAGGTCGACCTGGTTGGGTATATTGCTAGCAATGGGATTCTCAGTCTCCATTACTAACAATCCCTTTCCCCCCTTCCAACACCAGGGGTGTTAGGACCATTGTCGACTCTAAAGAAACATTAACACCTCCCTCCTTTTTAAGAGCTCTATACTGTAACCTCTTATGGTGGAAGGAGGGGTAGCAGCGTCCCTCTTAAAGCATCACCAAAAGCTAAACTGCAGTTGCCAACCCACCTACCAAATACAGCAACTACTACTTTTTTTTTATACAACTTAGAATGGCAAACAAGCTGACGGCCCACCTGATGGAAAGTGGTAACCGTCGCCTATAGACATATACATAACATAGACATAACAGAGTATACTGTTTCGCCCATGACACCCCCCATGCGTTGCCATTCCTAAGGACTCAGGTGTTATTCCTCTGTACCCAGTAAATTCACGCCATATCCTACCCTTCAAACCGAAACACAGCCATGCAAACACAGCTGCTTCACGGTAGAAACACGAATGGGACAGAGGTACCCAAGCAATCGACTTTTGTACAAAGTCTCCCTCTGATACTAGTGGAACCCCCCTTATGGAGGAAGCTATGTTCAGCAGTGGGTATAAAGGTAGATACAACAACTACCGAGGTTGTCCCTAGAAATTATACCTCAAAGGACAACCTCTGCAGGAAGCTCACAGCATAGCCTGCGCGTTCCTAGGAGAAAATTCCTCTGGAACCGAACTGTATGCGACCATTTAGGTTCTAGTATAAGGACAAGGGAGAAGGGATTGTTACTAATGGAGATTAGTAGCCCCATTGCTAGCAATACACCCTGTCAGGTCGACCTCCTCGCGGTTCTCCCTGGAAACTATTGTGTTCTATTCCAAGTGAATTCGTCACGATAGGCTAACAGATCTGCCTTTTCATTCTCACCTTTCATGTGTACCTGGTACTCCGCCAGCGTATACCGTTAGCGCAGGCGGAGTCACCATTTCATTATCATCCATTAAAAATAAAGAATAAGGACAAATTCCCTGTTCCTTATGTTAGATAGATACTCTTTATTGTTTCCTCCAAAATATTACAATAGTAAACTAAAATACAAACAATTACAAGAAATAATCACAATGATAAAACAACGGGCGACCTTATCGCTTAAAGCGATCTCTTCCAGGCAACCTTTGGGATGGAGAGGAGTAATTATAAACAGTATTAAGTTTGATACGTAATACATAATATTTTCAAATACTATTTAAAAGTTTATGTCTAGTCTAGTTTTTAGTTTATGTATATATATATATATACATACATACGTAAAGAGTAAAAGTTTAAGAATCTGCGATATTGCAGGATGTGGCGATATTGCAGAACGTACTGTGACATATGAGTCACGATATATTCTGCAATATCCTGCAACGACTGTCAAACCACAGAGTTAGTACTATTATTAGTACTATTTCTTTCTTTTTTTTTCAATATAAAGACATTATTAGACCATAATTGCTTTATATTATTCCCAAATTCGTGTATAATATAGTATATATCATATACGTGTAAGTATATTTGTTATTCATATATATTTATTCGTTTATATATGTAATTTTAGTATGTATGTATATCAATAATTAGTAGTACCGCATTCGAGTATTCTGACACTTCCCTATGGTTGACTGGGAGAGAATGCTTTTAGCATTAGGTCCGCCATGTACACATATTTGTACTAATGAATAAATAAATAAATAAATAATTTTATTTGAGGGAGTACATATAAAAGTAATTCTTTTTTTTTATACCACTGAGGTGATAAACAAGCATACGGCCCACCTGATGGTAAGTGGTTACCGTAGCCTATGAACACCTGCAATACCAGAGGTATTACGCGCGCGTTGCTCCCCTTTTGAAGAACCCTATGCTGTAGTCTCTTGGGAAAACCTCGGCAGGGAGCTCATTCCACAACCTGAGTGTTCGTGGGAGGAAACATCTCTGAAACCGCGCAGTACGCGACCATTGAGACTGTAGGACATAAGGATGAACTCCCTGTCGATGGCGAGCCGTACGAAGGTAGAAAGTGGCTGTGGGCATCATATTAAACAATTCCTCTGAGCACAATCCATTGTACAGGCGATAGAACACGCAGAGGGAGGCAAAATCTCTCCTAAGACTTAAGGGTTCGATACCGCTTGTGAGCCTGGGATCATCGACAATTCTCATAGCTCGTCGTTGCAACGAGTCGAAATGTTCAAACTGGTATTTAGGTGCTGGTGATTCAATTTAAAAGACTTCAAAAAACAGGAGGTTTTAGTTCGACTGTATTTTTCTTTTTTGTTATGCGTCTATTTGTTATGTCTACGTCAATTCTGAACCGATTTTGATAATTCTTTTAGCAATAAATTATTTACTCCTACAACGATAGTCTTGATACAATTTTACTGACTATTTTTACGTGCAAGATGCACGATATCTCCTCCAAATCTTTCCTAATATTTATGATTCATTTTACTTTTATTTCTAGGGGATGGGGCGGTTGCTAAAAGCAATTTTGCACGTTCGTCCATCAATGCCTCAGTTGCTGGCCTCTGCAGTAATGTACTAAAGTAGCCTCTTACGACGCCCATGGGAAATGAAGAGGTGGCCTATTCTATGCCGGGACCACATGGCGTATATCAATCGGGTATATATTGACAAAGTTTACCTTCATCTCATCATGTTTAAGATTAAAATAATTATTTTGTAGGAAAAATATCTTTAATTATAGAAATCGTGCACTAGCCGGTGTTAAGACAGGATCCTTATAAAGGGCGTAGATACACGTGTTTACTTCACTTCCAGGGGCCTTGAATTAATTCCTACGCTTCCGTGTTGCATTTCCTACTTAGGTATAAAGATAGGATTTATAAATAGTTAGGCTAGGTCATGTCGGACCTTGGCAACTGATGCAACTAGAATAATCATTGTTTTTCTTGCGATGCGCGGCGACTCGCGGCTCATTTGAAAGTGAAATAATGTGTGTTGTATTTATAGTTGATGGTGGAAGGTTGTTTTTGTTATAACGAGGCACATACAAACAGAGAATCTTTTTAATGGAACGCAATTTATGTCATTATCTGAGGTCTGTACAGAGTTTATGTATTCAGAGGCATCGAGGCACATAAAATCATTTTCCGGTATGAATATAGACGTTTTGCCTATACCGAAGGCGGCTTAGAAATACTTGACATCAAGGGACGATTTTTTTTTATACAATTTAGAATGGCAAACAAGCTGACGGCCCACCTAATGGCAAGTGGTAACCGTCGCCTATAGATATGAGCAGTACCATGGATATAACAGAGTATACTGTTTCGCCCATGATACCCCGCCATGCGTTGCCATTCCTGAGGACTCAGGTGTTATTCCTCTGTACCCAGTAAATTCACGCCACATCCCACCCTTCAAACTGAAACACAGCCATGCAAACACAACTGCGTCACAATTGAAACACGAATGGGACAGAGGTACCCTTTAAGCAAACGACTTTTGTAC
Source organism: Galleria mellonella (assembly GCF_026898425.1). NCBI lineage: Eukaryota > Metazoa > Arthropoda > Insecta > Lepidoptera > Pyralidae > Galleria > Galleria mellonella. Next base: position 281,046 of record NW_026442098.1, read on the forward strand.
AAAGTCTGCCATCGTCTAGTATTATAAAAAAATTTAAGCGACTAGTAATGGAATGAAAAAATCATCCTGACCATGATGAAGAGTAACATACATACATACATACATACATACATACATACATACATACATACATACATACATACATAGTAATATACATTAGAAACTAACACTGTCGCCACACAAATATTGCCTTTTACGAGTCTTGCTATCACTTCCTATTGAGGGAGAAATGAGATTGTTGGTAATCAGGTCGACCTCCACGCGGTTTCCCCCGGAAACCTTCCTGGTTAATTCTCGTGAAATTCTTCACGATGGGCTAACTGGTCTGCTTTCATCCCCATCTATCATCCCTCACTGGTGCCCCATCAGCGTATACTGTTAACGCAGGCGGGGTCACCATTCCATTATCGTTCATTAAAACAAAACTGTCACTTCTTATAAGTCTGTCCCAAATGAAATGCAGTAACAAGTGCCTATGCATAATTATCTAAACGTTTCAACATGTAAAATGCAAGATAATGTGAGATGTCATTGACACATAAAGTAATGCGTGCGGGCGCGACCTCTGGCGGCGCACGGAAACACTACCGGTGCTGCGCGGGCGCGCGAGTATCCGATATACGGAGATAGCGGTGAGGTACCGTCAACAAAACTAGTATGCCCATATTTTTTTCTAAATTGAAGATATATTTTAAAAAATGATAATGGAATAGTAACCTCACCTTCACTATTGGTGTAACACCAGTGAAATTATAAATTAATATAAAAGCAAGTCAGTTTTTAAATCAAAAATCTTGAACTAGTTTAGCCACAATTGCAACTTGTTTTTTCTTTCTGGAACAAAATCAACTTGTAACTCTAAATTGTTAACTAGAAATTGTTTAATATTAAATAGGAAACTCTTTATAGCAGAAAGGGCAAAGAGCTAACGTATCACCTGATGGTATGTGACTACCGCCACACCAGAAGGAGACTTTGTACAAAAGTCGATTGCTTGGGTACCTCTGTCCCATTCGTGTTTCTACCGTGAAGCAGTTGTGTTTGCATGGCTGTGTTTCGGTTCGAAGGGTGGGATATGGCGTGAATTTACGAGGTACAGAGGAATAACACCTGAGTCCTCAGGAATGGCAACGCATGGGGAGTATCATGGGTGAAACAGTATACTCTGTTATGTCCATGGTACTGCTCATGTCTATAGGCTACGGTTACCACTTTCCATCAGGTGGGCCGTCAGCTTGTTTGCCAATCTAAGTAGTATAAAAAAAAAATCATGAGCACCCACAACACGCACGAAAATGCATGCGTGGTATCGACCTTTTAAAAAGAAAAATGCTCTTTTCTCGAATGTTACAAAGTTCAAATTAATATAAATAAATGGCACTTTTTTGCTGACCGTACAGTTCCCAACGCTGACCTTCTCCAATGTCGCACTAGTGACAATAACAATTCACCTCTCACAAGCGAACATACACTACATACAGTCCTTATTGCAACTGCATACAGTTTATTTTCCATTAAACATACAATATTATATTTTAGTAAAAAAGTTATTCAAACAACATTACTATTTGAATACTAATAAAGACTAATTTTGCATGTTCTTTCATTCTGATAATCTCATGGTAATCGTTTAGTGTGAAATTTGCTTTTTATTATCTACTATCTTTGCCCGCGGCTTTGTTCGCATGCACTATAATAACCTTTCAACATCTTATCTAATTGATATAATAAAATTGTAGATATACAACGTCTGTACATAACTTGTCTTTTTTTTCATACAACTTAGAATGGCAAACAAGCTGACGGCCTACCTGATGGAAAGTGGTAACCGTCGCCTATACACATGAGCAGTACCATGGACATAACAGAGTGTACTGTTTCGCCCATGATACCCCCCATGCGTTGCCATTCCTGAGGACTCAAGTGTTATTTCTCTGTACCCTGTAAATTCACTGCCATATCCCATCCTTCAAACCGAAACACAGCCATGCAAACACAACTGCTTCACGGTAGACAAACGAATGGGACAGAGGCGCCAAGCAAACGACTTTTGTACAAAGTCACCCTCTGGTAAATCTCTTTTTACTGTACAGTTTGTTGCTATTTGTGTACTGTAAGTGATGCAAAAAAATCTATCTATCTATATTAATCAACCTGACTTTATGAACACTCATTGTCATAGTTTCTTTCATACATGTACTTATATTACTTGCATACACCCACTCTAACTTGTCCACCTTGCTTTAGAATTATAAATTTCGTTAATTTAAAAACCGTTATTGGCTATACTTATAAGAGACTTAGCATGTAAGTTACATATATTTTAAAAACTGTGTTAATAAATAAATAAATAATAAAATATTTAAGAAAAATTTATATGATGGGTCTAAATAAGAGCAATAGAAAACGAAACGCATTTTTTAATATTTAGCTATTTACGCACCAAATAAAAATATAAAAACACCGTCTTCTTTTTGAAATCTGCTGAAAAGCTACGCGCATCAAGTTGCAGCCTGCAATTTACAGGTATAAGGACGTCAAATCTCGCAAACCTATTTACGTATTGAACTGTTTTATCCCTTTCTTTTACACGAAACTTCCAATTTGAATGAAAGTAACAAAACAGTATGATAATTGCCGGTACTGCTCACGACAGTTACCACTTTCCGTCAGGTGGGCCGTCAACTTGTTTGCCATTCTAAGTTGTATAAAAAAAAAAGTTTGTAGAAGGTTTCCGTTTTTTTGAATAAGGGAAACCCCTTATTAAGCAATTTATAAGTACATATTTTATTTTTCTTTTTTTTTCGCCAAAAAAAGTAGTTTCCAAGTCGTTTACATTATTTTCTTGCGCCTATGTTACGAGATTGCGTCGCCAATTCTCAAACTATTTTGATAAATAGTTCTTTTTGGTGTCTATAATAAAGTTTCCTCTCATATAGCTTTATTAAATACTAAATTCAAACAAAAAAAATCATAATTATCTTTAGTGGACTCTTAAAACATAACCGTATTTTATTTGGCAGTCGGGTAAAAGTGAAACAAGGCGGTTCACCTTCCTTATTTGTATATAACATTAAACTACATTGTTCCAAGACAGTTAACCGTGAACTTATTGACAAGACAAATCAACTGTTATATCTTAATTCGTTTATTATCTCAATTAGAGGTGAACTAATCGAACGGTCGTAATTACAACTGCCCCTGAAGTTTATCTTAACCCAACAAATATTTCATATTTTATTTTTGTTATGGCAAACACACTTGTTTGAATTACCGTGACGAACAGGGGTGCTCTGGAGTGGGGCGAAAGGGATTGTTAGTAATGGAGACTGAGAATCCTATTGCTAGCAATATACCCAACCAGGTCGACCTCCTCGCGCTTCCCCCTGGAAACTATCATGGTTAATTCCTGATGAATCCATCATGATGGGCTAACTGGCCTGTTTTCATTCTCATCTATCACCCTTCACTGGTGCTCCGCCAGCGTATCCCATTAGCGCAGGCGGGGTTACCATACCATTTTCACCCATCAAAAAAATGGATGGAATGTTTGTTGCTCTTTTACACAAAAACTGTTGAACGAAATATGATAATGAATAAATGAATACGATACTTTATTTGCTGATTCAGGCGGTAGAAGTCACAGGATACGGCTAGTATATAATTATATTGCCCTGAGAGTCAACTATAAGGACATTAGATACTTTAATTCTTTGCCAAACCCACTTAAGTTCTCAGGTGGGCTGGCGGCAGACGGCAGGCGTCGTAACATCGTGCACCACGGCACCATTGAACGGTCGTGATCGTTTCGTCCCGAAGGCGCAGATTTGTCATGTCTTTGTGTATTAAGTGCGTCTGTCACACGATAACCTCAGTATTGTTGCGTAAACCGAACGGAGTTTGGCGATGTGTTGGCAGTAATACTTGAAGTGAGGACGAGGTCTTCGGATGAACAAAACTGTGCGTGTAACTATTACTCGTATTGTACTCCGCCCGCTGTTGCATGCTGTGGGTGATATGGAAACTGTAAATATAAAAATAAAATCACAATTACGTACATAAATAAATGATTGCTCCAGCAATAAGACCGGCTTTTTTACTTCATATATTTTGGGTGGCAAAATTCATTGTGGCAAAATAAGTTTTAAAAATTTCTAAAACGCCAAAATAGATTGGGAAACACTGGTCTAGACAGTTGATTTAGCTAATAAATGTTCGCATACAGATATAATACAAGCTTTGCCCTATTATATTATTGAGCGTGTATGACCTCATACAAAGGTATTGTATGCAAATAAGCAGTCTACACGTACCGGTTGTACAAACAGAAATTATTATATTAATTGTTGCGTAAACTGGCGCTTTTATTCATTGAGAGTAAGGCACCACTGCCCACTGGTGGGACAGTAGTCAAAAGACAAATATTTATTTTGCAATTGGGCCTTTACAATAGGAGTGGAAAATATATAGCAACATCTGTATGTTTTAGTTACATTATTTATATAATGATACACTCTACACTCGTCTTCGAAACCCCCAGTCTCCTAACTACTTAAGGAGTAAATTCCAGTATCTTTTTGAAACTCACGAACGTAACCTTCGTTCCAATAATACTCTCCAATTATCTTTCCCCTCTCACCGTACTCGTTACGCTACAAACTCTTTTCTCCTACATTCTTCACGACTCTGGAACGCGCTACCTGATGCCATTAAGAGACTACCGACTAAACCGTCTTTAAAAAAAAACGTTCACGCTCACTCTTTTACTTTATCTGAGCAGTAAGTACTTTATATTATTCTCAATCTCGTGTATAATATAGTATATGTCATATATGTGTAAGTATATTTGTTATTCATATATATTTATTCGTTTATATATGTATTTTTAGTATGTATGTATATCAATAATTAGTAGTACCGCATTCGAGTATTCTGACACTTCCCTATGGTTGACTGGGAGAGAATGCTTTTAGCATTAAATCCGCCATGTACACATATTTGTACTAATGAATAAATAAATAAATAAATGATCCATAATGAACATGTTAAAAATTTGTTTTCCAAAAAATAATATTGGATAACAGATTTTTCACATATTGAAAATATACGACCGATATAGGTGATATCGAAATGAGTATTGATCTTTTTCCGCCATATATGTATGTACAGAAGAACCCAAAATATAGATATCAAATCGGTATCCACGTGCCAATTATTACATATCAGCAGATTATATTATTATTCCGTTATTATGAGATCGGGTCAATTGTTCGTTAACATTTCCATTAAATTCACAAAAACAGTCAAATAAAAATTAAAAAAAAAATTAATATTTAAATGATAAAATAATTTATTATTTAATCTATTAATAAAAATATAAATTTAAATATTTATAATAACGTAATATAATACTCGTGGTAAGGCGAAAGTGCAATTTGATGATGCACTATTATCAGTTGCTCAACGGCGGAATATACAATCCTGCAACTCTTAGCCGTTGTTCTTTGTACGCACCCCAACGCTGCATGCGATTGCGTGCTTGTCGACTACTATCGGCACCGCCGGTTCGTACCTGTACTGCTCAGTTCGCTCCCACGTATCAGGCTATTTCTCTGCTCAATTCTCTGATTGCTCAGCAGCCAGATATTGACATATTTAATTACAAAAGAAGTATATTTTTAAAATGTTGTACAAAATTTGTAAGTTTGTGAAATAAAACTTTGGCTCACTACACGTTTTGGGAAACTGTAAGTGTAGTGAGAAATTTTCAAATAAATAAATAAATAAATACATAGTTTTACAAGTTCTTTCTCTTCTTTTTCGTATGCTTTTACTACTTCTAATACTTTTAATATTTCGCAAAAATATTTACATATTATCTGATGTTTTTTTCCAATGATTACAGCAAAATGTGATTAATTAATATTTGATATTGGAGGGAAAGGGATTGTTAGTAATGGAGACTGAGAATCCTATTGCTAGCAATATACCCAACCAGGTCGACCTCCTCGCGGTTCCCCCTGGAAACTATCATGGTTAATTCCTGATGAATTCATCATGATGGGCTAACTGGCCTGTTTTCATTCTCATCTATCACCCTTCACTGGTGCTCCGCCAGCGTATCCCGTTAGCGTAGGCGGGGTTACCATACCATTTTCACCCATCATAAAAAAAAATTATATTGATTTTTTTAATATATTTTTTGTTAATTATGATATTATTTAAATTACATGTACTTTGTCCCGCTGTCTTTATTATATATATTTTGTTTTTATTTGGAATTATACAATTAAATTATATAAACAATTTAAGTAATGCTTTGTCCGTTACATTAAAATATCGTTAGACGATGGAAAAATAAAACACATCCGCATGGTGACGACTTGACTAATATTTTATTATAATTACACGAACTGTGAGTAAACATAAACAATACATTTAACACGGTGTGTTTAAACAAAAACAATCCTTATTTAAAAAAACTGTTAGGTCCAATATCGAAGCTAGTCGATCAGTCAAGAGGACTATCAAAAAACTTTGATAAGAACTCTAATCTTTATCTATAGGGAACATTATCGCTTGTAAATGCGACCTTATTCTTAAAGCTGCCATACAATTTAATTGGCACCTATAAATATTACTGATTCGATCATAAAACGTATAAAATTTACTTCCTTTTCCTACATTAGAACTATTTAAAACTCGAATAGAACAGCAATAAATTTAAAAATAAAAACTCATTTTCCCGCCAACCAGTTAACCCTGTCACAGCGAAAAAAAAAAGCTGCCAGCGATAATTATAAAGCCCGAATCCATTGATTTATATTCACACAGAGAAAATTGCAGTTAGAACCGTGTCCATGTTAGCTCCATTCAGATTTGCGTATTATGTGCAGTCATATGTAGAGAAGTTTTAATTCGATAAGGTTGTATCGTGTTTGCAAATGCATAAACTGCCAATTGAAATATAATTCTTATTTTAAAAATCAGTTGAAGACCTTGACACGGATTCGGTGCGTTGTCGCTGTAGGTACGTGAACACGTGTGGGTCATACAGGTAATTCCATGTGTACCGGCTTTACGGTTTGTTTGCATATTGACAGCTCTAAACGGCCACGACTGAGACGTTAACATGATAGATTAAAATATCACTAAAGCTTAGTTCACACCGCTTTAGTAATTCAATCGATTGGCCTGTAATATTACAAAAAAAAAAATTTACGAACTTACAAATTACGAACTTCTAAATAAAAAAAAATAAACAATTCGAATTACCGTATCGATATAAATAAACTGATAGGAATTTAAATTTAGAATTATAAACACAATAATGTTGTCATTAGATTAAAAATACACTTATGTAGATACAATATACTACCTACGTCTATGGTTAAAAATAAAATCAATAATGTAAATTAACTAATTAAATTGTCAATATCAGCCATATACAAGAAATAAACTTACTACCGAATATACAATGAATATATACTTATATATTTTTAAAAGAAAACTCAAAAAGTTTTCATTTAGTATCTAAACAAAAAAATTGCCATACCTAAAAAAAATATTGATCGTTTGAGTGCTTCAAAGTGATAGAAAGTGACCTCTGACTACCCCTCGTCTAATGGTATCTGTTATTTATTTATTTCGAATAAAATATTAAATGGTAGTTAATCTAATTAACACATATTTCTTTTTTTTTTTCTTGTTTTTAATATATTAAGGAATTTCACAGCTAGTTTTTGGCCACAACAGAATATCTATGTTTTTCTCTTTTAAGGGCAAAGCAATAAACTGAGTTGTGACCATTTTGCGCATGAAAAAAAAAATGTTACTTCTTTTACGTATTTTGTATATGTATTGTTTATTTATTTTTTAATTGAATATATCTTTTTTTTTATTACATATATCTATGTCTGTTGTTATTTATTTGCTGTATATAATGCAAATAAATAACATATCTGTCTATTTATCTATCTATTACGTACGGAAGTATAATATCCTAGTCTTTAGGAATTCCAGCACATAAGGGTTATGGTATATTCTAAGTATATCTTCGCTATAAACATGTCAACTTTTTTATCCATATGTACATGGATAGTGTTGCCATATTGTACATTTATTATTTAATAATGGGAGAAAGTATATTTTAAATTTATTTTTCTAAAAATTCATTTATAAGAATTTCTTTAAATGCAAGATATGAATGATGACAATGATTCGTAATGATGCTTATCGTTGATTATACTTATACTTTGATTTATATCTGATTATACACATGAAATACGTTTTCGTTTTTAAATAATTAAAAATGGCCGCCATATTAATTAATACATATATATTAATTTATAAGCAATATGTACATATATAAAAATAATTCCCAATTCTAATTAAAAAATCTGGGAAATTTTCAATCTTATCACCTGCAACTATTTCATAGTTGCAACAATGTTTGTTTCAATTAAAAAAAAAAATATGTCAGCCAATTTATCATTTGGCTGGCTAAAAATTAATACGTTTTATACACACTGGATACTATTATATTATCTGTGACACTGGGTTTTACTATAGGTTACCATTTTCTCCCCAGTGAACCTGTATTATACTGCACATTCACCCCATTGAAATAAAAAAAAAAGAAATGAAGTAAATTTTTAAACCATATTCCAATAAATCAATCAATAATTAAAAAAATATATTGGAATATAGTTTTTATACTTTAAAACTTTATTTCTATATTATTACCTAACTTCTTCACTATCAGAATATTAAATAATCATTTTATATAAATGCCTCGTCTAGTTGCAATTATTAGATATTAAAATTAAACGCTAGCATATGGGCATAGCGTGATTTGATGCAATACGTACGAACGCGAGATAAAGTTAACAAGTAATCCACTGAATAGCTCCTGGATACGATAGAATTATATCAATTTTGATATATTATTATTGGTTTATATCGATACAGTCGGCAACGTAAGCAGAAAAAAATATTAAATAAAAAAAATAATTTAAAAACTAAATAATGAAGAAATCTTTAAAGAACTTAAACACTTTTTTTTTTTTTTATAAACTTAAAGATGTTACATTAACAAAGAACTAATGGAAAATAGTAACAAGGTCGCCTATAGACATGCAAAAATACCATGGACATAACAATTAACATTTTGTTTTTTGCCATTTAAGGACTCAGGTGTTATTCACATCATAAAAACTATGTAAATTCACGCCATATACAATCTCTTTTTAAATAAGAAACAGCCATACAAACACAACTTTTTAATAAAATACCATATACTTAAATACTTTTGGGGGTTATTTATACTAAAAATGTCATACTTCTTAAATCCTGCTTTAACTATTGAAGTAATATCTTTTCCTTTTGCACTAATTTCTCAATTTGAAAGACTGTGACGAAACATTCTAACATTTAAAATAGGTTTTTTTTACACAACTTTGAATGGCAAACATAACATCGAAGACTTACAGACATCCATAGGCTATGGCAGTAGTATGGTATCTGTGACTACGCTAAACGGATACCATTTTATTATCATCGTTATCTTTTCAGCCGTTATGTCCACTGGTGGAACAGGCCTTCCTTGGGGGGGGAGGTTTTGCCATGATTTCCACACTTGGCAGATGCCATTTGAGGAATCACAGTTAACATTCAATATTGTTTTAAGATGTACGCTGCTACCTATTTCTCTATCATTAAATCCCTTTAGACACCTCTTACAACACCCACGAGAAAGGAAGGGGTAGCCCATTCTATGCCGGAACCACACAGCAAATATCCTTGTACGATATATAGTTATTATACTTATATCCCACCTTTCTGGTATAAATAAAAAATAAAAATAAAAAATACAACTTAATTTTATATTGTTTCGACTGTGAATCAAGATCTTCAGGTATAGCACAAAGTCTTTCTCTAGCCTATGAACACCTGCAATATGTTAATGCAAAGCGCAAGTAATGATAACTATGTAACCAGCAAAGCACGCAAATGTTAGTAGAAAGCAGCAAGCGAGCGGTGACCACGAAACCGAGTCGAAAACAGTAGATTCTTATTCTTTGATAAAGTAAAATTGTGTGCAAAGAAAAGACTTAAGAAAAAGTTCGACTGCACTTTTTAAAATATTTAAAAAACGGGTTGGCTCTTAAATTGACTATTTCCACGATTAAGTGATGTTTTTCTTACATAAAGCTTTTATTTATAATATCTATATCAAAACTAGGACGAATATGATTGTTATTTTCTTAAAAGAAACATTTTTTTATAAATTTAATTAAATAATTGGCAAACAAGCTGACGGCCCACCAACCGTCGCCTATAGAACAGTACCATTGACATAACGGAGTATAGAATACGTTATTAGTATGATAAATCCCACCCTTCAAAGACATTAATTAATTGATTAAATGTGATTAACCCAACCATAGAACATTTGTTATTAATTATAATTAATTAATTGATTAAATATTTCGATTTGTTACTAATTATATTTAAAGAGTGTTTCTGTAATAATAGCAACAAAACATGAAAAAAAAAATATTAAATCAATCTATATTAACCCAATTTATTTGCTATCTCTACAAACCATACGGCTATGAGCATGTGTGCACGCAAGGCGAACGGGCGCGCCCATAGTGGCACGGTGCGAGTGAGCTGGAGCCGCGGCCCGTCGCGTCCCCCGGGCCTGGCCGAGCCAGTGCGGCCTCCACCGCACTACACACATGTCGATAATTTATCGATTTCCTTTAACCACTGCGAACTTGTGACGAACGTTCAAGAATACCTATCGTGCTGGCATTCCAATGAATAATCACTTTACTAAGAACTTTACATTGATTTTTATTTATGCACCTTGAAATGGCAAACAAGCTGAAGGTCCATTTGACGAAAAGCGATAACCGTCGCTTGTAGTCATGAACAATACAGAATATCTTGAGTCGTATCGCTCATATGTGGCTATTTTTGAGAATACCAGAGGCAGACTTTGTACAAAAGTAAAAAAAACACCTGATGGAAAGTGGTAACCGTCGCCTATAGACATGAGCAGTACCATGGACATAACAGAGTGTACTGTTTCGCCCATGATCCCCCCCCCCCCTAGCGTTGCCATTCCTGAGGACTCACGTGTTATTCCTCTATATCCTGTAAATTTACGCCATATCCCACCCTTCCATCGAAACACAGCCATGCAAACACAACTGCTTCACGGTTGAAACACGAATGGAACGGAAGTACTCAAGCAAACGGCTTTTGTACAAGGCCTCCCTCTGGTGGACCTCTCTCAAAATATGCTCTTCATCCCTGACATACCAATAACTTTGTTTAAAACAATTCCTTTGCCTCAAGAAGTTTACGAGACAAACATTATCGACTGCGTCCCACCGCTGCCCGGTAATTGTCCACGTTGCGTAACGCACGTGTGTGGAGAGATGTGAACTCACGGCCCGGCGGCGGCGGTACCACGGTGGCGCAATAGGGCGCGGCCGATCGCTGAAAAATAATGCACATGGGTGCACCGGCCGACCTAGCTTGTACCTATGCATTGTAGCACGATCCGGGAGACATTTACATACAATTAGACGAAACTGATCATAATAAAAATTAAAATCTCATCGTACTGGCTTCATTTCTTATCCCTTCACTGATCAAGTCATTAAATACAGGAACACACTTCCGCTTGACATAAGATCTACCATAAGCAAGCCAGCTTTTAAACACAAATTCCGCACCTATTTCTTAGAAAAATCACTTTCCCTTTAATCTTCTCCTGCTGGTTTGGCTGTTTGAGTCATAGATTACTATTTGCTTTTCTATTGCAGTTGTTTTATTTGTTTTATATAGTAATATTTTATGTATTTAATGTATGTATGTATATATTTATTTATTTAATGTATTATGTGTATGTTTATACATATTATATGAATTTGTCAAGTATTGCTTTATTTTTCTCTCTAAAATTAAAGGCGGTGCCTGCGTATTTCTTGGTTTGCCCAATGGTTGACTGGTAGAGAACACCGTCCGGTGTTAAGTCCACCAAATGTGCATAGAATTTTACTGTGTATTAAAGTTTAAATAAATAATTATATTGTAAATACTTACTATTGTTGTTTAGATTTCTGTTTTGCTCTACTGCTGCCCACTCATTACTTTATTATTACATTACTTCGTATGCCACTACGTTAAATTTACTAGCAAAGATCTCTTTTAGACATAAGTTCGCATTTGCTTACTTTGTTACTAATTTGTTATTATTACTGTTTTTTTTTTTTTACCACGAAGATAGCAAACAACGATATAACCCGTCCGAGGATAAATGATTACATGTAATTGCAAAAATGGGAGGTATCATGGGCGAAACAGTATACTCTGTTATGTACATGGTACTGATCATGTCTATAGGTGACGGTTACCACTTTCTATCAGGTGGGCCGTCAGCTTGTTTGCCATTCTAAGTTGTATAAAAAAAATATACTCTTTTTAAAGAACCCCATACTGTCTAAGGAAAACCTCAGCAGCGAGCTCAATTCACAACCTGAGCGATGCGGGAGAAAGTTCCTTTTAAACAGTACTGTACGTGACTATTTAATTTCAAGCATATTAGGATGAATTCCCTGTCGATGGCGAGCGGTGCGATGATAAACGCTGGCTGTGGGCATCATTTGAAACAATTCCTCAGAACACAATCTGTTATACAAACGGTGGAACACATAAAAGGATGCAAAGTCTCGCCCTAGATTTAAAAGCTTGATTGAAGGATATCTGGCATTCTAAAAAGTTTTTAAACGACAAGACTGAGAGACGGGAAAAATATACAGTGGTGGCAGACGACAGGAAAGACTCATAATAGGTGCTTTAACTGGACATATAAAAAGTGAAGTCAGCCAGTAAAGCATTTACTATAAAAGATGAGTCTATCTTTGGACCCATTGTGCAAATTGTGCAATGAGGAATCAAATTCCACGGAACACCTGATGTGCAACTGTAATTTGTTGGCAAGTGTGCGTATGAGTCTACTAAGAACGGCTTATCTAGAGCCAGGGAACTATAGATATCTTAAACTGCAGTATATTGCTAAGATAACACAGGATCCATAAAATGATAGTAAAAGGCAGGGAAAAGCACAAACAATCCCAATGGGTCGATGTACAACAGCTTCGCTGAGCCCATACGCAAATAAAAAATATGATATATGCTCGATACCGCCTATAAGATATTTTGAGATCGTGGACAATTCTATATCTATATATATATATATATATATATATATATATATATATATATATATAACATTTAAACTTTAGTACACAGTAAAATGAAATATGAATCCTCCCTGAATATGATTATTAACACAAGGTACATATATGATCTGCTTGTATGCTGAAATGCATTTAAAATCGATTGCTTGGGTACCTCTGTCCTATTCGTGTTTCTACCGTGAAGCAGTTGTGTTTGCATGGCTGTGTTTCGGTTTGAAGGGTGGGATATGGCGTGAATTTACAGGGTACACAGGAATAACATCTGAGTCCTCAGGAATGGCAACGCATGGGGTGTATAATGGGCGAAATAGTATACTCTGTTATGTCCATGGTACTGCTCATGTCTATAGGCGACGGTTACCACTTTCCATCAGGTGGGCCGTCAGCTGGTTTGCCATTCTAAGTTGTATAAAAAAAAAAAAACAAAAAAATCCATTAAGTTATTTATAAGTGATTGAGTAACATCTGAACTGACGTAACCTTGGATTCACATCGACTACTTTTGTCCTAATTGATGCGAGCAATTTATCTATTTATCTCATGTAGAATGCAATAAAATACAATCAGATCCAGACGTCCTCTCATCGGCTCCGCGCCATAATTGTATGCAAATGCGACAATACATTGACATTGTCCATACAGATGTGTGACTTCATATAAAAAAAATATAAAAAGTGCAACCACGAAAAGTGCGAATTTCGAATGTCAACGTACAAGTTAACTTTTTTTTTATACCACTGAGGTGGCAAACAAGCATACGGCCCACCTGATGGTAAGCGATTACCGTAGCCTATCTGCAATACCAGAGGTTTTATGTTGCCGACCCTGAAGAAACCTCTTTACCCCCCTTTAACTATTGACTGATACGTATTTCTTTTTTACGTTTGTTACCACACAACTCCGTCAGTTGTAAAGCGATTCGGAAAAATCTTTTCTTATCTAAATTTTGATAAATTTTCTATAGGACTTAAAATTAAAATTTCTATGATTTTATCAAAATCGGTTGAGTAATTTAGTTTTTATATCAAAATAACTGGTTTTTTTTTTTGTTTAAATACAAATACAAATAAATTTTGTTTTCTTTTAAAAGTGGTATATTTTTTTTTTAATAATGTATGGTACATAATATTTAAATGTTGTTCAAGGGTGGGATATGGCAATGAAGTTACAAAGTATGAAGGTATAACACTATAATCAACAAGAAAGACAAAATTTCTAAATATCTTATTATTTATTTATGTTGTATCTCCATACTTTCAAGGCATTTCCCTTGACAATAAGTCATGTCTAGAGATTCTTGACGTTGATATAACCAGTGACATCCTATTTTCCGGTCATCTGGAGGAAAAGGCTCAAATGGCCTCCAAAAAGCTATGAGGTAGGGATGGATTTTAAGAGGGACGCTGTTATCCAGCAACGTCCCTCTTAAAATATCACCAAAAGCCAAACTGGTTGTCAACCCGCCTGCCAAGAGTAGCAACTACTAGCAAAACCCCCCTTATGGGGGAGACTATGTTCAGCTGTAGCCAGTTAATGGCTGATACACCATGGCACTGCTCATGTCTATAGGCAACGGTTACCACTTTTTTTCACATAGACAAACACTTTGCCATTCATAGTTTTATTAAAAAAAAATAGAGGAAAAAAAAAAATAAAGAAGGACACTGTCTACAGATGCTATTAATCTAAGCTAATAATATATTAAGACATTAACATTGACATTTGAAAATAATTTAAACAAATATCAAGAATTTTACTATACAATTACCATAAACACATTTGGGGGATAGGGATTGTTAGTGATGGAGACTGAGAATCCCATTGCTAGCAATATATCCAATCAGGTCGACCTCCTCGCGGTTCCCCCTGGAAACTATCATGGTTAATTCCTGATGAATTCATCATGATGGGCTAACTGGCCTGTTTTCATTCTCATCTGTCACCCTTCACTGGTGCTCCGCCAGCGTATCCTATTAGCACAGGCGGGGTTACCATACCATTTTCACCCATAAAAAAAAATTACCATAATAATAGCAAATATAACTCGCACGCTTCGAATAACATTTATTCCTATCAATCATTTATGGCTAATGATATCATGGTAATACAGTCAGTCGGTTTAATTTGTCATATTTAATTGGCCATGGAATAAAATAAATGTATGATCAAATGTCTGTTAATGTACAACAAATGCATGATCTAAACGTTTGTTAATATCTATTTAGTACTCGTACGAGTGACTCGGTCGTGTCTTATACGTTCTATTGACCTTACATTTTCTGTCTTAATTTTTTATTTATCATTTATTTAACAGACTCTTTGCGTGGTAGGTATATTCCTTATATTATATTTAATTTAATTTAATTATCAACTCGTAAAATACGTCATCATCATATCAGCTTTTAACTGTCCACTGCTGAACAGCCTCCCCCTTGAGGGGTTTTGCCAGTAGTTGCCACGCTTGGCATACGGATTGACAACTGCAGTTTTTTTTACGAGTGAAAATTGCATGCCAGCCTGTGCTATCGGTATACACTGGCGGGGCACCAGTGAGAGGTGATAGGTGAGCATGAAAAGGCAGATCAGTTAGCCTATCATGAGGAATTTAACGATAAATTAGTCACGATAGTTACCAGGGAGACCCGCATGGAGATCGACCTGATAGGGTACATTGATACCAACGGGGACTAACCTCCCATTACTAACAATCCTTTTCCCCCTGACAACCGCAGTTAGGCTTTAGAAATGTTTTAAAAGGAACGCTGCTGCCCAATAATATTAGAATCTCTTTGTTGCCTCTTATCGCCTTAAAATGGAGACTTTTGACCCATCCCTCGACCTGTAAGTTCTCTTAGTTGCCCATTACAACATTCACAGTAAGAAAGGGGTGGCCTATTCTATGCCGGGGCCACAAGGGAATAGGTTTTTTTTTATACAACTTAGAATGGCAAACAAGCTGACGACCCACCTGATGGAAAGTGGTAACCGTCGCCTATAGACATGAGCAGTATCATGGACATAACAGTATACTGTTCAGAGTATACAACATTATCATTAGTCGCATTACTTGTTCGCCGAAGTTCAAAGTTTAACAAGTGACAACCAACAATATAGCGAACGTTAAAACAAATATGTTGAACATGTTTATAATCTGTGATATTATTGTGGTGCACTTGACCCTGGCGCCACGCCAATCGTGTCAGGGTCATAATGTGCAGACTGTGGATGCAGCGAGCACCAGCGCTGTATGTACAAACATCCGGAACAAAACACTCGCCTACATATATGTAAACAAACTTGCACATATGTTAATTTTACTAACCATTTCTACTATCTATGCTGTATAGGTCCCGGCATAGAATACGCCACGTCTAATTTACCGTGGTTGTCGTAAGAAGCGACTAAGGGAGGGCGAGGGATGGGCAGCAGCGTCCCTCTTAAAACATCTCTAAAGCCTAACTGCGGTTGCCGGGGAGAAAGGGATTGTTAGCAATGGAGTTTGACAGCCCCATTGCTAGCAATATGCCTTATTAGGTCGACCTCCGTGTGGTTCCCCCTGGAAACCATCGTGAACAATTCTTTTTGAATTCGTCACTATGGGCTAACTGGCCTGCTTCATCCTCACCTATCATCCTTCACTGGTGCCCCGCCGGTGTATACCGATAGCGCGGATGGGGTTACCATTCCATTAACATCCATTAAAAAGAACTGCGGTTGCCAACCCGCCTGCCAAGCGTGGCAACTACTGGCAAAACTCAAGGGGGAGGTTTATCTCCAGCAGTGGACAATTAATGGCTGATACAACAACCATAATATTTACTATCTAAATACTATTTAATGCAAGAAAAAAGAAGAGCAAATAGCTACAAGGAGACTGCACAGAAATGACCTGCTGTTTTTATAATGAGTGATAGTGGAATGGTAACACCGCCTGCACTCACTGTACACGCTGGCGGGGCACCAGTGAGTAATGATAGGCGAAGATGAGGATAGGTCAGTTAGTCCTTCGTAAGGAACTCACCTGGAATTAACCACGACGATTGCCGGGGGGAAAGGGATTGTTAGTAATGGATACTGAGAATCCTATTGCTAGCAATATACCCAACCAGGTCGACCTCATCGCGGTTCTCCCTGGAAACTATCATGGTTAATTCCTGATGAATTCATCATGATGGGCTAACTGGCCTGTTTTCATTCTCATCTATCACCCTTCACTGGTGCTCCGCCAGCATATCCCGTTAGCGCAAGCGGGGTTACCATACCATTTTCAGAAAAAAAAACCACGATGATTGCCAAAAGGGATTGCGTGGAGGTCGACCTGACAGGATATACTGCTAGCAACCTACTTAACCTTCCAATTCGCCCACCCCCTTTTCACACAATGGTGTTTTTTTCTTTATGAAAGAGAGTGAAATAATGACCCTGTCTGTACTGTCGGTTAACGGTGGTGGGGCACCAGTGAGAGATAATATGTGAGGATAATAACAGTTCAGATAGTCCACCGTGACGAATTCCCCAAAAATTTCATTAGGTTGGTTTCCAGGGGGAACCGCGTAGAAGTCAACCGCATAAGGTATAGGTATTGCTAGTAATAGGATTGTTAATTATTTATTTATTTAAAAATTACTCACCGCGCTTACAATCTCCCAAAACGTGTAGTGAGCCATAGGTTTATTTTACAAACTTACAAATTTTGTACAACATTTTTAAAATATATCTAGTTTGTCATTAAATATATCAATATCTGGATGCTGAGCAATCAGAGAATTGAGCAGAGAAATAGCCTGATAAGTGGGAGCAAACTGAGCAGTTATATCCCCATTACTAACAATTCATAAATAAAAGTAAAAACGATAAAGTAAAAACGTTCGCGCTCACTTTTTTTACTTTATCCGAGCAGTAAGTGCTTTATATTATTCTCAATTTCGTGTATAATGTAGTATATGTCATATATGAGTAAGTATATTTGTTATTCATATATATTTATTCGTTTATATATGTAATTTTAGTATGTATCAATAATTAGTAGTACCGCATTCGAGTATTCTGACACTTCCCTATGATTGACTGGGAGAGAATGCTTTTAGCATTAAGTCCGCCATGTACACATATTTGTACTAATGAATAAATAAATAAATCCCTTTCCTCCCAAGTCGTCTGCTGCTCGGGTACCGTTGTCCCTATGTATGACCTCATAGATATGAGTTCAT
Source organism: Galleria mellonella (assembly GCF_026898425.1). Taxonomy (NCBI): domain Eukaryota; kingdom Metazoa; phylum Arthropoda; class Insecta; order Lepidoptera; family Pyralidae; genus Galleria; species Galleria mellonella. The sequence goes on from NW_026442098.1 coordinate 299,533, forward strand.
AGATATGACTACATAGATATGACTACATAGATATGACTACATAGATATGACTACATATATATGACTACATATATATGACTACATATATATGACTACATATATATGACTCCATAGATATGACCACATATATATGACTACATAGATATGACTCCATAGATATGACTCCATATATATGACTTCATAGAAATGACTACATATATATATGACTCCATGGAATTGACTACATAGATATGACTCCATAGATATGACTCCAAAGATATGACTACATATATATGACTCCATATATATGACTCCAAAGATATGACTTCATAGATATGACCTCATAGATATGACTCCATAGATATGACTCCATATATATGACTTCATAGATATGACTTCATATATATGACTACATATATATGACTACATATATATGACTCCATGGATATGACTACATATATATGACTCCATGAATATGACTACATATATATGACTACATATATATGACTCCATATATATGACTTCATAGATATGACTACATATATATGACTTCATAGATATGACTACATATATATGACTCCATGGATATGACTTCATAGATATGACTACATATATATGACTACATAGATATGACTACATATATATGACTACATATATATGACTACATATATATGACTTCATAGATATGACTACATATATATGACTTCATAGAAATGATTACATAGAAATGACCACATAAATATGACAACATATATATGACTACATATATATGACTCCATAGATATGACCACATATATATGACTCCAAAGATATGACTCCATAGATATGACTCCATATATATGACTCCAAAGATATGACTCCATATATATGACCACATAGATATGACTCCATAGATATGACCACATATATATGACTTCATAGAAATGATTACATAGATATGACCACATAAATATGACAACATATATATGACTACATATATATGACCCCATATGTATGACTACATACATATGACTACATATATATGACTCCAAAGATATGACTCCATAGATATGACTCCATATATATGACTCCAAAGATATGACTCCATATATATGACCACATAGATATGACTACATATATATGACTCCATAGATATGACCACATATATATGACCACATATATATGACTCCATAGATATGACCACATATATATGACTACATAGATATGACCACATAAATATGACCACATATATATGACTACATAGATATGACCACATATATATGACTACATAGATATGACCACATATATATGACCACATATATATGACTCCATAGATATGACCACATAGATATGACTACATATATATGACTCCATAGATATGACCACATATATATGACTACATAGATATGACTCCATATATATGACTCCATATATATGGAGTCATATATATATATATCTCATAGATATGACCTCATATGTATGACATCATATGTATGACATCATAGATATGACTACATATATATGACTCCATAGATATGACCACATATATATGATTACATAGATATGACCACATAAATATGACTACATATATATGACTCCATATATATGACTTCATAGATATGACTACATATATATGACTATATATATATGAACATATATTTTAATTTAAATATGACAACATATATATTATTTTCTAGATATGCTCACATAAATATGTTTACATATATATGACTACATATATATGACTCCATATATATGACTTCATAGATATGACTACATATATATGACTACATAGATATGACCACATATATATGACCACATAAATATGACAACATATATATGACTCCATAGATATGACCACATAAATATGCTAACATATATATGACTACATATATATGACTTCATAGATATGACTACATATATATGACTCCATAGATATGACCACATAGATATGACTACATATATATGACTCCATATATATGACTTCATAGATATGACTACATATATATGACTACATAGATATGACCACATAAATATGATAACATATATATGACTACATATATATGACTTCATAGATATGACTACATATATATGACTCCATATATATGACCACATAAATATGACAACATATATATGACTCCATAGATTCAACAATTTTTTTATTGACGACATACAGAAATCTCACAGTACTGACGTAAAATACTTAAGAAGGATTGGGAGAATCAGCAACTCTTGTTTCATGGCTCCTACTAACTCTCATGAGATTGAAAACATAATAAAAAATCTAAAAAATACCCAAAGTACAGGGTATGATGGTATTTCGAAAACAAGTAATTAAATATGTGTCTAGTATCATATCACCAGTGATTAGCCACATAATTAATAGAAGCATAGAAAATGGCGTATTTCCCAGCAAACTAAAAGTCTCTGTAATTAAACCGATATTTAAAAAGAATGATAGAGAAAAAATCCAATTCTATAGACCTATCGCACTAATACAAATAATATCAAAAATTTTTGAAACAGTTATTTACAGGTCTATGTATGATTTCTTTGAGAAAAATAAAATTCTTACAGATGAACAATTCGGATTTAGAAAGGGAAAGTCAATAAATTTAGCTGTCCATAAATTATTAGACAAAATTATGAGTAATCTAGATAATAAAAAGAATACAACTGCTTTATTTATGGATATGACTAGAGCTTTCGACCATGTAGATGGTGATATCCTCGTTGGAAAATTAGAGATATATGGGATCAGAGGAAATGTACTTAACCTTGTAAAATCATATTTACAAGGCAGAAAACAAATTACAGAAATAACTAGAATAAAAACAAATAATAACACTGAAACGAAATATCAATCTGAACAAAGAACTGTAAAATACGGGGTACCTCAAGGAAGCATATTAGGGCCATTATTGTTTCTAATTTATATTAACGATCTGCCTAAAGCTATTACTCATCCAATGATCCTATATGCTGACGACAGCACAGCAATTTTTACTAATGACGATCCCAAACTTTACGAAGAGGATATAAATAACTCATTAAAAGACATGGTCTCCTGGCTAGAAGCTAATAACCTAAAGATGAACATAGACAAAACTAACTTTATGACATTTAAAAACAAAAATAAAATTTTGAATAATATAAATATTAATTATATGGGGAATAAAATTAAGGAAGCTAATTGTATTAACTTTTTAGGTATTCATATTGACTCTGATATGACTTGGAAAACACAGATTGATCACGTTTGTACAAAAGTAAATCAACTCCTATGCACTTTTTGTTACGAAAAGTAGCTAATCAATTTGCACTTCTGAGCGCTTATCATGCGTTTGCAGGCTCAACGCTCAAGTATGGAATTTCTATTGGGGAAATTCCTCAGGAAGAGAAAAATTTTAAAAGCCAAAAAAAAATGTGTTCGTTCCATATGTGGAATACAGGAAACAGAGTCGTGCAAGCCATGTTTTAAGAAATTGAAAATTTTGACATTTCCCTCACTTTATGAAGCTGCAGTTTTAATAAAATCTAATATTACTGATTATGAAACTCTAAAAAGCAAAAGACATTGTCATATTATTCGAGTCACAAAGTGTAACACAACAGTATACAATAATAGTATATTCTGCATGGGTCTGAAAGTATACAATAAATTGCCCCAATATATAAAAGACATTAATCATTTGCATCTATTTAAGAAGGAACTAAAGAAGATACTAACTGACAAAGCATACTACACTCTAAATGAATATATGACAGTTTTAAAAATTAAACAAACGATAAATGACTGCGTTGTATTCCCATGAGACAAGAGACAAGACAAATTTTGATGTAGTGATTTTCTATTTTTTTCTGTAATCTATTATAATGAAGACATTGTGACATATGAAATTGAGTAATATTTATATTAAGAGAAGATTTGCACGCCATTTATGGTAAAATATGGAGGCGTAATAACCTATTAATGTAACATCTGTAACACCCATATTTGAGCAAATAAATTATATTATTATTATATTATATTATTATTATTATATATATGATTACACAGATATGACCACATAAATATGACAACATATATATGACTACATATATATGACCTCATATGTATGACTACATGCATATGACTACATATATATGACTACATATATATGACTCCAAAGATATGACTCCATAGATATGACTCCATATATATGACTACATAGAAATGACTCCATAGATATGACTCCATATATATGACCTCATAGATATGACCTCATATGTATGACTTCATAGATATGATTACATAGATATGACTTCATAGATATGACTACATAGATTAGACTCCATATATATGACTCCATAGATATGACTCCATAGATATGACCACATAAATATGATAACATATATATGACTAATTATATGACTACATATATATGACTTCATAGAAATGATTACATAGATATGACCACATAAATATGACAACATATATATGACATATATATGACATAGATATGACCACATAAATATGACAACATATATATGACTACATATGGATATGACTACATATATATGACTACATATATATGACTCCATGGATATGACTTCATAGATATGACTACATATATATGACTCCATAGATATGACTCCATAGATATGACCACATATATATGACTACATAGATATGACTCCATAGATATGACTACATATATATGACTCCATAGATATGACCACATATATATGACTACATAGATATGACCACATATATATGACCACATAGATATGACCACATATATATGACCACATAAATATAAATATGACAACATATATATGACTACATATATATGACTACATATATATGACCACATATATATGACTCCAAAGATATGACTCCATAGATATGACTCCAAAGATATGACTCCGTAGATATGACTCCATATATATGACTTCATAGATATGACTCCATATATATGACTCCATAGATATGATATATATGACCTCATAGATATGACCTCATATGTATGACTTCATAGATATGACTACATAGATATGACTTCATAGATATGACTACATAGTATGACTTCATATATATGACTCCACAGATATGAATCCATAGATATGACTTAATAGATATGACTCAATATATATGACTTCATATATATGACTTCATAGATATGACCTCATATATATGACTTCATATAAATGACCTCATATATATTACTTCATATAAATGACAACATATATATGACTACATATATATGACTACATATATATAACTCCAAAGATATGACTCCATAGATATGACTCCATATATATGACTTCATAGATATGACTACATATATATGACTCCATAGATATGACCACATATATATGACCACATAAATATGACAACATATATATGACTCCATAGATATGACCACATATATATGACTACATATATATGACCACATATATATGATTACATAGATAAGACCACATAAATATGACTACATATATATGACTCCATATATATGACTACATATATATGACCACATATATATGACTCCAAAGTTATGACTCCATAGATATGACTCCATATATATGACTCCAAAGATATGACTCCATAGATATGACTCCATATATATGACTCCATAGATATGACTCCATATATATGACTTCATATATATGACTTCATAGATATGACCTCATATGTATGACTTCATAGATATGACTACATAGATATGACTCCATGGATATGACTTCATAGATATGACCTCATATGTATGACTAGAGTTGTTAAAAGGCTCGAGTTTCCCGAGTCTTCGACTCATTGAATCATCGATCCAGTGTTATCGCTAGTTTTTAGAACTACCCACATTACTATTAATATTATTGTAATAATTACTTGTATACGCTATTCATGTAGTGCAGTTTGCCTGGTTTAAATAAAAATACATTTTATCTTAGTTTTTACTGGTTAAAGTTTGTTATATTTACAAAATGATTGAGGAAGATAATGTAACATCGGAAGACATTGAGTTTGATACTACTGATACTTCGCTTACAGAAAATGATGATTCAGCATCTTCTATGGTGACGAAAAAGCCGTGTATTTGTTGGAAATGGTGTCATTTTAAGAAACACAAATAGAAATACAAATTGTTGTGCAAGGTATGCGGTCATATATTTTCTATTAAAACATCGCACTCCATTTTGCAAAGGCATTAATCACGTCATGGCGAAGTTGATTTTATACAGAGTGAACAAAACGAAAAGGCATCATCTGGGTCCTTATTAAAACAGAAAAATCAACAAGTGAACATAAATGACCTTTAGATAAAGTTTATTATATATGGCCAGCATTCTTTCCGAAGAAAGCCAGAATTCTTTCTTGGGAGAAGGTAGAAGCATTGGTAGATGCATGGTTAAAAATCGAATTATCATTCATTATATAATAAAATTTTCTTACTTTCTTTCCTTTTATTTCATTTTATACGTACTTACCACAATTAAATAAAAATATTTCATTTTAATATTATCAGGTATATAAATAAAGCTCGAGCTTCGACTCGAGCCCTTTATTTAAGAGTTTTGAGCCTTCAAGACTCGAGCCTTTAAGACTTGCGAGCTCTCAGAGCTCGAGCTTTGAAGACTTAGTAGCTTCGACTCAAAGCTCGAGTTTCCGCCTCGGAGCTCATTTTTCACAACACTAATCCCTTCCCCCCCTATAGTTTTAGATTGATCCTTTAGAAAGGTTATCAAAATCTGTTCAATGATTTTAGTTTTTAAATCAAATAACTGGTTTTGCTAACTTAATTCTGTTGCATGACGTAGTCTTATTATGTAAGACTTATTAAACGAAAAAACAACACAACTTATTGATATGTTTTGCCAAGAAATTGTCAAAAAACCCAGGGGGAATATAGGCTACTTTTTTGTCCCGAAAAAATATCTCATTCCAATGGAAAAATATAAGCAAACACGCTATTGCTGTTGAAGAATGCCTACTTCCAAAATCAACGCGTACGAAGCCGCGGTAAAAGCTAGTTTTAAAACTGCAATCGAAGGTCACATTAAAATCGATGCATTTCAAACGAACATCAACTTGGCTCTAAAACGTACCGTTGACTGCACCCAGCAAATATACTGAACTGATGTAAGATTTACTGCCCCATATAAATTGGATAGCCTCGATTCTATAATCTCGTATTAACCATAATATCGTACTTAACCTAATTTCGGGTTTTAGAATATACATATATTTCCCTACAATTCCGCATGGCCTCTAATTGGGATGATTAGCTTATAAATATGCTAGCGGCTCCGGTTTCACACGGGTGCAATGTTGATACTAAATTACCAGAGGGAGACTTTGTACAAAAGTCGATCGCTCGGGCACCTCTGTCCCATTCGTATTTCCACCGTGAAGCAGTTGTATTTGCATGGCTGTGTTTCGGTTTGAAGGGTGGGATATGGCGTGAATTTACAGGGTACAGAGGAATAACACCTGAGTCCTCAGGAATGGCGGTATCATGGGCGAAACAGTATATGTACTCTGTTAAGTCCACGGTACTGCTCATGTGTATAGGCGACGGTTACCACTTTCCATCAGGTGGGCCGTCAGCTTGTTTGCCATTCTAAGTTGTATAAAAAAAAATATACTACAAAGTGGTTTAAAAATTGACCCTAACACGGACTAAAGTACGAATATACAATTTCGAAAAAATGTCTCCCTAAAAATCACGATACTGTATTATGCTTGTATTATATGTAACATATGAAACCTCTTTTTGAATCACTCTATCTATTAAAAAAAACCGCGTTGCGTAGTTTTAAAGATCTAAGCACACAGAAACGAACAGCGGGAAGCGACTTTATTTTATATTATGTAGTGATTTTGCTCTTTTTATACAACTTAGAATGGCAAACAAGCTGACGGCCCACCTGATGAAAAGTGGTAACCGTCGCCGATAGACATGGGCAGTACCATGGACATAACAGAGTATACTGTTTCGCCCATGATACCCCCATGCGTTGCCATTCCTGAGGACCCAGGTGTTATTCCTCTGTACCCAGTAAATTCACGCCAATATAGGTCATATATAATTATATACATAATTAATTTGATGGACAATTATTGCATTTAATCGGATAATAAGCAACAAATAGTTAAGATAAAATTAAAACAAGTCGTCCGCTGCGGAGGCTAAGTGCTATGTACCCACCCAACTGATAGGTAGGGTCAGCATAGCACACACGGATCTCGCACGCAACGCGTGCCGCGCCCCACACTGTCGACACACATTCGTGGTGTGTACCGTCACCATAACAAATATGCTAAATATTAAAAAAAAAATATCCTAACTAAACCAATATTAACTAATAGACTTAATACTTCTTTGCATAATGGCGGAAATTTCCATCATAACATTGAATGCCCAAAAACTATATAAAAGAACATGTTCACTTTAAGTTGATCGTGTCTGGATACTTTTTTTAATGTCCATTGCAGAAGAAAAAACCATAGCTGTTAAACTTATTTTTTTAACCATATTTCCTTTAATTTTGAACATGAATTGTATCACCTTGGTTTATTTCACCAACAAAAAAAATCATGCAAACAAAGGTTAAGTATCCCACGAGTGTACTGCAGTGACCTGAAAAAAATTTACTTTAAAACAATTTTTTATTCTTTAATACAATCATCATCATCATCATCTCAGCCATTATCCGTCCAATGCTGAACATAGGCTTCCACCATAGACTGCCATAAAGAACGGTCCTGAGCCACCTGCGTCCACTGGCTCCCTGCAATACATTTGAGGACGTCACTCCATCTAATAGATACAATAATAATAATTTATATAAAATACAATTTAATAACTACACATCTTACTATTCTTATTTTAAAATAATCAAAACGCACCAATAGACTATGAGATATTTCATAGACATATACTTACTGGTGTGAATTTACTGGGTACAGAGGATCAACACCTGAGTCCTCAGGAATGGCAACGCATGGGGGGTATCGTGGGCGAAACAGTATACTCTGTTATGTCCATGGTACTGCTCATGTCTATAGGCGACGGTATCACTTTCCAGCAGGTGGACCGTCAGCTTGTTTGCCATTCTAAGTTGCATAAAAAAATAAAAAAAACACGCGCACTACCATATATAACTATATATATATATATATATATATATATATATATATATATATATATATATATATATATATATATATATATATATATATATATATATAAAGCAATATTTTTTTGCCACCGTTACCACTATTGCTAAACAAGCAGCGGAGATTGATATCAGCGATAAAGCAGACATGTGAGTCGATATGTGTACTGGGTAGGTACGACGGCAATGGCAACCGATTACAGATAAAATAATAGTGTTATATTAATTGCAAACTTAAACCAATATACATATATAAAATATTATATCACTATATGTATTTTGTGATATAAAGGACTGTATGCTGGTATGGAAACACGGTGTTTTTAGAAAGATAATATAAATATATAAAAAATATACAAAGCAAACCAAGGGAGCAAAAAAGCGAACGAAAACTAAACTGTCATTAACTTCAAATCACAAACAAACACTTATTTTTAATAAATTAAAAAAAAAAAACTACTGCTCTGTCCCAATCGTGGTTCCACCGTGAAGCAGTTGTGTTTGCATGGCTGTGTTTCGGTTTGAAGGGTGGGATATAGCGTGAATTTACTTGGTACGGAGGAATAACACCTGAGTCCTCAGGAATGGCAACGCATGGGGGGTATCATGGGCGAAACAGTATACTCTGTTATGTAATCTGTCCACGGTACTGCTCATGTCTATAGGCGACGGTTACCACTTTCCATCAGGTGGGCCGTCAGCTTGTTTGCCATTCTAAATTGCATAAAAAAAATATTTTTTGCATTTCAGAGAGTCAGCGAATGCAGATGGTTCTAGACCGTTCCTCGTGGCAGTCTATAGGAGAGGCCTATGTACAGCAGTGGACAGAACATGGCTGAGATGATGATGATATGTATTTAAAAAACTACCAGTTTCGTGTCACTGGTCAAACTGTTTATGTTGAACTCTTCACCATCTAAAGGTTGCCTGGAAGAGATCACTTTTAGCGATAAGGTCGCCCATTGTTTTTCTCATTGTGATTATTTCTTGTAATTGTTTGTATCTATAATAAGTTTATTATTGTAATCTTTTGGAGGAAACAATAAAGAGTATCTATTTATAAAAGCTATATATATTTGTCTACTACAAATTCTTCTATGTAGAAATTTTATCAAAATCGGTTTCAATTTATAAAACACAATCTTTAATAATAAAAACGATTTGCTCTTTTATTGATTCCATATTATATACACTTTCCCTTAATATTCGATTCTTTGTCACCAAATTGAAATGAAATTTTTGTAAAACAAAAATTTATATGGTACTCCAATATACCTATCTATTACGTATTTATTCTTTTTTTTTTAATAATGGCAACCCTATCCGTGACAGTGGTACCATAATAGCGAACGAAAGCCACTGACCTGCGCTTACCTTGCAGATAACAGGTTGACATTATGTGAAACTGTATATACCTGTATGTGCACACATATATTATATCATACATATTCATACAGTAGTTAATATACTTACCTTTCAACCTGTGACTAAAATGAAACATTCATTTCATATTCAAAATTAAATCGGTCAAGTACAAATCGGAATCGAGCACTTTTACCTGTACTTTTTAAGCAACTTAGAAAAATGCTAAATTTTTGAACTTGAATGGATTTATTACACTTTTTTTTTATACTACTTAGAATGGCAAACAAGCTAACGCCCCATCTGATGGAAAGTGATAACCGTCGCCTATAGACATGAGCAGTACCATGGACATAACAGAGTATACTGTTTCGCCCATGATACCCCCCCATGCATTGCCATTCCTGAGGACTTAGTTGTTATTCCTCTGTACCCTATAAATTCACGGCATTGGCTTCAAACCGAAACACAGCCATGCAAACACAACTGTTTTACGGTTGAAACATGAATGGGACAGAGGTACCCAAGCAAACGACTTTTGTACAGTCTCCCTTTGGTACTTTCATACAAAAACTGTTGAATGGATTTGAATGAAATTTGAAACACGGATAGTACGAATATATATCTTATTTTGGCACTTTGGTTCTTGCCTTGCCTCAAACTGTTTATATTATCTCTCCATTCAAAGGTTGCATTACCTTGTGCTTCCGGCATAGAATGGGCCAAACCTTCCTTTCCCGTAGGAGAACGAGGGATGGGCAGCAGTGTCCCTCTTAAAACCTAACTACAAAGCCTTACTGTGATTTCCAATCCACCTACTAAGCGTGGCAACTACTGACAACCCCCCCCCCCTCCTCGCATCTTATGGGAAAGGCTTATGTTCAGCAGCGGACAGTTAAAAGCTGATATGATGATACTAAATTTAACAGGGTTTTTTTATGGGTGAAAATGGTATGGTAACCCCGCCTGCGCTAACGGGATACACTGGCGGAGCACCAGTGAAGGGTGATAGATGAGAATGAAAACAGGCCAGTTAGCCCATCATGATGAATTCATCAGGAATTAACCATGATACATTCCAGGGGGAAGCGCGAGGAGGTCGACCTGGTTGGGTATATTGCTAGTAATGGGATTCTCAGTCTCCATTACTAACAATCCCTTTCCTTCCAATTTAACAGTGTTTGGTTCACTCGTTGAGGCACTAAGAGGTAACGAAGAAACGCAATGCATTCACTTACTTTCACATGTATAATATTGTGAGGATAAGTAAGATTTATTAAATAACTATATAATATTTATTTATTAAATAACTATATAATACTAATAACAATTACGATATGATTAGATACACACCAATACTTAAATAATGAATAATAATAATAATACAGAAAATACGTAGCTATCGTGATACAATTTCAATGACTGGATAATATTGTAACAGATCCTTAGACTATTTCTGAAGTGAAAAAAGTGTTGACCTCCTCTCTCGTACTTGCTGTGCCCAACAGGGTCCATAATTGAAGTTGAAATGTTATCTACTAATTATATTATGGAATTCAATAAGAAATAAATAAATAAATGATTTAATTCTATCACATGTGTCGCATTGCAATCTCTTACAGAACAATATAGTCGCGAGCCTTGCGAGATAACTTGCATGTTTGTTTTTCAACTGTTTTCCTCGACGAGTTACCAAATGTTACGTATTCGATGCTGGTTTGACACTAGACTCAATGGAGTGACTCACGATTGTATGTTGTAAATAAAATATGAGTAACTGCTCATACTTGTACGAGATATATAAGTGAATATATTTATATATACATATATAATATAAAAATAGGAACACCACTACCGTGAAAGATTTCGGGACATTGAAAACAAATTAAAAAAAAAAAATCTAAACTACCGTACTGATTTTGATAAAATTTCAACGGTACTAATCTGTAAGCATATCATTTCAGAAAAAAAAAGGAATTTTCCAAATCGGTTTAGAACTGACGGAGTTATGAGGTAACAAATGTAAAAGAAAATAACTACCGAATTGAGAACTTGCCTCTTTTTGAAGGCGTTTGAAAATGGAAATGAAAATTTTTACATGTATTGACTTCACATGTACAGATAGAATGATAAATTAATGTTAGGTCGATTTAACCACTAACGGGAACTACCGTTGTTAATTGATTTTTTTTTATTGATGATAATGAAATGGTTACCCCACTTCCGTTAACGGTATACACTGATGGAGCACCAGTGAAGGGTGATAGGTGAGAATAAAAAGGCAGGTCAGTTAGCCCATCGTGATGAATAAACCAGGAATTCAGCAGGATGGTTTCCAGTGGGGACCACCTGGAGGTCCATCTTATGGGGCATATTGCTAAGAATAACAATCCCTTCCCCCTATCCAACTCATGGATTCGCTTGCCACTTGTCTAAGGAGCTGCTTTCATCCTCACTTATCACTCACCGCCAACGCATACCAATATCGCAAGTGGGGAGAAAGGGATTGTTGGCAATGAAATTTGCCAGCCCCATTGCTAGCAATATGCCCTATTAGGTCGACCTCCACGTGGTTCCCCCTGGAAACCATCATGGACAATTCTTGTTGAATTCGTCACGATGGGCTAACTGACCTGCTTCATCCTCACCTATCATCCTTTACTAGTGCCCCGCCGGTGTATACCGATAGCGAAGGCGGGGTTACCATTTCATTATCAGCCATTAAAAAAAAATATCGCAAGTGGGGTTATCAATCCATTTTCATTCCATTAAAACTACCTATAGTACAAACAAGCCATTTGTCTGGCACTAGATACACCACTCTGAAAATTACTCTCACAGTTGGAATTCCTCACAATTCCCGAATTAAACGGACAGGGGACGCGACGTAAAATAGTTTAACTACAAATATAGCGTCAAGGTGATGTGACACAGACCTTTCCAGCGTTATTCGAATAATTGTGCATCCTACATACATATGTGTACTGGCAGAAAGCGGCAATGTGTGTCAAGTGTAACAGCTTATATGCGAACAAATATATGTGCCCACCGCCATCGAAGGATAGTCACATTTCCTTTTATTTTTTTATAAGGTTGCACTGCGGTTGAAAGCAAGATTTCTTAAATAACACACCGCTAATCGTGAGAACAATTACACTGTGTTGTATTTTGTGAATGCATCGTTATATGAAGTCGGTTAAAGGTTCACTAATGCATTCTAGCTTATAGTTATCCTAATTTTATATATAATATGTATATAAATTTATAATACTAGTAGTTTAGTTAGAGCGTCTAGTGCCAAAAAGTACCAAAAATACCAAAGTAGGGTAGGGTACCAAAGGGAAGTACCAAATATATGTAAAAAAAAATAAACAAAGTGCGCCATTTTTCGGTGTTGCAAGTATATATCTATTTGCCAAGATTATTTTGTCTTTATTTAGATAAAGAGATTAAAAAAGTTGGCCCGTTTTTTTTTGAAGTCTCTATACAGAGATTTTCCATCTACCTACACATTATTCATCTTAAAGTTAGTAGTATACGTATTACATTATTTAGAAAAAATCTAAATTCAATCTCGATATTATGATCACAGCTTGTTGTTACATCACACATGCAAATACTTTTGACGGTCAACAGCCGGACAGACGCGGTCGTCGAGCCGCGCACCGCTTCTCCATTTACTTTCACTCACTACTTTTTTAACTGCTGCCATCTATTGACTAGTAGTAGAATTAATGAAAATAGTGCCATCTATCGGTGAATAAATATAAGAACATTCAACTACTACTTGTATAGATGGCGCTGAATAGAATATTTTACTTTAAGATAAATCTGAAAAAATTATAAAATTAAAATTGTTTAAGTTTTATAGAACAATTTATTAATTTTAATCATAAACAATGACAGAGTAAAAAATAAAAAAAAAAATACCTATTACTCAATCATTAAGCACCTACCTGCATATACTTGCAATAGTACTATTGCAACGTGATGACATGCAATATGCAACTCTAACTCTACATACATAGGAACGATTAGATAAAACGCATACTAACACAAGTGCATTACGATTAATATTTTCGTCATTTTCAGCCGGCGCTGCGTAGTACGGTTGTGGAGTCTGCCTCTGTATTTGGAATGGCCGACAGGCATGAGGTATATTGCATAGCCCGGGATTGCTAATTTCGTAGCATCTTTGGGTCAGTGGACCTATGCTCTGCTGCGGTGAACACAGACGCAGAGGTACGCACTCGATCACGTAAAACTGAGGCGGAGAATACCGGAGCTCCTCTCAGTTACCGCTACTGCGCGGCGTCATTTTGACCTTTTTTTTTTTTAAAGAACAGGACCTAGGACTTCATTCACATGCATCAGAACCATCACACTCTTAGTAAAATGTCAACCTAATACAAAATTTTACCACAATATTTTTTTTTAATACCAAACTGAAAATGTTGTTCTTTCAGATCGGTATATTATTTAAACAAATTTTGATAAACTTTTGAGTTATGACAATCATTCTTTATGTTTGTTTTCATCACAATTATAAAATCATCATCGTCTAAACATCATCTGTTGTCAAATTTATACAGTACATGACAATAAATGACTATAAAAATATACCAACTTAAATCAATCAGTCATTTATTTGCATAAACATAGGTAGAGTTATAAATTTGATATTTTATTATGTGTAAAGTGCTATGTTTTACCGTCATTGGCCATACAAATATTATGACTACATGATGCCCCTTAAAATATATTTTTTAATAATAACAAATACAATAAAAATGTTGCAATATTGTACTAAATAACGTATTGCTTTGTCCGCTTGTCTATATTTATCTTTATTATATATTTATTTAACTCTTTATTACACCAAAACATAAAAACAAACAATGACATATAAACAATTCTACTGAAATACAGTACCGTGAAGTACAGATCTATCCATTCGTGTTTCAACCGTGAAGCAGTTGTGTTTGCATGGCTGTGTTTCGGTTTGAAGGGTGGGGTATGGTAGTGAATTTACAGGGTACAGAGGAATAACACCTAAGTCCTCAGGAATGGCAACGCATGGGGGGTATCATGGGCGAAACAGTATACTCTGTTATGTCCATGATACTGCTCATATCTATAGGCGACGGTTACCACTTTCCATCAGGTGGGCCGTCAGCTTGTTTGCCATTCTAAGTTGTATAAAAAAAAATATATACACTGACTAGGATGAAAGTAGGCTATATATTTTTTTAATGTATTATAATGGAATGGTAACACCGCCTGCGCTAACGGTATACACTGGCGGGGCACCAGTGAGGGATGATAGGTGAGGATGAAGTCAAGTCCGTAGGCCCATCGCGACAAACTTGACAATATTTAATCTCGATGGTTTCCAGGGGGAACACCATGGTAATTGATTATATTGGGTATATTGTTAGCATTGGGGATTAACGTCGAATTTCATACATTACAATAAGTATGAAAAAAACTTAAAAAAATATAAAAAAAAAGTGATCTTTATGAAGATAGAAGATAAGTCAGGAAAAGGTAACAATTTAATAAGGGAACAAAGTAACAAACTTTATTCATTGTCAGTTTCAAAAACAGGTATACACACAAATAGAAATACGAGAAGTATTGTGTAATTTTGACATTTAACTTCATGTCAGGATGGCCGAGCGGTCCAAGGCGCTGCGTTCAGGTCGCAGTCCAGTTCTCTGGGCGAGGGTTCGAATCCCTCTTCTGACAATATATTTTTATTACTATTTTTTCATTTAAATAAAATTTATTTTTCATTTTATTCTTAGAATTGAGAGAAAAAACCACATATTAAAAATGTGAGTTTTAAAATAATAAATGAAAGAAAATCGTGATTATTTTACTGAAATTTCTGTTTTAATCACTAGATGAATCGAATTTTGGTTTAAAAAGCACACATATTTATACTACGAATATAAGTCGAATGCATTCTTCTCGGATACACAGCAGTACTTGAATAATTGTCGCCATAATTTCTATTAGAAATCAATGATACAAAACAACTGATACCAACGTTTGCTAACTATTAAAATAGACATTTTTTTTTTTATATTTCCATTTTTTTATTATTTCGACAAAGTACTTTACTATAAAAATAAAAATTATTAATAATGTAAAATTATTTTCTAATTTATATGTACCAATATATAAGACAAATAGATATCTAAATAAAGGATATGGACAATATTGAGCGTTTTGATTGGAAACCGTATGTCATCGTTCATCTGTCATATACATACTTCGCCCGCGTAATTGAAATGACTACAAAACGTATAGGTCTTCATTATATTTCCAAAATATATACTTATTTATTATTATTATGTGATTTAATTAGGCTCTGTTCACTTCTATATAATTGTTTAGTTTTACAGGTTCCAATGGCAAAAATGAAAAAATATAAAAATTTTTTTAGGTTTAGCTTTTTCTATATCTATGCAATCTATGATCTGTGCTTAAAATTGACATTAATGAATGACATTGATGAGATGACATTTTTCAAATACTCCACCAAATTCCAAATACGGAAATACCTATCTGCATTCTAAACCTTTCCTTCTTAATCTAAATTTTAAATTCCGCTTTATAATTTCTATCAATCGTTCAGTTTTAATTTTATTTATAATTTTCCTAATCGTTAACTTGATTTTTCTTTCTGTTATTTCTTTTTACAACTTTTACTTAGGTTAGTGAAATGACGACTATAAAAGTAAGGGACGAACAAGAAATTATAAACAAACTCGCTTCGTACATTGAAAAGATATCAAATGATGCCATAAACAGTAGAGGGAGATTTTACGTCGGCCTATCAGGTTAGTTCCCACCAATACATCTAACTGTTATATTCCATTCTGTTTTATTTGATAATGGAACACAGATTTTTTTATTAAACTTTTCAAAAAGTATCTCATCTTACTTTTTTTTATTTTTTGACTTTTTTATCTATCACTAACTGATTCCCGTGGTTTTGTCCATTTGCATCAGTACGTAAAGTAGCCTCTATTAAGGTATAAACAGTCTGTGTAAAAAATTCATTTAATTCTGTTTAGCTGTTTAAGCATGATTGACTAATAAACATGCAAACATCTCTACAAACAATTTAAATTAATAAAAGAAATATTTGCTAAATTACAATTCTTAAAGCTTTAATATTCATCATTGTGTAAAAAATATATACCTATTAAGTAAATACAACATTTGTTTTAATTTTTTATGCAACTCAGAATGGGAAACAAGCTGTCAGCTCACCTGATGGAAAGTGGTAACAATCACCTATAGACATCGCCAGTACCATGAACAAAAACAGAGTATACTATGTCACCCATGGCATGAATAGGACAGAGGTACCCAAGCAATTCATTTTTGTATAAAATTGTCCACCTTATTTATATTATATAATTGTGCATTGATGTTTAAATAAATAACTAAAATTGTTGAAGTTTTTATCCAATATTGAAAATTCATCCATTGTTTTCATATTAAATTACTTGCCATTCTAAGGTACATAAAAAATATATATGTCAAAAAACTAAAGTGATCCACCGCCTACTAGCCTCAATCTATTGACCCACCTGTGGCAGGCGATGAAAATGATATCAATTGCTTATAAGTTACCACCAGTACATATAATAAAATCATAACTGGTTGCTATCTGTACATGGAATATATATAAAAAAAAAACTATCATTGGGAATGCAAGAGAACCCAAAACAATGATGTTTAGAATATTTGTCTATTTAACTGTATATTTGTGCATGCTAATCTCAGTAATTACTTAACCGATTTCAATGTAATTTTCACTAATGCATTGTGGTTTGCTTCACTTAACATTTAGTGTTTGTTTTATTTCAATCGGTTCATAAATAAAAAAAATATATCAATCTAAAGAATCACATATAAAATGCTATAAAATAACAGATCAGTTGAATTGGCTGGAACTTTTATCATTATATGTATTGAGTGTCTACTCATGAGAAACCAGGTCAGATCGTAATAGAGAATATATATATATATATAATCCTTGGTACATTTCTGTAATATTATTATGGATAATAATAATAATATAAGTTTTTATTAAAGAAGTAACATAATAAACAATTCAATGTAATTTATATTCAATCAGTAACTGTTTTGTCATGCCTCTCTTGTCCAAAGACAAAGGCTTCCTCCAGAGTCTTCCATTCTATTCTGTTTTTGGCTATCCTTGTCCAGATTGCACCTGCTACTGCTTTCATATTTGTAACCCATCCTGTCAATGATCTTCCCTGGCCTTGGTAATATTATTATGGATGGTTTAAACAAAATAATAGTTTTGTGATGACATCATGATGTACATGATGTCACTACTAGTCATCGACCACCATCAACATCCTAAATGATTCAATATTATTTATATTAGAAATTATAGATACCCAGGTATCATCACAAGCAAAGTTAAAATCTAATTAGAATTTTGTTTTAATAATTTAAGACTACTGGTTTTTAATATAATCTATCTATAGTATTGTGAATGTGAAGAAGACTCTATTTTCCGCGCTTAGCCTCTTATTTGGGCCATTGTGCGTATGAGTCGTGACTAGTACAGCCAACCTAGCTCCGCCCAGAAGCGCAGAAGCTTCCTGGGTTCTTCACAGACCTCATGGAGCAACCTCACCATTCCGAGGATTTCTAAATGTTGATGGGCCATAGCCTCACATTCCAGGATTACGTAAGCAGCCGCTTCTTCGGCGTCGAAACAACCTCGACATAGAGGGCTGTCTGTGGCTCCTATTGTGTATAAATGTTTGCTTAATGGACAATAGCCCGTAATTGTCCCTATCATTCTATCTACGAGGTTTGTCCGGAAAGTACGTATAAAAGTTTTTTAAAAATTTTATTTTACAATTATTCAGGTAAATCAATTTTATCCCCTTCAAAGTACTCCCCCTGTGACATAATGCACTTGTGCCAACGCCGTTTCCACTGTGAGAAGGCTCCTTGAAAGTCCTCTGGTTGTAGGTTTCTCAGCTGCCCCGTCGTAGCTTTTTTTATCTCATTTATGTCCCCCAAATGCCGCCCCCGAAGTACCAATTTGGTTTTTGGGAACAAGAAGAAGTCACACGGGGCCAAATCCGGCGAATAGGGGGGTGTTCGGTCACCGTAATGGAATTTTTACTCAAAAACTCACGGACAACAAGAGAGGTGTGGGCAGGGGCATTGTCGTGGTGAAGAATCCAACGCCCCTCTCGCGCCAATTCTGGACGAACTCGTGCCACACGACTGTCTGACCGTTAAACGACGGTCCCCATTAACACAAGTTCGAATTCTTTCCACGTTTTCGTCGGAATGTGAAGTGGAAGGACGTCCTGAACGTGGGTCATCTTGAACGCTTTCTCGGCCCTCTCTGAATCTTTTTAGCCACTTGTGGACGGTTGGTTCCTTCACAGCATCATCCCCATAAACTGTTCTGAGATCGGCAAAAATTTCACGGCCATTCTTGCCGAGTTTCGAGAGAAACTTGATTACGACGCGCTGCTCTTCAACGGAAGCGGGCTCCATGCCGACGGGGTTTCGTTAAGAGGTAACTTCACAGATGGCGTGACAAGCCAGTTCGCACCGCACGGCGGTCAGACCAGAACTGAAGCATTGTTAGGGACATAAGGAAGGGGTCCTGCGCTTACCTGGCCTCCCCACTCCTCTTTCTCGCATTCCAGAACACTTTTATACGAACTTTCCGGACAGACCTCGTATAGTATTATGTATTATAAAGAAAAAAGATTGGATTGTTTATTTGTGAAAGATAAACTCAAAAACTACTTGAGCAGGTTAAAAAAAAATTATCTTCAGAAAGCTATATTACCAGCAGCCAGTAACACATGCCGACCCGCCTATCAAGCCATATCTTATTGTTGTGTAGTCACAACTTAGAAGGGGCCACCCCTTCCTTTCCCGTGGGTATCGTAAAAGGCGACTAAAGAGGGATGGGCAGTAGCGTCTCACTTAAAATATCAGCAAAATCTAACTGCTGTTACCAACCTGCCTGCTAAGCATGGCAACTACTGGTAAAATTCTCCCTAAAGGGTTGCCTATGTTCAGCAGTGGACAGCTGCTGTTATGGTAATGATGATGATTGTTTTGCCTGATTCTAGGAGGCTCCACTGTAAAATATTTGTGCGAGAGTTTACCCAGAGTGGATACTGAGTGGTCGAAATGGGTGCTGGCATTCTGTGACGAGAGAGTAGTGGCGGAAGACAGTGAAGACTCCACGTTTGGTACATACAAGCGGCGGCTGATTCCAAAAACAGGGCTAAAGAACAGTCAGTTTATAGTGTTGAAGCAGGGTGTTACAGGTAATGGCTTTTGAAGCTAATCTTAATATAAGGGGGAGGGGGACTACCAGTCCCATTGCTAACGTTATGGCGTGAATTTACTGGGTACAGAGGAATAACACCTGAGTCCTGAGGGATGGCAACGCATGGGGAGTATCATGGGCGAAACAGTATACTCTGTTATGTCCATGGTATTGCTCATGTCTATAGGTTACCACTTTTCATCAGGTGGGCCGTCAGCTTGTTTGCCATTCTACGTTGTATAAAAAAATAACAATATAAGGTCAGGTTTACCTCCACGTGGTCCCACCAGGAAACCATCATACTGAATTCCAGGTGTTTTAATAAATTATCGTGTAAAAAAGTATATAGTTCACAATAGTGTAATATATATATATATATATATATATATAATCAAATATTTCAGCTCAAGAAGCAGCCGTGGAATATACGCAACAACTGAAAATAGCTTTCAACGGTGATAATTTCAAATTCGATCTCCTACTGCTGGGGATGGGCCCTGATGGCCACACGTGCTCTCTGTTTCCTGGCCATCCACTCCTGGACGAGGTCAATTTACCAGTGGCGGCGATCACAGACTCCCCAAAACCACCACCGGAACGGATCACACTTACGTTCCCTGTTATAAATAACGCTAGAAACTGTATTTTTACTATAAGCGGTGGCGAAAAAGCAGATGTGGTTAAGGTAACGTTCTATTATTCCATTTTAGATACTTCCTGTACTATTACCATTCGTGTGACGGTGTCGCCCTCTATTGTCAAAAGTTTCTAGACTGTTTTGTATATACTATATAGCTATTATTTTATACATACCCCAATACCACCTCATAGAGTACGAAGCCACGTCTCACGCAAGCGAGCCATCGTTCCAGTGACACGGGGGTAGTTGCCCAAAATGGAAATTGGGTAAATTGTTCGCCCTGTAGCCCCCACCTAACCTTCCCCATTGAGAGGGTCAAAAGACGTGAATTGCTATGTATATGTACTAGCTGTATTTCACGGTTTTTTTTCCACGTGATAAAGCACCCTAAACATGGTCCATGGCTCGATCACCGGTACCCCGCCAGCATATACTGTTTGCGCAGGCGGGGTAATATGTTATTTTAGAACACTAATTAAGGTCTATTTCAACCATATTTATGTAAATAAATTATTATTATATACTAGCGGCCCGTCCCGGCGTCGCTCGGGTGGACATTTTTACATTTTAAAAAGTGACCATTAAGGCTGCACACGCGACGGAAGCTTAAAAATAGAGTAACTTCTCCCGTTTTCCCAACATTTTCCTTCACTGCTCTGCTCCTATTGATCGTAGCGTGATGAAAAGTATACTATAACCTGCCCAAGAGTATGAAGAATAATTGTACCAAGTTCCGTTGAAATCCGTCGAGTAGTTTTTGTTTCTATAACGAACATACAGACGACAGACAAAAATTTTACTGATTGCATTTTTGACATCAGTATCGATCACTAATCACCCGCTGATAGTTATTTTGGAAATATATTTCATGTACAGAGTTGACCTCTCTACAGATTTATTACAAGTAATAGATAGATAATAAATATTTTTTATTTACATTCCACAGCGAATATTAAAAGACAAAGAAGACCTCCCCGCTGGAAGAGTGAATCCCATAGCTGGCTCCGCATACTGGATCGTGGACGACGCAGCGGCAGCGAAATTATAATAATTATAAGGGAATGAGCGCACGGGCTGACATGTCTACGTGACTAATGTTGGGATGGTTATTATAGGGTACCCATACACGGAGCGACAGTCGCAAGAATCTGTCGCATGCATATAACCTTCAGTTATTTGAGAACCTCTAAAATATCTGATGCAATTTCAAAGATCTTTTAATCGGTTACGCAGTTATGCTATTGTGATCGGCTTCGACCGTCGTCAAGCGCAGTGTTGTCAATCTCCCCTAGTTAAGGAATTGATAGATACAGCGTCGCTACCGCGCGCAGGAAATGGCGACTTCTGGCATCTCGTTTTTTCCCGTGTAAGCGTTAATCGAAACAAGTCTATTGATTTGTTTATTTGTCTATTAGTTTAAATTTTTGGGCAGATCTAGAAATTTTTAGCCATTAAAAGATATGTGAATTGAAACTATTCGGCAACTATTTGAAATATTTTACTTTATAGTTATATGGTAACACTGATATGATGTTAGCCTCCTGAGTATACCCATCACACTTTGTTAAAGAATCGTTACTACCTCCGTATATAGGGAGTTTGAGAGTGATAAAATGTAGCCGAGATAAGTCACCTCGTGCGCTGGTAACCTATAGTGTTGTACTGTAGGTACATCTATGTTGTCATTGCATTAAAAACAAATCACATTGTCAATAAGTTTATTTCTCATCTAATAACATCGCCACAATGTTTCTTCATTAACTATATGTACAGATTATGACGTCTTGTGCATTACTTGTTTTGTCACTTGTGCGTCGCTCACTTGTCACTTGTGTGTCGATCGCTTGTCACGTGTGTCATCAAGCGTGATTCCACCGTTGTGGACGTGTAGCCCTGCCCCTTTAATAGATTTATGACATCACACTTTCATAGTGTATTGAGGCTGATGTTATATCAAAAACTTTTATAACTTTCATGAGCGAACCATTTCATATTTTAAGGATTTATTAATTTAATAGCGTTCGCACCGCGGGTTTGTCCACGTGGAACTATACACTGTGTAAAAAAATGTTAATCAGGGCGTCATATATTTTGTAAACCTCTTTTGTACGAATAGACTATATTGATCATAAGCGAGTTCATACTCAGTCTTGCATTTGGCTAATTTTTGGGTGCTTGAGAGCATAACCTATTTTGAGGGCTGGACCCGCGCCTGTGTCATAGCCACTAATGTGTCATAGCGTCGACGTTGACACAAGTGCGTCGCTGGGTTCCTTACTTGTATTGCAACATGTCGAGTTGTCACTCCGGTGTCTTTTGGTACTAGCGTGTCATTTGCATCGCCGTCTATATGTGTTAAACGAACCTGATGCTTGTTGATTAACAATACCGTTAAATGGTAGCTTATAATTTTTACAATATGACTTTTTCATTTTGTCCCTTCATTACTATTCATGTTTATAATTAGTTGATTGTTTAAATAATTAAAAATGAATCTTAAAATTTTAATAAACTGTTAATATTTTGTTATATCAAGGAGCTGAAATCAAATTGGCGTATTACTTTGCTCACTTCTATCTCGATTACACCACGACCGGAGTGGCCGATAGAAATGTATGCTAGAAAGTGACAAGTGATCTTCCATCCTGTTTACTCTCAGCGGTGATGTTGAGACTGATACTAGTTCGTTCTAAATCAAAATTAACATTGTGTAACGTCGGTTTGATTTTAAGCTACTTGTTTGTTATAAGGAAGTTTGTTGTTATCATTCCAATGTTGTACCACTGTGTGGTATATTTTTATATGTCATTACATTCCTGTTATATAAAACCATTGAATTGGCATTGTTGTTTTATTTTGTTGTTAAAATATACCACAGTTCCCCCCCCCCCCGCCCCCCGGGGGGGGGAATGTTGGTAGGGGCACGTGGAACTAGCCGATATTTTTTCTAACAATTTATAACTGTTGTACTGTTGTAAAATTGCATTCTTATATTTTTTTTTATTAAATAAAGATGTACAACAGGCGAGCTTAACTCTGTAAGATTTCTCTTCCAGCAACCCCTGAGTGGAGTTTTATTCAATATTTCTTTCTATCTTAGAATAGAAAGTTTATATGAAAATATAGTAATCGAAATAAAATTTGTAATTACTCGAATTTTTACCAAAAGAAGATGTAGGCGACGCACTACGATTTTAGTTTATTTTCTTATTATTTGTACTTTTTTACCTGTATACCAATATAAATGTACCCACTTATTTGATACAGTCCATTATAAATAAAAATTAAAAATACTGAGGGTACGCACTATACTTATAAAATTAGAATTACCTTTTTTCTTGGTTTAGTGCGTGCTCTGTCAGTGCATAGGCAGCATCTAAAAATCGGTTTTTTATTTCGCATCCCTGTCCCATTCATGTTTCTGCCGTGTAGCAGGTGTTTGCGTGGCTGTTTCAGTTTGAAGGGAAGGAAATAGCAATGCAATTAAAGTGTACAGCACCTTAGACCTTAGGAATTGCAACGCATAAGGGATATCATGGATGATACTGTATACTCTTATGTTTATGGTACTTTTTTTTTCAATGAATGATAATGGAATGGTATCGGTATACACCGGCGGGGCACCAGTGAAGGATGAAGCAGGTCAGTTAGCCCTTCGTGACGAATTCAACAATTGTTCACAATGGTTTCCAGGAGGAACCACGTGGAGGTAGACCTAATAGGGCATTTTGCTAGCAATGGGGCTGTCAAACTCCATTGTCAACAATCCTTTCCCTCCCTGTCTATGGTACTGTTCATTAAAAACGCGTCTCTTATATAAAAACCCGTGGAAATGATATTTTCTCGCTTTCATAAACTACTTTTGTGTATCAACAATTTAATTTTTTCATGTGGCAATGGGTTGATCATATAGCTCGAGGAACCGACAGCTGATGATAGAAAGGTTCTATAGTTGTGACCTAGAACGTTCAAACGCAGTGTAGGAGGATGGCGTGATAACATCAAATGCATTGCAGAGAGGCGGTGAATGCAAGTGACTCAAGACCGTTCTTTATGACAGCCTCTATAGACTGCGGAGCCTATATTAAGCAGTGGACGGATAATGGCCGAGATAATGAGGATAATGTGAATAAGCCAACTAGAACAACTTGCAATGTTCCAGACATGAATGATCGTTATAGAACACTTGATCATTTCTAATCATGGCCGTTTGCGCAGGTACTAATATAGCACTAGGGGGAAAGGGATTGTTAATAATGGAGACTGAGAATTTTTTTTTTATACCACTGTGGTGGCAAACAAGCATACGGCCCACCTGATGGTAAGCGGTTACCGTAGCCTATGAACGCCTGCAATACCAGAGGTATTACGCGCGTGTTGCCGACCCTAAACAACAGAATCCCATTGCTAGCAATATACCCAACCAGATCGACCTCCTCGCGGTTCTCCCTGGAAACTATCATGGTTAATTCCTGATGAATTCATCATGATGGGCTAACTAGCCTGTTTTCATTCTCATCTGTCACTTCACTGGTGCTCCGCCAGCATATCCCGTTAGCGCAGGCAGGGTTACCATACCATTTTCACCCATCAAAAAAAAAATATAGTACTAATCTGTTATCTGTGACGCAGATCGTACATTTTACACTTGGTAGCAATAAAACGAGCACAAAAGTTCCAATATTGGTTTATTCCCTCATACAAATGCCCGCGAGATCAACACACCTGCATTCTTTCACATAAAAAAGACCTCGTCTATAAATTATGGTACTGTTACAATTACGATTACCTATGACATTTTTTTTTTAATAATAATATGTTTAATTACAAAAGTCAACTAAATACAAAAAAATTCGGCGCGCATAGCGTACCAAACACTTATATAGATATACATATTTTTATATATAGATATAAGATATACATAGGACTACAGTTAAATTTTTAAACAATTATTGTATACTATAGCGGCGTTGCCCGCTTGAGAACGACGTCGGCCGGAACTTAAAAATGTATACTATATGAATTATAGTTATAAAACAACCTAATATTGCAATTAAAGTCTAAACTTAATCTCGCTGTACGATACGATATTCGATCGCGACCGACGCCCGCACTTATGAATTTATATAAAAAAAAAAAAAAAGTATAATAAAGTTATTAACATAGTTGTCGTTTCAATTTCCTTTCATTTTATTTTACAATATCAGTTATACATTAAAACGGATACACGTGAGACAACAATGTACCGTTCCGTGTGCCGCCGGCGACGGTCACTCGACAATTGACTGCACGGTGAGGGGGCGCTCGCGCGCCATCTATGTACATGTGTCTAACGACTGTGTTTGGGCCTGTAAGCAAGGAGAACATTGCATTATTCAATTTAGATCATTAATTGAAGACATATTTATTTTTAACGTCACTATTACTGTTTAATATTATGACCAAATGAGTCCTCAAACTAGAAAATATATGGAGAACAAAATTTAGTTCACTTTTACTAGAAAATTTTTTGAAAAACAAAATTGGTCTGAAGTAATACACTTAATCTTTTTGACGATTTTAGTATTAGTTGCAGTTGATAAAAAAAAAAACTATAGAACCATAGACTATACAAGTACTAATGAAGGGCGTTAAGAGTTAAAAGGCGTTTACGACGTTAAGAGGTCTCATTTATTACTGGTCTTATTCGCTTGTTCTTTTTATGTAATTTTTAAATTAATAAATGTGTGCTAGAGATGAAAATAAATCATTTATCTAATCTACCTAAAACGTAGTGAAAACAGGCAAAAAATTGCATATGGGTAAAAATCAAGGAACCCGTACCAATTTGTGGAGGGAGAGGGGAGATGTTTTAAATTTACGGACATTTAAATTATTTTTATACCACTGACGTGGTAAACAAGCATAAGGCCCATTTGATAATAAGCGGTCACCATAGCCTATAGCCGTTTAACGGCTGCAATACCAGAGGTATTACGCGCGCGTTGCCGAACCTGAAGAAACCTCTTTACCGCCCCTTTTAAAGAACCCCATGCTGTAGTCTCTTGGGAAAACATAGGTAGGGAGGTCATTCTATAACCTGAGTGTTGGTGGGTTGGTGACAACGTTGCACGTTGGAAATGCTACTATACGTACCGTGCAAGCGGCTAGTTGGGCGTCCAGTAGGACTGAGAGTACGCGGGCTTGCTCGCCTGGGGCTTGGACGACGCGCTGCGGCCGCCTCCCGCTCCACTCTCCTGTCCGAAACAACACCACCATCAGTATTTACTCAACAATACGTATCTATCCAAGGGAAAGGATAGTGGCCTGTCAGGTTGACGCTAACTGGAACGCGTCATGGTTCATTCCTAGAAGATTCTCAACAATGGGCCAACTAGTCTGTCTCTAGTTTCGTCGTTCTTTCCTCTACTGGTATCCGGACATTGTATACCGCTAGCATACGTAAATACCCCATTCTATATAATTTTTTTATATAAAAAAAAAGTTTACAACCTGACAGACTACTTCCCCACTTAGGAATCTATCTGCGTGAAACTTATTTTAATTTTACATAAAAAGCCAAATTTCTAGTTACAAGTGGTAGGTATATATATATATATATATATATATATATATATATATATATATATATATATATATATATATATATATATATATATATATATATATATATATATATATATATATATATATATATATATATATATATATCACAATACAAGCATTGCCAATTGTCTAAAATCATTAATTTGCATAATTTTAAATATAATATAAATAGTATGAATTCACATACATGTCAAGTAACCGTTAGGCATAACATTCACTAGAAGGCGACTTTGTACAAAAGTCGTATGCTTAGGCACCTCTGTCCCATTCGTGTTTCAACCGTATAGCAGTTGTGTTTGCATGGCGTCTTACGTTGATATGGCGTGAATTTACAGGGTACAGAGGAATAACATCTGAGTCCTCAGGAATGGCAACGCATGGGGGGTATCATGGGCGAAACAGTATACTCTGTTATGTCCATGCTACTCTATTCTGTTATGTTCATGTCTATAGGCGACGGTTACCACTTTCCATCAGGTGGGCCGTCAGCTTGTTTGCCATTCTAAGTTGTATAAAAAAATTTACAATTCGTTGCCATTCTTGATTTTTTTACACATTAATTAATATTTAAAATATATGAATACGTTAAGTATTAGTTTGTTTCCTAAATTCTTCAATACACCGCCTACTTATTTCTCTGTTTGCCCCAAGATTTGACTAGTAGAGAACGTTATCCGATGTTAAGTCCACCAAATGTACATATCGTCATAGTCGTAGAATACTGACGGATCTGACGAATATTACATATAAAGATCCGTCAGTATTTTACGACTGTGACGATATATTCACACTGTGCATTAAACTTTAAATTAAATAAATAATTGAAAAATATGATCTTAGACAACATACACGCTTGTTTTAATTATTTTTAAGAGCTTCACATATTTTCTATGACTTTATTATATGGCTGTATTTATTACATCTATGGAAGTATAGACTTTTCTTTCCAAGCGATATTGAGGCATAGGTGTTAAAAACATAGGGTTCAGTTATGGTCGAGCCTGAAACTAATTGGACAAGCCAGTCTACGACATGGAATTGATATAAATTATTTAATCTGTTTTTCTTTACTTTGCACGATTAGTTAGAAATCTTAACACGCCTTTTTATAAAATTTAACCATATTAAAATGAAACAAAAATAACGATAAAATAAAAAAAAAAAACCTCTTTCATTTATTTATATGTACTGTAAATAACAGTATATATAAATAAACAATTAATAAGTAAATAAATAATAACAAAAGGATATGTTAACTGTTCTAACAAGTATAGAAAAACAGACAGAAATACTAATACAAGTATTAAAATTACATATTTTATCGTTAAAAGCACGACAATTTGTTTAAATTAATTACAATATGATAAAAAGAGAATATATAATATATACATGCATTACCAAAAGGCGGGTAAAACTATATTATAAATGAATACACTAAATATACGATACAACAGAGACAGTATATATGTATGTGATATACATATTTGTAATAACAAACATAGTGCGTACATATGTCGGTTCGTACATAAGCTACGTTTAACTGGCATATATCAGTTGACGCTAAAAGACAAGAATTCAGTTGTCTTATTTTATGTTTATGTATGTATTTATTTATGTATGTTTTGTAATCTAATTTTGTATAAAATTTTTTAGAATACACTAAGAGATATGGGTTTCAGTATTTTTTAAAAATCAGATGATGGGGACTGATGTAAGGGATAGGGGATAAAAGTTTGTATTGGATTTTTTAAAATGAGTTTTTGGGTTTTCTATATAAATTTATTATATAAAATTAGGTAAAAATATATATGTTATATATTTAAAATAAAGAAAAATATACCCATTTCAGAATTTTTGGTAAAATAATCCGGCATTAGTTATCTGTTAGAAGAATAAAAAAGTGAAAAGTTTAATGCATATTTTTTTTTCATTGAACTTTCAAATTTTGTAATAAAATTTTTCATTAAAATTTAAAAGACACATGTTTTAGCTTTTCATATTTATTATTATAAAATCGTGTCTAGGAAGAGAACGTAAATTTTTTTTATAACAAATGACTGAATCTAATGTAAACATTATTAAAAAACTACACTTATCTCTGACTAACATAAGATATATTTTATCTATGGAAAATTATAGAATGAGTTTGCGCGGGAAAAAAAATAAACAACTATTAGTATAATTAACAAATTGTCTTTGATAAAAGCCAGTGAATGTTATAAGCGCATAACGTACATATGTCCGAGCCGACGGCGTGCTACATATAAAGTATAAACATATATGTGTATATATAATTAACTTACCCGCCTATTATGACTACTGTTCACCCGCACATCCATCTACAAACGAAAGCAAACTCTAAGAATATAGTAATTAAGGACTAAAACAATATACTATCTGCCGAAGCATGCAATAACATAACATTTGTAATCTACTGATCGTATGGTAGACTTCGTACCGGAGTGTGCCACTGAGATCCTACCTACGCTGACATACGTCTACATCCTCATCATCATCATCACACCAGCCGTTCACTGTCCACTGCTGAACAGAGACCTATCTCAATTTGAAAGGATTTTACCAGTAGTTGCCATGCTTGCAAGAATGTTAGCAATTGTAGTTAGGCTTTGATGTTTTAAAGGGACGCTGCTGCCCACCTCTCGACTTTTAAGTTTCTTAGTCGTCTTTTACAATACCCACGGAAATAAGAGGGGGAAAGGGATTGTTAGTAATGAGGTCTAATGAATCCATTGCTAGCAATACACCCTATCAGATCGACCTCCACGCGGTTCCCCCTGGAAACCATCGTGGTTAATTCTAGTGGAATTCGTCACGATGAGCTAACTGACCTACTTCATCCTCACCTATCATCCTTCACTGGTGCCCCGCCAATGTATAGCGATAGCGCGGGTGGGGTTACCATTCCATTATCATCCATTAAAAAAAATTATCCCATTGCTAGCAATACACTATATCAGATCGACCTCCACGCAGTCCACCCTAGAAACTATCGTGGTATCAAGTCGACCGTGTGATAATTTTTGGTCAATTCGTTACTATGTACCAACTGAGCCAAGTTCATCCTCGCCTATAATTTATCAATGACACCTCGCCAGCGTGTACCGGTAGAGCAAGCGGGATTAACATTTTTCCCTGAGACTGTTAGGGTCCTCATTGCCTGGTAATGTTCACTAATACCTGATGACAGTTATTGTCGAATTCGTCACGATGGGCCAACTGATCTGCTTTCATCCTCCCCTATCATCTCTCAGTGATGCCCCGTCAGCGTATACCGGTATCGCTAACGCGGTTACCCTTCTATTTTCACTTATTAAAAAGGAACCCACCTAATGAATGTCTCTTGGTAGGAGTTTTGAGTTTTCATCCTATCGTACCCTACCCTAGGTATTATGATGAGTTCCATAAATCCTACAGTTTTGAGAATGACAAGAAAACTGAGACACGGTTATAGTTAATAACTTTATTATATATTTATACATAAAAATTTCATGTCACGTTGTTTGCCCGCGATTAATTCCTAAACGATAGAACCGACTTTAACGAAATTTTGCAGACTGTATGTATACAGTAAGGTTGACCAAACTGTAGTTTGGTCAACCTTAAGAGATAGTATAATTTTTACTTCAAATTAGTAATTAATAGTAATATTTTTTATTGCAAATTACTTGTTTATTTTATCTATAAGATTCATAAGTCTTTAACAGATGGCGCTATAAGTAGGTTCATCCACGTAACGTTTCAACTCTTTAGTGGGTAAATATCCGTTAGATGGCGCTGTGTTAAGAGCCCAAACAATGAACTTGGCCACAGCAACGCAAAGGCCGAGTCTGTCGGACTACTAGTATTAAATAAATTAATGCATTTAATATTCCACGGGAACGTAATGTGTATTGAACAAAGTGGAATAGCTTCTTGCCGACAGGCATAGAGTTGCATTCTAGTTTTATAATTTTTTATCATTAATTTTAAACATTTTGAAATAGTTATTCTTTATGATTCAGGCCAATTCAAAATGCATTTTCAGCCGAGTCCTACAAGTTGGGTTTATTTGAATACGAACTAGCAAATAGACAATCTCAGTGGCACATCCTCATTTATACATTATATATTGCATGCTTTATATAGCACAAAACTCAATTTACTAAAAATACAGTCCCGTGCAATGATATGTAACTATACACAAATATAGTCTTTTAATAACACAATAACAAAATGAATACAAACCAATTCTAAAACGATTTTAATTAAAAAAAAAATACTAATTAAAATCGATTCACAATCGACGATGATTTTGGGTATAAATCACTTTTTCTTTTTAATTGATTATGTACTTTAAAATCATTGTTACATTTCACTGCCCACGTCTGTATGATAGCATGCAAACTTCCAAATTCATAGACACAGAATTAAGTAGATGTCGCAGTTGCAACTGCGCTTATTTTGAGTGAACATTTTTTTAATGAGTAAGTAAAAATGGATATTTAAACTTGGAATAAAATTCAATTCGGGCTTCCTCTAATCATCATCCAAGGACACAAAAATAAACAAAAATATTGCGTAATAAATATATAAAATACAACAGTCGTAACTATAATTCTTTCCCCATTTGGAAGCCAGTTATAAAACTTTAAAAGGTTAAACAAAAAAACAGCATTACATTTTGAGAAAGAAGGGGGGGGGGGTTGTTCTGTGAGCAAATATATCAAATCTAAAATCATAGTAATTATAAAACAATCTCCTTTTTGCGTTACTTGCGACATCTATTTAAATCTATACAGTCTATGTTAAAATTACTTTTTACAAGTCGTTGTCTCTCCATGCTATAGAGATACCAATATGATACTCAATTGATACTCAACACAACTTGTGCCTGTACACACAAACGTTTCTATTCTACAAACGCTATCGAATAGAAACATTGCATTTCGTTTATATCTATAGAAAATCAATATAATTTAATTTGAATATGTTTTTGTAATGTGTGCAGAGTGATCAGAGGTTTTTTATGAAAATTTATGTGTTATAAAAAATTTAAAAGTAATTTAGAACGACGACGGATCGTAGATTTAGTATTGTCCCCCCCCCCCCCCGAAAACTAATGTGGTAACTCTTTATGAATGCCACTGTGTACCAACTAACCTGCTTTCATCCTCACCTATCATCCCTGACTGGTGACCCGCCAGCGTATACCGTTAGCACAGGCGGGGTCATCATTCCATTATCATCCATTAAAAAAGATTTATTGAGATTTTAAAAAAAAATTATGGTCCTACATTTTATGGCAAGCCATGAAGTATGGTGGGGGGTTGTTGTAGCGAGGCGGCGGTGTGGTGTGGTGGTGTGGTGGCGTGGTGGCGTGGTGGCGGTGGTTACCTGGTGCTGCGGCGCGTGGTGGTGGTGGTGGTGCGGCGGCGCGGGGATGTACAGGTGCGAGCCGGCGCCGAACGGCGGCGGCGTCCCGCTGTGGAACGTCGCCTTCTCGTAACTCTGCAATCGACCGACAACATTATTAAATATTTAACACTTATTCATTTATTTACTTCCTTTCACGTGAGTGTCACAAAAGACGATTAACCCTTTTACTGGTGGTGGCAATATGTGTGCCCACCAACATTTTTATGATTTTTTCCACTTTGCAGCACCAATACCATACTGGTGTTGGCAAGGATATTGCCACCGTGTTTTTTTCTTCCACTAAATATGGATATTTTTTTCTTTAATAAACTTTATTAAAG
Organism: Galleria mellonella; assembly: GCF_026898425.1. NCBI lineage: Eukaryota > Metazoa > Arthropoda > Insecta > Lepidoptera > Pyralidae > Galleria > Galleria mellonella. The sequence continues at coordinate 333,383 of NW_026442098.1, forward strand.
TACCCACAATAAACTCAAAAAACGAGTTTTTAATTTTCCGAGACACAAAATTGCTTCTACCAGTTAAAGGGTTAACGGAATTTCATGAACAAGGCATATTCAAATTTAAATAAACTTCTTTACAAGCACTTTTAAATCATCATTTTTTTTTAATCTACTGCATAGTCATAGAACACCCCTTAAAATATCACTAAAAGTCTAACTGAAGTTGCCAACCAATCCACCAAGTGTGGCAACTACTTACTTATGTTTAGCAGTTAAAAGTTAGTACATATTTATTTATTATAATGCATTCATGTACATAATATAGAGTTAAATGTTCTTATGTAAAGTACACGAACCCTGTTTGGGTGCAGCAAAATTATATTGATTGGTAACTAATATAGATGCATTAATGTCAGTTTAGTTACCACATTACAATTAGTTATATATGTGGGATTGGTATGAAACGGAACGTATGTTAAAAGTGAATGTTGTATGCATAGATTGGAATACGAGGAAGGATGACTGGTGTGGAGTGAGGAACGGTTGGGGAGAGAAAGATGGAGATGGACGACAAATGAACGAGTGTGTGTGCTCCTACGAATTATTTCTAAAATTTAGTTTTGCAATTATTTTAAAGGCGAATCGCTTGTGTAAAAAGGAATTTTATTTGTGGCTCCTTGGAGCTACATGTATATATATATATATATAATAATATTGGCTTGTTAAGCAAACAGTACTCACGTTGACCTTGGAGAGCGCGACGTGTCCCTTGCCGTAGACGCCGGCCAGGTCGGCGGGCGCGGCGGCCGGCTTGGACGCGGCGTACGCGGCGCCCGCGCCCGCCTTGTACGAGTCGGCCGCCTCGTACGGCGCCTGCTGCTGCGCCGCGTACGACGACACCTTGCCGCCCGCGCCCGACACGCCGCCCACGCCGCCCACGCCGCCCACGCCGCCCACGCCCCCCACGCCGCCCACGCCGCCCACGTTCGACCCGCCGCCGTACTGCAACAGTGGCAGTGGCACACGTGTAAGCTACCTCCTTAACATCTCTCCATAAAAATTAAACATTTAAAAATGGAATAGAATAAAAATACTTTTAAAAATCGAACAAAAATTCTTACTTCTTTTAAATTATAGATTTTTTTTATTCATTACCAGTTATCAATGTTAATAAATTGACAAACACTCAACTCATTTACCGTTAAACAAAAATATTTAAAAATAGAACAAATTAAAATCTTTTTTTTTTTTTTGCTATATACCACTAATCAATGATAATAAATTAACGAAAATATACACGACTTGCTCATGATTTTAATACTCACCGTGGGATATACACCATACTGGTATGTGGTAGGTGGTGGCTGGTAGAAGTACGCGTAGCCGGGCGGTAACGCCGCAGGGACCTGCCGACATATTTTATTAATAATAAATGTACAGATTAAGCAAATAAATATACACAACTTTTTTAAATCAAATTTTAACATTTAAATAGTGTGTGACACGAAGTGATAGATGTAAAAAATAATTAAAAAAATGTTTGTGCCAATAAACTACAGAGTAATTAGACTTCATATTATATTTTACCAAAGGGAGACTTTGTACAAAAGTCGATTGCTTGGGTACCTCTGTCCCATTCGTGTTTCTACCGTAAAGCATTTGTGTTTGCATGGCTGTGTTTCGGTTTGAAGGGTGGGATATGGTGTGAATTTACAGGGTACAGAGGAATAACACCTGAGTCCTCAGGAATGGCAAGCGTATGGTTGGTATCATGGGCGAAACAGTATACTCTGTTATGTCCATGGTACTGCTCATGTCTATAGGCGACGGTTACCACTTTCCATCAGGTGGGCCGTCAGCTTGTTTGCCATTCTAAGTTGTATAAAAAAAAATTCCAATAATCTTTCTTATTTTCTTTATAATGTACAATGACTGGTCCCAAAATGTGTGCGGGAAGTTTCTTGTTAGGCTTGTATTTCCCTGCGTGGGTGGTACATGATTACTTGCGGAACGGTGAAACATACTCTCGAGTGATTAATAATTAATTTAATTGTAGTGTTCACATTAATTATAATGAAATATAATAAGTTGAACGGCGGCGGTATGCTGTTGTTACCGAATGTTGTAGCTAATTATGGTATATATATATATATATATATATATATATATATATATATATATATATATATATATATATATATATATATATATATATATGTAATCTTAACATACAGGGGGAAAAGGAATTGTTAGTAATGGAGACTGAGAATCCCATTGATAGCAATATATCCAACCAGGTCGGCCTCTTCGCGGTTCTACCTGGAAACTATCATGGTTAATTCCTGACGAATTCATCATGATGGGCTAACTGGCTTGTTTTCATTCTCATAAATCACCCTCCACTGGTGTGGTAGCGCAGGCGGGGTTACCATACCATTTTCACCCATCAAAAAAAACCTTTAGTGCTACAACAGTGATAGAAAGTATCAGAAGACAAAGCCGGAGTTGCCATACGTTAGACATATAAAAGAATAAATAGAATGTTGCCAACAAATGATATATATCGATATAGTAAAAAAATTAAAAGCGAGTAGTATATGAGTAGGCACCTGCTGCGGCGAGGCTGCGTCGGTGCGGCCGAAGCGGTCGCCGGCGCCGAGGCCGAAGGTGCCTTCCCGCGCGGCGCCCACGCCGTATCCCATCTCGTAGTATCCGCCCTGAGGGACCAAACACAACTATTTGTCATTCAATACATCATACGCGGCGCAGCCAACGTTTGCGGGGGGGGGGGGGGGGGAATAACCTCGAATAGTATACCTCCTATCAGGTTGACCTCCACGTGGTACTCCCTAGAAACCATCGTGCTGAATTCCAGGTGTATTCATCGCGATTGGCTAGTTGTTGACCTGTCTTCTCATTCATCCCTGGGTTAATACTCCATTAGGGGGAAAAGTGATTGTTAGTAATTAGGCAGGTTAGTCCCCATTGCTATCAATATACCCTTACCAGGTAGACCTCCATGCGGTTCCCCCTGGAATCTATCGTGACTAATTTATCGTTGAATTCGCACGATAAGCTAACTAACCTGCCTTTTTCGGGGGGAAGGGATTGTTAGTAATGGGGAGGTTAGACTCCATTGCTATAAATATACCCCATCAAGTCGACCTCCACGCGGTTCCGCCTGAAAACCGTCTTGACTAATTTGTCATTGAATTCGTCACGATGGGCTAACCGACCTGCTTTCATCGTCATCTATCATCTCTCATTGGTGCCCCGCCGGTGTATACCGATAGCGCAGGCGGAGTTACCATTCCATTGTCATCCATTAAAAAAAAAACCTGCCTTTTTCATTCTCAACTATCACCTCTCACTGGTACCTCGCTAGTGAATACCGATAGCGTAGGCGGGGTTACCATGCTATTTTCACCGATTAAAAAAAAACAGGGAACACTTAAGTGCCATATCCGCCAACTGTTCACTAATGCATAATAAAAGCCCACTTTCGTGGGAAGGAAGGGTGGTGGCGGGGGCTTGTTAATAATGCGGGCTACTACTACTACTAATACTAGTCCCATCGCTAGCAGTATACCCGCACAGTGTGCCGGTGCGGCGGCGGGCGTCTCACCATGTGGTGCGGCAGCGTGGTGCCGCCGCGCATGAGCTGGTCGTCGTATGCGTAGCCGGCCGTGTGCGTGCCGCCCGCGCCGTACAGCGCGCCGCCGGCGTAGCCCGCGCTCACGCCGCCCACGCCGCCCACGCCGCCCACGCCGCCCACGCCGCTCACTCCGCTCACTCCGCCCACGCCGCTCGCGGAGTTCGAGTTCGCAGTCCCGTGCGCTGCTAACACATTCGCATAAAACATTTTCATATACCTGTTCTCATAAATAATTTCTTATACCTCATAAAAGTCTACTTCATTTGTTCATTGAAATAATAATCTAATGTAAACTGTACAATTTCAAATAGTAATGAGATAATGAAATATTAGTCATCTATTTCTAAAAAAAACAGTCCTTCGGACCGGATGTTTTCGTATACTCTCTATATTTTATCAAATATTATTTTGTTATTACTTTTTTTTTATATATATTATATATTCATGTTTCAACTGTAATGAGACCTACATCCTCAGGAATGTCAACGCATGGGGAATATCATGGGTGAAACAGTATCCTCTGTTATATCCATGGTATTGTCCATGTCTATAGGCGATGGTTACTAGTTTCAGGTGGACCGTCAGTTTGTTTGCCATTCTAAGTTGTATAAAACAAAAAGAAAGATAATTTTATTTTTTAAATATCGTCATTGAGTGAATTCATCCCGATGTTAATGAATGATTTTCATTGATTAATGAAACAAAGTATTTTTGAAAAACAAGTGTTTAGAATATAAGTGTATATAATTTAATAGGTTCCCCAGATACAGACTGGACCCATATGGAGACCATAGCTGAGCAATTCTGTAACTTACTGTTTTGAATAAAAATAAAATAAACAAATCTCACCACTGGTAGTTGCTACTTTGGCCGTCGACGTCTGCGTCGTGGACGTACTAGATAAGCTATTAGTAGAGGCTGCCGAACCGTCGTACTGGAACAAAACAAAACGTACATTGAGCGAGGCCACGTATCGGCCGGGTCGGCTAGTATGCTGGCGGGTGGTGGATGGTGGGGATGGTGGTGGACGGTGGTGGACGGTGGTGGATGGTGGAGGCGGGCGAGCGGGCGCGCGGCGTACCTGCGCGGCGTCCTTGGGCTGCAGCTTGGCGGCGTGCGCGTGCGCGGCGGGCGCGGGCGCGGCCGCCGCGTAGTACGGCGCCGTGTACAGCGCGCCGCCGTACGCGCCCGCCGCCGCCCGCCGCCGCCGCCGCCGCCGCCGCCGCCGCCGCGCCGCCGCCCGCCCGCGCCGCCCGCCGCGCCGCCCGCGCTCGACGACGACGACTGCGGACGGACGCACACGGTCACTCTGGCGCACGCACCGACACCACGCTCCCGACACATACCGATTTACAAAACAATCACCCCTATACAGCCCCTACATCTATAGTCTGAGCAGACTGTAGCGATCCCACGATTGAGACGAATCCAACGACACCCACTCCCCAGAGAGAGATTCTGTGAAAAAGTCACTAACTTTCAAGCGACAGTACTTATCTGTTTTCCAGTTTAAAATTGAAATATGGAAATTGAATGACTTGATTCAGAGATACTACACTAATGATCAGGTATTCTAACACACATAGAAGACACTAAAGATTACATAATAATGACACTATTCATTTCTACAGATGATGATTATCGACTTCCATAAGATGACCAGCTTGTTCATTATTTGAAATTACACAAGAAATAATTTAATTAATAAATATAAGTTGTGAATTGGTTAGTACTACGGTAGTAAAGCGACTGATACGAATGGAAGTGATGGTAAGGTGCATAGTACTAGTGGAAGATCGGTTAGTACTAGATGGGTAGAAAGTAGCAACGTACCTGATACGAGTTAAGGATGGGCTGGTACTGCGTGAGCGCCACACTGGACGGGTAGCCGGCGGACAGGGAGGCGCCCGCTAGTGATGCACTCGTCGAGTTCACCTGTCAACAGACACCACAGTCATTTACTTAACCATCTACAATAAAACAAATAGTTTTACTAATAGCACTCGCTTATTCGGGATTTACTGCTTAATAGCCATAGAATAGGGCTGCTTGAAACACCTCGTTTTAAGTATTTTTTCTTTTTCTAATCTGCTAATTGGCCATCTGTTCCTTATAAAATAATAATCCAATATGCTGTTTGGATGTCAGGTTTAAATTTTCTTATTATATGATGAGGCCAATCCATTATAATCAGCTCTCCATCTCTGTCTGTAAATCTTCCATTCTTCTTAAAAAGACACAGCATCCAAAGACTGGCATCCTTGGATGCTGTGTCTTTTTAATCGAGAGAAACTAATGCTTCCAGATCCTTGTAATTGAGCGGTCAATTCATTCCTGTGCCTATTCAATCTGGATTGATAACTTTTGTTCAATGTCTCGATTTTCGTGTTTTACGTTCATTTAAAAAAAAGGGAATCATTGTTTTTTTTTTCATCCGAAATGAGTGAATTTCGTAACATGGGTTCCAAATAACACTAGCAAACACCAGAATGCTTTTGACCAATGTGTTAAATAAAAGTATTTTGGAAGACAAGTGCCTAAATTCTTTTGTGTTTCGTTTAATAAAGCCATGCATGGAAATATACAAGCGTCTCAATACTTATATTTTGTTCTGCAGCATATATTTTGCCCTACTATTATCATATCATGAAATCATTTACCTACTACATTTTAAAGGAGCAAACTGTCATTATTCATTCACTTAATATTCCATGACAGTGATGAAAATTGAGGGCTATAAAATCAAAGACAGCTAAATCCAAGTCTGTTAAATGTTCAGGAAACTACAAAAACTATTTTGTTAAGGATATGGAATGATATGCTATATTTTAAATTGTATATATTAATTTAAAAAAAAATAGAATATTAGTAATATTTTGAATTTTAATTAATAAAACTCCCTCTATATTTGAGTATAGAGTGAAAATGAATCTTTTTAATGACGTTTAATTGGCTTTGATTTTATACATCTCTATTATAATACAAGTGGTGTCGACCAAATAGGCGACGTGCTGAAAAAGGGCCAAATTAAAAGTACCCGTAACCGACGAGCGTGTATGACAAGATTGATGAATGTGGAAGAAGCGAAAGAGGTTTGTTTGAATCGAAGCATTTGGCGTTCCATTTTTTCTGCCTTCCCTAATGGGAGACAGGCGTGACAGATATGTATGTATGTATGTATGTATGGTTGCAACAGGGTGTGGTCTACTCGTACCTGTTGTGCATATACGCTGCCGTATACAGGGGGATGGTGTGAAACCGCATGGTGGTACAAGGCTGGCCCGCTCGCCTGGCCGGTCGTCGCTCCGGTTGCCTGTTGGCCAACGTTTGACGTTAAGTATTATCAGACAGGCTTTATATAAAAGACCATGGTACCTATACCTTCCCACTAACGTTTTTACTACTAGCTGTGTATGGTTGTTATGGTTTGAACAATGGTATATGGAAGTGAATGCTGTTTATTTTAAGAAACCATAGAGTTATTACTTTTCAGTGTTTTAGCTTCTTTGGCTCTTTAAATACTATAGAATATTTGTTTATGGTTTCACCCTTGATTTTTGTCAATTGTCCAATAAACAAGTTTTTTTTTTTGCATTTGTTCAGAATGTAGTTTCAGTGAGTTGTATCCCATAAATGCCATGATACAAAGTGGAAAAAACAACGTAAAATCGTAGTAATATTTAAAACCAAAGACTACTCGAGGTATAAAAATTATAGGACCGAAATTTTGGGAATTTAAAAATAGAAATATGACAAAACATTTTTAGTTTCACATTTTATATTACTAGTATACAAGTCGAGGATTGGCTAGTGCTACATGGGCGAGTGGTAGTATGGAGCGTGGTGCAAGTTAAGGATTGGCTAGCATTACACAGATAGACACCTATGGCTCCTTATGGCAGTCTATGAGGGAAGCCTACGTCCAGCAGTGGACGAATAATGGCTGAAATGATGACACAGATAGGGAGTAAGTAAGGTACTTGGTACGAGTTGAGGATTGTCTAATACTACATGCATAGGCTGTAGGGGTAGTTCAAAATGCTTTGTCGTTTTTTGACCCATGTTCATTTCATTGCCACTTGTAGAACATTCTCTTTAATGAATGGTAACAATTTCATTCTAAATAGTATAATGATACATAAGGCGAGTGTGGATGATACCTTGGGCCTGTGGTGTGCAGTATAGGTGTGTTGCTGCGGCGCGTGGTGCGCGGTCGACACGGCCGCCCCGGTGGTCCCGACCGTTCCCGCGGCCGCCGCCGACACTCCGGTGACCGCTGTCCCCGCGGGGGTCGCTTCCCCGGTGGGTGCGGCCGCTGCGCTCGATACCACCGTACTGCCCGTTACTGACAGCTGCTTCATCGACGCTGTTAACTGCTTCTCAAGGGCTGCCGATCGAAAATGACAAATAAATTAATATAAAAAATATATAACATTAAAAAATATATAATATAACATTAAAAAAATATTTATAAATATATATAAAATAAATATCACAGTACTGAATATATTGTAACAGTTAAACATATGTACTTGAGTGTCCTGTGATCGCATATAGCTTTTCCTTTTTTGTCCAAACCAATTCTGTACTTTTGGAATAATAAGAAATCTGTTATTAGCCTTAATATTTTAAATACTAGTCTGTAAATATTAACTGTAATGGCGTTGGTTCCTAATAAATAAATAAATAGATTTGATTGTTTGTTTAGAATGAATAAATTAAAAAATGACTCAACTTATTTTACAAAAATCTTTCACCTATGGAAATGGACTAAAGTCGATCCCATTGGCTACATTCTTTCTCAAAAATAAATAATAAAAAAAAGAAAGTTTTTTTTATACTACTTAGAATGGCAAACAAGTTGACGGCCCACCTGATGGAAAGTGGTAACCGTCGCCTATAGACATGAGCAGTACCGTGGACATAACAGAGTATACTGTTTCGCCCATGATACCTCCCATGCGTTGCTATTCCTGAGGACTAAGGTGTTATTCCTCTGTACCCAGTAAATTCACGCCATATTCCATCCTTCAAACCGAAACACAGCCATGCAAACACAACTGTTCACGGTAGAAACATGAATTGGACAGAGGTACCCAAGCAATCGATTTTTGTACAAAGTCTCCCTCTGGAAAATGGTGTTTTCATATATACTTTCTTATTACTTTTTTAAAAGTATCCATTCTATTTACTTCACACAACTATTCACTAAGTACATAAATCTTAGACATATCACATTATACTAAAATATCTCTCATTTTTATTGCAAATCTGTTGCTATCACTTTGTTTCATATAATTTACCAAAAGCAATCTTATTATTTACGAATGATGTACGACTTTCCTAAGACATTCAACCCATACAAATGGGTGAACAAAAACAGAAAGTCGTCTCACTCTTGCACGAATTTTACACCGGTGACGACATAGTGTCATCCCGCTCTAGCACCGTGCATACAAAATATAGGACAGTCTTGTTGTGCCAACCAAATAGACATGTTACGTTAAAAGACGGTATATTGGTGAAAATTAAGTTCAACTTGTAAATCATAGGATTTACTAACATGAATTAGTGGGGGAAAGGGATTGTTAGCAATGGAGTTTGACAGCCCCATTGCTAGCAATATACCCTCTTAGGTCGATCTCCACGCGAGTCCCCCTGGAAACCATCATGGTCAATTTTTGTCGAATTCATCACGGTGAGCCAACTGAGCTGCTGAGGAACTGTCAGTTACGGGGTTTTAAAATCCCATTGCTAACAATATAGACTCTATCAGACCTTTACAGTTTTCCCTGAGCATCGTGGTTAATTCTTGTCGAATTCTTCACGATGGACTAACCCGCCTGCTGTCGTCCTCACCTATCGTCCCCTCACTGGTGCCCCGATAGTATAAACCAATAGCATAGGCATGGTTACCATTACATTTTTATTCATAAATAACAATAAATGTATAAGCATTTTGTACAAAATTTGAGTAAAATGAATTAAACATTATCACTAAATAGTATAAAGTTGCTTACCGTCTGTCTGTCCCCATATATACTTAAATCTTTAAAACTATGCAACGTATTTTGATGGGGCTTTTTTAATACATAGAGTGATTCAAAGACGAGGGTTTTTATATATAATAAATGCATAATATAGTAGAGAAATACTGATAAATAAAATAAATAATCAATAACCTGCTGTGGTGGACACGACGGGCTCGGCGACTGGCTGAGAGGTTGCCACTGGTTCCGGCGCCGATAACGTCTCATTTAACTGGAACAAACATCACCATTACCATCACCTTCCTGTTTTACTACTCGCGTGAGGGTGTCGCCCTCTGGAGTCAAAAGTATTTCAATCTTTTTCATTAAACACAATAACCAATTTCATGTTTTTGTTCACAGCAAAATCACTCCAGTAAATGGAGTTTAACATTCCATTCGTCATAAATCCTACAATAAAAGCCCAATAATACGATATTTTAATATTTTTAACCAGTACATATCACGTATTCGTTAGTAATACGGACTATCCAGTCCCATTGTAAGGAAACCATCGTGCTGAATTCCAGGTGTAATCATCACGATGGGCTAACTGGCCTGTTTTCATTCTCATCTATCACCCTTCACTGGTGCTCTGCCAGCGTATCCCGTTAGCGCGGGCGGGGTTTCCATACCATTTTCACCCATCAAAAAAAAAACATACTGCTACAGCAATCCACATAGTTGCCTACGTGGATTGCTTCAGAGAGCTGCAGGGAACAGGTAGGCAATATACTGCATGATGTCCATGGTGTATATTTATCAAAACATCAAAATATTAGAACCTTCATTGTGTCTCCGATCAAATTGTTTACTACTGGGGGGAGAAATATTGTTAGTAATGAGGACATTAACCCCAATTGCTAGCAATATACTTTACGAACTCACTGGTGCCCCGTCAGCGTCTACCAATAGCGCGGACAGGGATACCATTTCATTATCATCCATTATAAAAAAAAAATACTGTTTACTACTCCTCTCTATTCAAAAGTTGCGTGGAAGAGAACGCTCTTAGCGATAAAGCCGCCCATTGTTTACTCACTGTGAACATGTTTTTTTTTATACGACTTAGAATGGCAAACAAACTTGCAGCCCACCTGATGGAAAGTGGTAACGGTTGTCTATAGACACGAGCAGTACCATGGACATAACAGAGTATACTGTTTCTCCCATGATACCCATGCGTTGCCAATTCCTGAGGACTCAGGTGTTATTCCTCTGTACCCAGTAAATTCACGCCATATCCCATCCTTCAAACCGAAACACAGCCATGCAAACACAACTGCTTCACGGTTGAAACACGAATGTGACAGAGGTACCAAATCAATCGACTTTTGTACAAAGTCTCCCTCTGGTAATTGTTTGTATCTATAATAAGTTTACTATTGTAATCTTATGGAGGAAACAATAAAGAGTATCTATGTATCTATAGTACTGCACATGTGTCCCCCACTCAGTGAATACTCACCATATTGTTACTATTGGCGTATGTGCTGGTCGGTGCTTCAGTGGTCGCTTCGTGACTACTTGGCACCGTTTGTGACTCCGCTACTGACGTCGGCTGGACCTGAATACAGATCAAATGGAATCATCATGTCAAGCTTGAGTACGGTCACAGTACACTATATATATAAAAAAAGTGTGCTTGGGTACAGAAGAATAACATCTGAGTTCTCAGGAATGGCAACGCATGGGGGTATCATGGGTGAAACAGTATACTCTGTTATGTCCATGATACTGCTCATGTCTATAAGCGACGGTTACCACTTCCCATCAGGTGGGCCGTCAGCTTGTTTGCAAGTTAAGTGCTAAGTTGTATAAAAAAAAATTCAAAAGAAAAAAATTTTTTTTTCTTCTTTATTTTTTTGTAAAATAAATTTGAGTAAAATCTCATAATTGTGTCATTTAAATTAAGAAATCAACATTTGTTTGGGAAGAGGGCGATGTGGGCCATGACCTACTTACAGCCTTGCTGTCTAAGGGATTATTAGCACCTCGTGGATTAATTATATTTTAGTCAAAAAAAGTTTACTATTTAATTATTTTTAAGCCTCTTTGTGTCACCAAAGGCCCATTTTTCGTATAATATTTGTGTTATCAATAATATGATATGAACAATGACCAGGCTAAATATGAAAAATAATTTTAGGACATTTCGTTTGCAAATTTTTTTTAAGGATAGATAGTTAAGTGATAAGTAAGGTCAAAATATAAAGTACAATGAGGTATGTTTTAGGTTTCTTCAGGGTCGGCAACGCGCGAGTAATACCTCTGGTATTGTAGGCGTTCATAGGCTACGGTAACCGCTTACCATCAGGTGGGCCGCATGCTTGTTTGCCACCTCAGTGGTATAAAAAAATAACGCTCTATATAAGCAACTCATTTGAACCAATTTCAATAAAAAAAAATCTTATTAGGAAGAGTTGCTTATAGGGAAAAAAGCAATATAAAAATACTTACTTACTTACTTTGCAATAAACTGAGTTGTGACCATTTTGTGTTACTATGGCACACGCATGAAGGAATGGTAACAAAGGAGATTGTTAGATTATGTATTTTGTTTTTGTATTATTTTTTAATTTGTGTTTTTTTTTTTTTATTTTTATTCTTTTGTCTCTTTTGCTGTGTATTACGTGTATGTTTTTTTTTATTGTAATTTGTGTGCTGTAAGTAATGTAAATAAATTGTCTATCTATCTATCTACCGTATGGAAAATATTTTTACTTATTTCTTTTGCTAATTAAGCTGAGCAGAATAATAAAGCGTAGCAACTACTGGCAAAGCTCCCCTTATGGGGAAGGCTATATGTTCAGCAGTGGACAGTTAATGGCTAAAATAAAATGGGGAACAAATAAGTTGTCAATGTATCTAAATAATAGTAGAGTGCTAGTGTGAAAAGGCGAGTGCTAGTGTTAGTGTGAGTGCTAGTGCTAGTGTGACTTGTAATGGTGAATAGTATGAAATGTGGTGGTAGTGCGAGTGCTAGTGAAAGGCGAGTGCGAGCAAGTGCTAGTAATGGGTGCTAGTGCTTTAAAAACAAATGTGACTGGTAAGTACGGTTGTGAGTGCCTGCAAACGTAGCAATTACTGGTGATAGTGGGAAGGATATATGCGAGCAAGTGAACAGTTAATAGTGCTAGTGTTAGTAAAATGTGAACTGGTAGTACTAAGTGTGAGTGGCAGTGCTAGTGCTGGTGAAAGGCGAGTGCGTGCAAGTGCTAGTGCTAGTGCTAGTGCTAGTACGAATGTGACTGGTAGTACGAGTGTGAGTGGCAGTGCGAGTGCTGGTGATAGTGCGAGTGCGAGCAAGTGCTAGTAATAGTGCTAGTGCTAGTACGAATGTGACTGGTAGTACGAGTGTGAGTGGCAGTGCGAGTGCTGGTGATAGTGCGAGTGCGAGCAAGTGCTAGTGCTAGTGCTAGTGTGACTGGTAGTGCAAGTGCTGGTGATAGTATGAGTGTGAGTGGTAGTGCGAGTGCTGGTGATAGTGCGAGTGCGAGCGAGTGCTAGTGCTAGTGCGGGTGCTAGTGCGAGTGCTAGTGCTAGTGCTAGCGCTAGTGGTGGGGCGCGCGTACCTGGTGCGGCGGGTGCGCGTGCGCGTGCGCGTGCGCGTCGAGCGCGTCGGGCTCGAGCGCGCCGAACTGCACGTCCAGGAACACCTCGCGCTCGCCCGGCATCTCCACCGCCGACACCGGGATCTGCCGGCCGGCCACGGGATCCTTTACTATTACCTCACCTGCACTCATTGCCACCTATCATCTTCCACGGGCGCCCTGCCCGTGTATACCGATAGCATGGGCGGGGTTACTATTCCATTTTCACCCATTAAAAAAAAACCTAAACCCACATAGTGTGTTGCTCGTTGTATCTATGACATTGCCAATACGTTACAGAGGGGTAGGCATATAAAAAAGCAACTACCTTTTGACTAGTCCATACAAGTAAAATTCATCAAGATATGTCACTTGGTTTTATTGGCCGTATAGCCCTACCAAATTCAGATACAACCTGCTTGCATACTTTCTACATAAACTGTGTCAAATATATAATTTAGTAATGTAAAATTTGTCATTGACAAATAATTGACATATCAATATGATTAAAAAATTTGCACGCACACATTTTCTATACACTAGCCTGCTATGAATCGAGAAAAATAGAAACTAATGCTGTATCTTTAGTCCCCTTTTTACTAATTATATTTGCATAAGAAGAAAGGAGGCAACCATATGATTTATAGTTTTTATTTTATCATTCCTTCTATATAATTCTTTGTTCTTAGGTCATAACACACACAAGAGATGCTCTTCAACCACTATACTTCCATTCAACTCACAAAGAAATCACTCGATTTAATAATAGTTACATCATCATCATCTTCCTGCCCTTATCCCAACTATCATTTGGGGTCGGCGTAATATGTTTTCCTCTTCCATTCTTTTCTATTCCCAGTCATTTCCGCATTCACTCCCATTCTGGTCATATCGTCCCTCACACAATAATTACAATAGGTACATAATACTGTTAAATGTAACAATATATTGATTATTTTGGACTATATTTTAATGTCACTAAGGATGAGATTACAGATTACATGATAGTATGGCAATATATTAGTGGTACCTTCGACGGTGGTGGTAACCTCGCGCGCTGCTTCCGTCCCGCCTCGCCGTACACGAATCCTCCGTACGTATCTGCAATATCGCAATACACCATTACTGTTACCACTCTATTAAAACGGCGCCCTCTGGCGTCAAAATTTTAAGGCACGTTTGTTTTTACATGAAAACCTATGAAACATCGATCAATAATTTTCCATACTTATCGAAACATGCAATATATATTTATTTTCTTTTTAATTCTTCTTTTCATTTAAGAGTTTCCTCTTGTTGATGCAACTAATTCATGCATCTTCCAGCCAACTCTATCCCAGGCCATATCCTTGACCTCCCTATACGACATGACACCTAGTGTTTCCTTTATCTGTCCCATGTAGTTATTCCTCGGTCTTCCTCTTCCTCTTGTGCCCTCTATTTTTCCTTCTACTATGCTCTTAAAAAATCGTCATGTCGTATAAGGTGGCCCAGCATTTTGCCTCTTCTATTCTCTTTTTAATTAAGTTTGTAATTTATTTATTAACAAATAAACATGTCTTTATTCAGAATGTTTTTAGTAATCTATTACAAGTATTACAATACATCCAACGACATATCTTGGTCATCACCTGCTTGATTTTCATACCTCTTGTAATTCATTACAATTTTGACTAGTTTATGCTAAAAATTTATTTCAACAACGTATTTATTAAATTAATTTATATTGCTATTGATACTCGTATTTTTCTAAATTTTTTTGGATAATGTACAATGAATGGGCCAAAAAAAAAAACAATAAACTTTAACAATAAATTAGTTTATAGAAACTCACTATTCTCGTGCCGTTGTGACTGCTGAGTTAATTGTGATAAATATTGGGACTGTGCTGCCGATAAACTACCCGACATGCCCATTGGCTGAAACAATATGGAATGGATTATACAATCAAATAAACGATCATTACATAAATTTTATTTTATTCATAACAATTGAAATCTACAAATCTACTTTAACTATACAACTGTTTTGTCACTCTCTTTCAAATTAGGTATTTAGAGTAAAAGAAAGAGATAAAACAGTTCAATAGCAAAAATAGTTTTGAGAGGTTTGACGTTCTTGAAAGGAAGCTGTTAATCTATATATATATATATATATATATATATATATATATATATATATATATATATATATATATATATATATATATATGGCTGTCAAACTCTCCATTGCCAACAATCCCTTTCCCCCCAATATACCGTGTTAAGTCGACCTCCACGAACCCCCCCCTCTCTGAAAACTATCATGCTGAATTCCAGGTGTATTCATCACGATGGGCTAACTGACCTGCCTTTTCCCTCACTAGTGCCCCGCCAGCGTATATCGTTACGCAGGCGGGGCTGCCATTCCATTATCATACATAAGTTATTAAGAGGCAAGGAAGAGACCTATTAGGTCGGACTCGCGTTCTCTGCTAGAAATCATTTCAGTCCTGTCGAATTCGTCATGACGGGTTCACTGACCTGTCTTCATCCTCCATCATTAAACGATTTTTTTTATACAATTTAGAATGGCAAACAAGCTGACGGTCCACCTGATGGAAAGTGGTAATCGTCGCCTATACACTTGAGCAGTACCACGGACATAACAGAGTATACTGTTTCGCCCATGATACTCTCCAAGCGTTGCCATTCCTGAGGACTCAGGTATTATTTCTCTGTACCCAGTAAATTCACGCCATATCCCAGCCTTCAAACCGAAACACAGCGATGCAAATACAACTGCTTTACGGTTGAAACACGAATAGGTCAGAGGTATACAAGCAAACGACTTTTGTACAAATATATGGTCAGTATACGCGAGTACACTGACTATAGGCGACGGTTACCACTTTCCATCAGGTGGGACGTCAGCTTGTATGCCCTTCTAAGTTGTATATATATATAAAAAACACTATTCCATGTTCATTCATAAATCCTTACCTGGTGGACTTGGTGGTGTGCGTTGTGGTAAGTTTCCGCGGGTGCAGGTTCGGTGCCGGCCGGGACACTGCCAGTCGCCGGCACTGTGCCCGCCGCCGCCGCCGCCGCCGTCACATTGTTCGCGGTGCTTATTTGCTGTAACACAAGCAAAAATTTTTTTTAACATATTGTTCTACAAAAACTAAAAATGGCAAATCAACACATTATTATAAAAAAAGGCGACCCGCTGTCAGAAAATTATCATTAACAAGTCATTAAATTCATATTTGAAATAAATAAAACACTTCAATGAACGAATATGCGACCAACAAGAGAGGAAACCCCATACCATACCATACCAGTGAATTACATAAAGAGGGCTAGGCTGTGCGGTCCCAGCACAGAATGGGTCACCTCTTCCTTTTCCAAAAATGTTGTAAAAGGTGACTAAGGGAACTTAAAGGTTGAGGGATGGGCAGCAGCGTCCCTCCTTAAATGTCACCAAAACCTAACTGCGGTTGGCTCAAGCATGGCAACTACTGGCAAAACTCCTCTTATGGGGGAGATTCGCAAATTCCGTTGCACATAGCAACCGAATTTGCGAATTTGTAAGATAAATGAAGACAAAGAAAGGAGTGTAGGTAACTTAACTTTACAGGTGGTAAATCAACGGTGGGTGGACATAAATTTGAGGTAGTGGTGAGAGATAGAGGTGGGGTCATGAGCTAAAGTTGGGGTGGAGGTAAGATAGAGGTGGAAGTAGATAACGGAGAAGAGGGGACGAGATAGAGGACTATGTGGAAATAAGATGCAAGTAAGATAAGGTGGAGGTGAGGTGAGATGTGGTGGAGGTGAGGTAAGATGAGATGGTAGAGTGTATGAGGTGGAGGTGAGATGAGGTGGTGGGGTAGATGAGGTGGAGGTGGAGGTAAGGTAAGACGAGATGGTGGGGTGGATGAGGTGGAGGTAAGGTGAAATGAGATGGTGGGATGGATGAGGAGGTGAGATGAGGTGGTGGGGTGGATGATGGGTGGAGGTGAGGTGAGGTGTAATGCGACGAGGTAAGGTAGACGTGAGGTGGAAATGAGGTGGTGGTACTCACGTCGATGAGCGAGTGGTGGTGGTGCGCGTTGTGGTAAGTATAGGTAGGTATGTGCGAGTCGGGCCCGTTGGTCGCCGGCCCGCCCGCCTCCCACTCCTCCTGCGGACCGCACCACACATTCACCAAACTAAACCAATCACAGGCCGGGGGAGGGCAAGCGTCATACCAACGATAACGCTTTTAAGTTGGTAACATTGTTTTCTTCATCTCTTATCAGGTCAATTAGCTCAGTCATATTCTCGTAATGTTAACACATACAGCCAGGATTAATCATTTCAAAATAGGATGTCATTATTCATTTTTATTGTCTATTGTCAATTTTTACAAAAAAAAAAAAATAATTGTGTCAAAACCAGTTGTTTTGATTTAAAAACTAAACTGCTGAATCGATTTTGATAAAATTTTTATGGGACCAATCTGGAAGCATATCCTTTCAGAAAAAGAATTTTTTTAAATCGATTTACTATTGACGGAGTTCTGAGGTGACAAACATAAAAAAAAAATACAACAGAATAGACAACCTTCTTCTTTATAAAAATAGGTTGAAAATGAATCTACTGATGATACCTTAGTAAAGAGTGAAACAGTGGTAATATTGTTTTCTCAAACATGCTTAGAAATGTGAGCATTATTTTGACAATCTTCTTCGAGATAAATCAAAATTGCCGTACTGGCCAGATACATGCGGGCAGCGGCCGGCAAAAGTTGTATGGAAATCCATATGTGTCGTGTTTTGCGGCCAAATAAATTACTATGTAAACTCATATCTGTCCTGTAATTTAAAAATGGAATGGCCTTTTACTTCGAAACATGACTACCAAGGAGGTAACTAATAAAAGGTTTTATTTAAATTTCGAACTGGCTTGCAAATAAAAAACTGTTTATTGAAAAAAAAAAAAACCAAAGGAACATTATGGCGCGTGAAAAATTATTATTGTTCGTTATTCGCCGTTGAACTTAAAAAGTAAAATTGTATTTTTGATTTCCGCGCATTGTTTGAGAAAAGTACTATACAAGCCTTGGCCACAACTAGGCATTGACGGACTCACGCATGTGTGCCTCGGCTACGCCTCGGCCCACATTTGCACATTCGTCCATCAATGGTTCAGTTGCTGGCCGCTGCAGTAATGTACTATTAATTTATTGCCGTCAAAGATATGACCAAGAATTCTATCTCTCTCCAACATACATACATCATTTTTACATATATAGAATAATATAGGAATAATCTTTTATTAATAGATAAATTACAACTTTGTATGCATAGACTGTGAATTAGAAACAGAAGGGTACAAAGTTTTAAATCTTACTCACTCAATCAGATATAAATATACTGAATGAAATGACATTTGTCAATTAATTATAATGTCAAATATCATTATTTTGTTGGTTCATTTTTTTCTGTTTTATTATTATTTTATGATATATTCTTGTTACTTATAAAAAATATTCAATACAATGTAGTATTGTTGCATATAAATAAATTAAAAGGAAAATCTTACTGTGGAATTGATCTGTGGTGTAATATTTTCCGTGTCATTCGACTGATTCTGGGCACTGGAACTCGGCGTGAACACCTGGTTATCAGAGAAGTTAATTCATTAAAACAACGTTCGAAACACAAAGGTAGTATGGTTGTGTTTCGGTTTGAAGAGCTTTTTTTTTTTAATGGATGATAACGGAATGATAATCCCGCTTGTTTCCCATTCTAAGTTTTATATATATAAAAAAAAAAAAAAATGTAATAGCATTCCTGATTGAGCAATAGAATTGTAAAAGACGACTAATCAAAAATGTTTCAAATTTACTTTAATAAAAACTATTTCTATATCTAATAAAAATGTTTATTAAACCTTAATTTTTTTATTATTATATGTGAAAATGTGTAAATTCTATATACATTTTCAATTCAATATTTAATTTGTAAGAATCTGTGTGTGTGAGACAAAAAGTAGACACGTCCGTATCCATACCATACACTACATCAGCCTTTCCCAAAGTGGGCAATAACGCCCCCTTGTGGGCGCTGCAGGCCTAAAGGGGGGCGGTAAGAACCCCAGAAATGAAGGGCGCTAAAAAATAATTTATTCTCAAAGTGGGCAGTAGACAAAATAAGTTTAGGAACCCCTGCACTACATGTATGACCATTTGTCATGGCATTAAAGCGCTATGAGTCATTCACTTCACATTAATAATATAAATAAGTAAAGTGCGTATGATCTGACGTACATATACCTTGGTGTCTGACAGAGAGCCTGACCACTCCTCGTTGTCCCAGTCCTCTGTGGCGGGGAACGAGTCGCCGATGTTGCCACCTGTTCACATTATGTAACAAATTTATTTATAAACATTTATTGACACAAGCTATAGAAGTGTTTAAGTTTCATTATCAGACTGGACATCATACAGGAGAATTATTTTTGTCAAAATAAACAAGTTTTAAACAAATGAAGGAAAGATAAAATGTTTTTGGTTTTGATGAAACTTGGTAGGTTACCTAAAAAAGACACAAAAATGAATAAGAAAAAAGCAGATCGAGTTCGATTCAGAATCGCGCTCATTACAAATAAAAAAAATTATTTGTGAAATAATTACAAAACGGTTTTCAGATGTTTTTCTCTACATTACTTCTTGCTAAATTTCATGATTGTAGATCAACAGAAAGTACTCTACAGGTTTTGATTTCCCTTAA
This sequence comes from Galleria mellonella, assembly GCF_026898425.1. Taxonomy (NCBI): domain Eukaryota; kingdom Metazoa; phylum Arthropoda; class Insecta; order Lepidoptera; family Pyralidae; genus Galleria; species Galleria mellonella. The sequence continues at coordinate 353,399 of NW_026442098.1, forward strand.
AAATGTCAAAATATGAGATATAAATTAAACATAAATAAACGGCCGTATCTTTTGATTGCGTCGATTTAGAAGCTTTATTTTTTCACTGCTTTAAGAGATTGCAGACCTGAGTATTATGATATAAATTTCAACTTGATACTTCCACGCGTTCCTAAAGGGTCTTAACAGACAGACAGATGGACGGACAACAAAGTGATTCTATAAGGGTTCCATTTACCTTTGGAGGTACAGAACCGTAACAATAAATGATCTGCCAAGAATGTTTTTTTCAAGAGTTGCTTTGTGTGGTGTTGTAATTGTTCTGTGCATAGCCCGCCAGGGGATAGAAGGTTAAACGAGACGAATATGTCTGTGAATTTAACTTCGCATAGTTTATGAATTTCTATGGTTCCTTCTTGTCTTTATCATTATATGAGTTTGATGGCGAGGATCATAAATTTATTTGACATTAGCAAGTGGTTACAAAATAGATTTAAAATTTTGAAGTGGTAGAGATTTAAATTTTTAAAGGAAGTTAAATGAAATTTTGTAAAAAATAAATAAATACACTATCAGGTCATAACGAAATTTTGTGGATTTAATTTATAATGTAACTTGGATTGTAAACTAATTATAATAATTGTATATAAATAGACTGAGGACATGGCATGGAACAGATAAAGGAAACCACTAGGTGTCGTGTTGTATAGTGAGGTCAAAGATATGAATTGGAATAGAGCTGGCTGGAAGAGAATGTATGAATTAGTCGCCTTGACTATTTTATGAAAAGAAGAAATAAAGTATAAGAATAATGTAGATCGTGGTAATCTGAATCATTTGTTTATTTTTTAAAGCTAGTGTAATATTTGGTTTGTTTGCTAATCACAGTTGTATTGCATTGAAGATTGTTTACTATGTTGTTGTAAGGATAGTTATATATGTTAGATGCATTCTCGGTTGTTGATTATATGTGATGGAATGTCAGTATATTGTCGTAAATTGCAAATTGTTTGTTGTTTTTGGTTTTATTGCTTAGAAGATTGGTGTGTGTGCGCGTGTGCGTGTGCGCGCGTGTGTGCGTGTGTGTGTGTGTGTGTGCGCGTGTGCGTGCGTGTGTGCGTGTGTGTGTGTGCGCGTGTGTGCGCGTGCGTGCGTGAGTGTGTGCGTGTGTGTGTGCGCGTGTGTGCGTGTGTGTGTGTGCGCGTGTGCGTGTGCGCGTGTGCGTGTGCGTGTGTGCGAGCGTGCGTGTGTAGGTGCGTGCGTGCGTGCGCGTGCGTGTGCGCGCGTGCGCGTGCGCACCTGTCGCGGCGGGCTCGTGCCAGTCGGCGGCGCGCGCGGGCCGGCCGCGCGGCGGCGCGCCCCGGCGGCCGCCGCGGCCCCGCACGGCGCCGCCGCGCGCGCCGCCGCGGCCCCGCGCACCCCCCGCACCGCGCCCCGCCGCGCCGCGCCCGCCCTCGCCCTCGCCGCGCCCTGCGCACACGCCGACAACATATCACCTCCTACACTACTATCACGTACACACGTGCACCCCATCCTAGCGATCCAGCACGAGTTAATACCCTCTAAAAACTAAACACTCCAAGCTAAGTAAAATACAACTCTATAAACAAATCAATACAGTTCACATTACATACTAGATAACGAGTACACTCATTACAAGCTAAGAACTCACTATCACACTAAATACAAAATATATGAAAACAAACACAAAAATTACCAAATGCAATATTTTAACTTTTAACCAACAAGAATCAAATATATCTTTCATAATTTACCTTTCAACTAAATTAGAAACTTATACCAATCTTTACTACTATGTAACCACTATATAAATAATAATAAATAAAAAACACTCTCCCTACCTTTCACACCATCACCTCATCTCACTACCTCCATTAACACACTGTATCTGTATCATATCTATTCAGCACAACACAATTTACATTCACCCATCCATCTCTATCCAAACATTTTAAAAACTCATTCCTCTAAAATTTTATAAACACTTCAATTATTACCTAAAAACATGACAACAATATCTACCTTACATACAGTAAAATTCTAAATTACCATTATACTCAAAACAAATTAAAAAAACAAAAAAAAAAAATTAAAAACAAAATATAATAACAAAATATGTCTATAAATAGTAAATGGCTAAATACAACAAGATGTAATGATAAGTAATGAATTACAATACGTAATATATGGCGATAAATGGAGATTCTTTTTTTATACCTATTCTTGAGAACTCAGACGTTATTCCTCTGTACTCTGTAAATTCACGCCATATCCCACCCTTCAAACCGAAACACAGCCATGCAAACACAACTGCTTCACGGTTGAAACACGAATGGGACAGAGATTTTACCAGCAGTTGCCCCGCTTGACAGGCGGATTGACAACCACAATTAAAGTTTAGAGATATTTTAAGAGGGATACTGCTGCCCATGTCTTGCCCTACCTTAGTCGCCTCTTACGACATCCACGGGAAAGGGAATGGCATATTCTATGCCGGGACCACACGGCCAAGTCAAGCCAAGAGAGTGAGTATAAAGCGGTGGGTGATAAATGACGAAATATGGTACATACGCGGCCTCGGGCCGGAGCGACTGCGCGGCTCGCGAGGCTCGAGTTCGCCGTTGCCGGCCGCGGGCGCTGGCTTTTTCTTTTTTTTCTCATTAGTCTGCCACTCTCCCTGCAACGAACACAAATTTTATTACAAATGTTCAACAATATAATGTTTAAGCATACAGCTCGTCTGATGGTAAACGGTCACTATAGACCAGCTTTTTCCAAAGTGGGCGATAACGCCCCCTTGTAGGCGCTGCAGGCCTAAGGGGGGGGGGGGGGGGCGGTAAGAGACCCAGAAAAAAAATGAGGGCGTTGTGTAGAGGTTCGTTTAGAATTAATGTTTAATCTCAGCTAATGTAGGTCACAATAATTGAATAATTTAATTTGAAGTAATAGTGGTTTTTAAGTAGGTGAAAAAATGGAGGCGCTAAAAAATAATTTACTCTCAACTACTGCTCAGTAGACAAAATAAGTTTGGGCACCCCTGCCGTAGTCTATGGACGCCTACAACACTAGGGCTGTCACGTACACATTGCCAACCCTGAAGAAACCTTGATATACCCTTTTTAATAACCCCATACTATAGTCTCTAAGTAAAACCTTGGCAGGACAGCGAGAGCTCATTCTTAAGCCTGAGCGTTCTCGGGAGAAAATTCCTTTGAAACCGCACTGTACGTAACCATTTGGGTTCAAGCGTGTTAGGATGAATTCTCTATCGATGGTAAACGGTGCGATGATAAAAGGTAATAATGGGCAATCTAGAATCAACCACCCTTGTAATTGTGGAATCCCTGACTATGTGTATATACCCTATATCACATATGTATAACTCTTCGAAATTGTGCGGTAGCTTCGTAAAACGTAAGGGCTAAGATCAGAGGGCCTACTATGAAATGAAATTCCGGAGCTTAACATTTCGTTCGTCATAAATCTTAATATAAAAGTCCAAAGGAACAATATTTTAGTGTATTTAATATACGGTACATATAACGGAAATTTCGGAAAACATTTCGTGGTAGACCCTCAGGCAGTGGCGTAACAATAGGGTGGCAGGGCTGGCAAAATGCCACGGGCCCCCGACCCAAATGGGCCCCGGCTCAAGAGGCCACAAGCTCAGAATTTTTTTTACATTGTACCTGAGTATCTTCTTTTACTTGAAAAGTATCTTTTTAACTGATAGGGCCCCATCAAAAGAATTTGCTACAGGCCCCAAATGGTATAGTTACGCCACTGTCCTCAGGATAGCCTATTTTTTAGCAACTAAGAAACGTCACCTGCAATCGCTGTGTGTCCTCGAGGAGTAGATTACACGCGGCTACCATGTCGTTGTCAGAGTCATGTAGCGCCGAGCACACCTCCTCCTCTGTGCGACATGTCATCTCCATCAGTTCCAACACCTGAAGTACAATGAAATCATAATTATGAATGGTGGGATCGCCATCATCGAGTGCCCCATTTATTTAGGGTCAGCACGGTATGTTTGCTCCTTCCACAAATTCCTGTCAACTGTCGATTCCGGGCTTACTCCTCTTTTATGCATATCATCTTTCATACAGTCCGTCCACCTTTTCTTCGGTTGTCACCCTTCCTTTACATCCATCCACTTTCATACTTAACACTTTCTTTAAAATATGGCTTTCATTTCTGTGCATGTACCAAAACAACCAATAACTTTGCTACTTCTCCATTACTGGTGCAAGTTTTAGACTTTTATTTTTTAATCAGTGATAATGGAATAGTAACCCCGCCTGTGCTATTGGTATACGCTGCCGGAACCCCGGTGAGGAATATTAAACTCCATTACCAACAATCCCTTTCCCCCCAAAGTCTTAGACTGTATGACAGTGAAATTACAGGGTACGGAGACACCATTTTAGTTCTCAGGAATGGCAATGCATGAAGTACATGGGCGTGTCAACGCCTCTTGTGATGTTCATGTCTATAGACGACGGTTCTTTACATCACGTGGGCTGTCAGCTTGTTTGACATTCTAAGTAATTAATAAAAGAATAGACACATGATTACATTAAATGACTGATCTTTATGCTATAAATTACAATTTAAATCATCTTTTTTCAAATAGACTTGTTAAATTGTCATTTTTTTTAATCCACTGCAGGATTCGGAATGTAATTATATGTTGTCAAATAGCCCCATTACTAGCAATATACCCTGTCAGGTCGACCTTCGCGTGTTTCCCCCTGGAAACCATCGTGGCTAATTCTAGTTGAATTCGTCAAGATGGGCTAACTGACCTGCTTTCATGCTCATTAGTCATCTAACACTGGTGCCCCGCCAGCGTATACCGATAGCGCAGACGGGGTTACCAAACCATTATCACCCATTAAAAAAACCCTTCGCTTCCCGTGAGTATTATAGGAGGTGACTAAAACAATTTAATGGTCGAAGGATAGGCTGCAGCTAGAGGATTCGATCCCGGGATTCCAAAACCGGGATCCCGGGATCCCGGTCGAAATTTCGGTCCCGAAAATCTCGGGATTTTATGTAACAAATCCCGGGATTTTCGGGATTAACAAAAATTTTTACGAATTAATATATTAAGTGTTTTTGCATGATACGAAACGCATTTAATGTCTATTTGGTATTTATTGGTCATCTTGGATAAACAGTTGATCGATTGAATTAGTCTACGACGGCGTTGTGTGTAAATGTGTACAAAAGCTCGTCTTCACGACGTTGTGTATATGTAAGTAATATTAAACTATATTATTATGGTGTTAATTAGCGAAACAATGTTGTATTATGAGTGAATAAGGAGTAATAAAAACATATTAAAAACAACAAATTTTCATTTTCTAGGTTATGTTGTTCTTATTAAATTTATTTCATAGTGAAAGGCGTAGGGTAGGGACCTAAAATCCTTACAGCCTAATCTTATTTCAATTCTTTTCTTGAATCCTTTTTGTTATTGGGGGTCTTATTTTTCTTTCTGTTTTAGGCTACTAAAATGTCGCTGTCTAAAGAAAGTTTTTATATTAGACTCAAAAAAGATGGAGATGTTTTGTCTGTGTGGAGTCATTACTTAGTCAAAAAACAGGGTAACGACATTTTTAAAATTATTAAGAAGGAAATGAATATACTCGAGGCAAGTTTTATTTGAGGCTTCAATCTGGAACAAGCCTTTATTGACAATTCCTCTAACTTTAATTGAGCCTGAACGCGCTTCTCAGCTTCTGCATATATGTCCAACAAACTCAGAAGCAGGCTTGGAGATGAATATTGGACGCTTTATTATTTTTAAGATTTTATTTTCGCAATACATAATTAGTCTATTTTAAATATAAAACGTGATTACTGATTTATCTAGAATAAAACAAAACACGTATTGTTAATTATTTGTCTAGGTTTTTCTAAGTGAGTCTAACAAAGTTGATTTTCTCAAAATTTAATTTTTAGTAAGTATGTATTACAATTTGTAAAGTACAAATATTAGTCTTCAACGAAATTAGAAGCATAATTTTGTTAAATATAGCCTTAAAATGAAACTATTACCTATTACCAAAATAAAAATAGAATAATTGAAGATAATTTACTGAATTTTTATTGCTACTGTATTCCTAAATTGATCCCGGGATCCCGGTATTACCTTTCAGTAATCCCGAAATCCCGGGATTAAAAAAACCAGTCGGGACCGTATTCTCTAGCTGCAGCGTTCCTCTTAAAACATTATCAAAGCCGAACTGCGATTGACAACTTGAGTGCCAAGTGTGGCAATTGGCAACCCCCCTCCCCCTATTATGAGGATGGTCTACATTCAGCAGTGGACATTAATGGCTGACATGAATAATGATTATTGTTTGGAACAACAAAATGACGAGGCCCAGCAGGAAAAAGATGTGTTGAAAGGATAATATCCGAGTACTCAGGAATGGCAACGCATGGGGGGTATCATGGGCGAAACAGTACACTCTGTTATGTCCATGATACTGCTCATGTGTATAGGCGACGGATATCACTTTCCATCAGGTGGGCCGTCAGCTTGTTTGCCATTCTAAGTTGTATAAAAAAAAAAAAAAAAGAAAAAGATATAATAATGAAAAATGATGAAAAAAGTTGGAGTATATATTTTAAGGAAGGAATTGTAAAGAGAGATTTTTTCTATATAAATAATATTCACATATGCATGTGAGTGTAAATGTATATGTTTTATGTTATAAAAAAATGATATTTTCCTTGTAATTAAACTGATATAATTATATCCATAGGGACCGAGTCATCATGACAACAAATTTTAACTTTTTGAAAAAAACAACAGCTGAGTTTCTTGTCCATTCTTCTGAACTGAAAATGCACTCCGAATGGGCGGTAATGAAAAATGTTACTATTCGAAAATGCTTAAATCTAAGTTTAGTTGACTAAAAATATTTCTTTATTTCATCCAAGTCCTTAAAAAGGTTTTGCGTATTGTGCACACAGACAGATAAATATTTCAATAGCTTGTATTTTGGAATGTAAATCTGCAACTGTCTACGTTACTACATACAGCCAGTGTCTCGATACAGTTTTTTTTTTTTTTATAACATCCGGCACGCCAAGGCATCGGTCATTTCGTATAGTCACGCTATGTCTAAAAGGGGTAGAACATTAATGATAAATCTATTTAATACACGCAAAAACCACTGGTCAGAGTATGATGCTGCTTTCACTACCTATGCACTAAATGAAAACATTTAAATAACACTAGCAATTTCCCGTGGTTTTGCCCGCATGCATTACTATCCTATGTATTAAGTTAGATATCAAACTTCAACGTACACGTGTAACAAACTTCCTTTAAATCCGTTAAACAGTAAGGATGAACGGATTGCCAATAATAGATACTATCCCATTGTTAGCAATATACCTTAACAGGCCGACCTCCACGCGGCCCCTCTTGGAAGCTATCGTGGATAATTCCTAACGAATTTATCTTAATGGACTAACTGGCCTGTTTTCATTTTCATCTATCATCCTTCATTGGTGCCTCGCCAACGTATACCGATAGCGCAGATGAGGTTACCACCTCATTACCACCCATTAAAAAAAATCGTTTAAGCGTAATTGAGTGACAAACATTCAAACATCTTTACACATTTATAATATTAGTACGATAGAAGAATGCTACCATCTGCGTCTATTTCTTTACTTGTTCTAAAAAACGTTTGTGGTCGGTTAATTTTTTTTAAAGGGTGAAAATGGAATGGTAGCCCCGCCGCGCTATCGGTATAAGCTGGCGGGGCACCAGTGACAGATAACAGGTGGAAATGAAAGCAGGTCAATTAAGAAGCAGATCATCATGAAGAATTCCACGAGAATTAACCATGATGGTTTCCAGGGGGAACCGCGTGGAGGTCGACATGATAGGGTACATTGCTAATAATGGAGCTGTTAGACCCCATTACTAACAATCCCTTTCCCCCTATACCGGTTCATTGTTATTCTAATATTTTTGTTAGATATAATACATCCTAATTAAACATAGTTTATTGGGGGGAAGGGATTGTTAGTAATGGAGACTGAAAATCCCATTGCTAGCAATATACCCAACCAGGTCGACCTCCTCGCGGTCCCCCCTGGAAACTATCATGGTTAATTCCTGATGAATTCATCATGATGGGCTAACTGGTCTGTTTTCATTCTCATCTATCACCCTTCACTGGTGCTCCGCCAGCGTATCCCGTTAGCGCAGGCGGGGTTACCATACCGTTTTCACCCATCAAAAAATAAAAACAGTTTATTGTACCCGTGCGAAGTCTGTATCGAATGGGCATATAATAATCTACGACTTGCGGCTTCCCGCATTTTTATTTGTAACTTTATTGTACAGTAAAGCTACCCCTTTATTCATAAAAAAAAAAAAACATTAAACCTCTCGTAAAACTATTTTAGTTATTGAACTGTTTTGTCTCTTTCTTTTACACTAAAGTTTACAGTTTGAATGAAAGTGACAAAACAAAGTATGTTTGTGGAAAGGTTTTAGTTTTTATGAACACAGAGTTAAGACTATAGAAAATAGGATACGGAGTTGTTAAGAGAAGAATGAGTACAATGGCGGTGTTATTCCATTAAAAGGGATGTCTTCCAATCTACTTTTGAATATCTAATAGAAACTGTGAATAATGGGTACGTTTTTTTTTATACAACTTAGAATGGCGAACAAGCTGACGGCCCACCTGATGGAAAGTGGTAACCGTCGCCTATAGACATGAGCAGTACCGTGGACATAACAGACTATACTGTTTCGCCCATGATACCCTTCATGCGTTGCCATTCCTGAGGACTCCGAACCCTTCAAACCGAAACTCAGCTATGCAAACACAACTGCTTCACGGTTGAAACACGAATGGGACAGTGGTACCCAAGCAAACGACTTTTGTACAAAGTCTCCCTCTGGTATTGTGTTAGGGGTAAATAGAAATAGGACTAAATTATTTTGTGTTCGTTTAGGACGTTTTATGATACGGTTTATGGTTTAAAGTCCTTAAGTGAAATGATAATACATATCAGGGTTTTGCTCTTTTGAGGGCAAAACAATACACTGTTTTGTGACCATTTTGTGCTACAATAACACACGCAGGAAAGGAAAAATTGTTACTTCTTTTTTGCTCTTTTGAGGGCAAAACAATACACTGTTTTGTGACCATTTTATGCTACTATGACACATGCAGGAAAGAAAAAATTGTTCCTTCTTTTTTGCTCTTTTCAGGGCAAAACAATACACTGAGTTGTGACCATTTAGTGTTACTATGACACACGCAGGAAAAGAAAAAAAATTTTACTACTTTTATGTATTTTTTTTTTGTATATACATTTTTTTATCTTTTTTTTTTACTGTGCATGTCTATATATGTCTGTCATTATTTATGTGCTGTAAGTAATGCAAATAAATTATATACCTATCTATGTATTTAGCCAGTGATTCTCAACCACTGTGCCGCGGCACTTTAGTGTGGCGCCAAATTTTAAAAATGTGCCGCAAAATTTTGCAAATTTTAAATTTTTTTATCATAAACTATTTATGCAGTGTGTTGTAGTAAGTAGATAATTTTTATCTTTTTCTTTGTGTGCCGCCAAATTTTGAAATTGTTAAATTTGTGCCGCAACAAAAAAAAAAGGTTGAGAATCACTGTATTTAGCTATGCAATGACTTACCATTCTGCGGACGTCTGTGGCATCTTCGCTTTTACGATCGATCATATTAGCCATACGAAGTTGTTCTGTTGTGGCCTGCAACACAACACAATTTTACTGTTATCACATTGCTCACTGCTCCTCGTCACGCCTCATGAGGAACGGTGATAGGGGGGGGGGGGGATATTAATAATGAGATTTAACAACCCCATTGCTAGCAATACACTCTATCAGGTCGACCTTCACGCGGTTCCCCCTAGAAACCAGAGTGGAATTCTTGCTCAATTGATCACTATGGCCCAACTGACTTGCCTTCATCGTCACCTGTCACCCGTCACTGGCACCCTGCCAGCGTATACCGATAGCGCAGGCAGGGTAAACATTTTATCATCACCCATAAAAAAAATGAGGAACGGTGACCAAGCTCTTACTGCGCCATAATACATCTCTGTTAATCTGTATTGTGGCATAGATTTTTTTTTTATACAACTTAGAATGGCAAACAAGCTGACGGCCTGTTGGAAAGTGATAACCATCGCCTATAGACGTGAGCAGTACCATGGACATAACAGAGTATACTGTTTCGCTCATGATACCCTCCATGCGTTGCCATTCCTGAGGACTCGGGTGTTATTCCTCTGTACCCAATAAATTCACGCCATATCCCACCCTTCAAACCGAAACACAGCCATGCAAACACAACTGCTTCACTTTTAAATTGATCCGCAGAATTAAAGCGAGTCAGATAGAAAATACGATGTTTCATAAATACTCGAGGAAGACTGTACAAAAATCGAATACTTGGAAACCTTTGTCCATTCGTGTTTGTCATAAAGCAATTGTTTCCACGACTATTTCGCTTTGAAGACTGCGGTATGGCAATGAAATTACAGAGTACAGAGGCATAACATCTTACTCCTCGAGAACGACAACGCATGAAGGATACAGTATACTCTATTATGGCCATAGTACTGTTCATGTCTATAAGCGACGGCGACTACTCTCCACCAGGTGGGCCGTCAGTTTGTTTGCAATTCAAAGTTGCAATAAAATAAACTCTAGGATAGCTAGATATAAAAAGTTTTTTTAACATAGTCTACATTTTAAACTTAGAACGTGGAATTGTTAAACACATGTTTAAATTCAAATATTTCAATTAGATTTTCGAGCTGATGATTTATAAAAAAAGAAAAAGATGTCTGCGTTTGGCGCCACTAGTACCTGTGGTTTGATCTTCTCCTTCGGCTGTGGCTTCTCTGTGCCCTTGCCCTTGTCCTGTGCGTGCTTGCCCTCCTTCCCGCCGCCGGCTTTCGCACCACCCTTGGTGGCGCGCGCACCCAAACTCATGATTATCAGCTATTTTTTTTATATTTACAGCCTCTATTTACAAGCAGCTGTTGACAAATACATATTAAATAATAACCGTTGGTAAGTATGAGTATATAAATCTGCTTTATTCACATATTAACTTCGGGGTTAACCATCACGAACCAAGTTCGGACTCGATTTGGAGTTCTTATTTATGAGCTCGGCTGTTTACGACAGCAATAATGCAGCAAACTCGAAGTTAATACGTAAGCAAAACCGGTATTCTTAAATAGTTATAACACACAATAAATATTTATTTACAATTATTATTTATTTTTTTATGAGGACTATAGTGTTGTGCCTGTTATTTCATTGATATATTCCATCCCGATAACATTACGCGTAATGTGCAGGTACCTACTACCAAAAGAAATTATTACTCACCTAACTATACTTGCTGCAGTGAAAATATTTTTTAAAAGCTAAAAATATACATCTGACTAGGCCGTATGAATTTCATTTTTTTGCCTATTCTTCTCAAAAGAATTTAACAAAAAAAAAAAGGTAAAATAGTCGTGTTCTTATCAGGACTATGTGCGTTAGAACAAATACGTTTTTGTATGAAACTGTTACCTGGGAACTACCAATATATTTTTGTATCGGTAGTTCCCAGGTAACATAGTTTCATCAGCCATCTTGAATAGATTTAATACAGACTGTCTATTAAAATAACTAATTTGTATTAAGTGTGATATAATAGAAAAAACATGCGACTTCTAGTACAATTTTCAATAGATTCGAACTGGTGAATTAACAATAAAATTAGTATAATTAAGTAATTTACACGTTCATATAGTAACGGAACTAATTTCCAAGCTATATTATCAATTTTAATAAACTTGGAAAATTAACTAAAATCCATTAGTGTTCCTAGTTTACTTATAAATAATGATATATTACGAAGATAACTAGTACTTAAAAGTATTAATGAATAATTAGTTAATTACATTTGTAATATAAATGTCACTTTACTAAAATGTACTAAACATAGGAATTTATTTTAGTGTAGATCACAAAATTTGAAAATTTGACATTATAAAATAGTTAGGTCTTTTATGACAACAATCAATATTGATATTTTAGATGGAGGCATAATATAAGATAATAGTACAATACAATGAATATTAATTTATTTCATTGTGTTGTTGTATCAAAAGGTTGTGTGACATACATTTCATTTTTCATATTTCGTGTTTATAAGACCACTAGCCAACTCTTATAACGTAGCGATTACTTGATCTGTGGTTCTTCATTTAAAATTCGTAATTATGAATTGGTTATTCTGAATGAATGTTTAGATTAAATCAAGTTACCCACAATCATATATCTATTAAAAAATCCATTTTTAGCACGAAGGCATCGAACTTTCGACCTTGAGATAGTTAACCAAATAAGCTATAAAAATATTTTAATTCAATGACAACAAATAAAAATAAGATGGCGGCTAAGGATCTAAATTCAACTGGTTTTCACGTAGACGTCACCTAATTGCATTTTATTTAAAAAGAAACTACCGAACTACGCATTAAAAACGTTATCTGATTTAAGTATTGGCTATTGTAGTTAGTAGGGTATTAGCTCATATAACTGATTTGAATTTTATTCAAATTTATATGTTCTTTTATATATTTTTCTATTGTGTAACAAATAATAATATATAATAATACTTTATATATAATATTTATAAATAAATAAAAACATAAGAGCCAGGTTTTCGATCTACAATACCTTATGGGATGAGAAAACAAACAACGAATATTTAGAAATACACACAATTTTGAATTCAGAACGCAGAATCCCGTTGTTTTTTTTTTCAGTTTGGCGGCATCGTCAGATATTTGCACAGGGATGCCAGGTAGGTTAAGGCCGGCCTTGGACTAATACAGGAGTAAATTGAACTGAGTACCTGAATTTGTTTAAAAAGAAACATCTTTACAAATGGTAAAGATGTTTCTTTTTAAACAAATGCTGTAACGGACCCCAATAAAGAACACGTATTCGAAACATCAAAAAATGGGTTATGAAAAGACAAAAATTTGAAAATTCAGCATTAAGTTACAATAGGCAAGGTCTAAAATAAAACGTGCCGTTAAGTCCGTAATAAAATAATAAACACGTTATAGAGGTCAATGTCGCAGGCTCTTACTAAGCCCAAGCCGTAGGCAGCTATCCAAAAACATCACCATATTAGAACAATGCAATAAATACAAGTCTGTCTGTACTATAAAAGGGAATGCTTTGTGCGACAATGATGTTTGTTATCATCATCATTACTATAATTAACTCATCCATCGTCCGCTGATAAACATAGGTCGCTCACATATTTTATAAAAAAAAAAAAAAAAATTGCATCCATACATACACCACATACACCACATACACTAGATGTACAGATACATACAGAGGTAGTCAGATCTCGTTGGCGAATCTTTCTTCTCGTATACGATATTTTTTCGCCGAACACAAGCAATAAAGATACAAACCCATGTTAATTCCTTTTATTAATTCGATGGTTAACTTTATGTAATAATTAAGACTGTGTTAAAAAAAAAAAAAAACTACTTTAATTTCACACCATTTGATTAAAATCTAAACTACAGAACCAATTTAGATAAAATTTCTATGGAACCAATCTGATATATACTTTCAGAGAAAAAAATAAATAAATAAAAAAAAAAATAAAAAATTTCAAATCGGTTTACAATTGACAGAGTTATGAGGTAACGGACATAATAAAAAAAATGAAACTGAATAAAAACTTCCTTGTATTTGAAGTCGGTTAAAACTCTCTTATATGGTGTTTCAAATGTATAAAAAAAATAGGCTATATAAATCTATTATAATTGATAATCAAAAGAGTAAAATTTGTCATAATGTGATTACCATAAATACCACGCCGAGGAAGTAGTGGGCATAGATATTAAAAAAAAAAGACACGAATGTTTCGAATCTTCTCAATAATGTTTTCTTTCTTATTTTTTTTTTTTTATTTTAGGTGACATAACATTGTAGAGTAATTAAGGAAAATCTGCGCGCAAAATTAAAAAGTTTATCAACACAAATAAATTTGCCTCGCCATGCCATTGTAACACAATTCATCATACTCAATGTTAACCGGTTTATCACATCCCGTTTATCACGTAATATACGGAATTTTCCCAAGAGACTACAGCATGGGGTTCTTCAAAAGGGGAGTAAAGAGGTTTCTTCAGGGTCGGCAACGCGCGCGTAATACCTCTGGTATTGCAGGTGTTCATAGACTATGTTGACCGCTTACCCTCAGGTGGGCCATATTATGCTTGTTTGCCACCTCAATGGTATTAAAAAAAATCTAACTAAGAATACCATAATCACATACATATATATAAAGCTTTCTCAAATAAATTACATGTAAGTTAAACCGGAAGTTATTACATTACGATCTATAATATTAATAAAAAAAAACAAATTCCAGTCATTGAAGGTATCTTTAGAAACGGTGGGTAATTGAAAATGTTAAATGTTATTAAAAATCTTACTAAAATATAATAAATATGATATAATAAGTAAAATATAAATATATAAATAAAATATAGATATAATAAGAAAAATATAAAGTAAAATATAATAAGTAAATGATGTCTGTACATGGGGAGATATTTAAGAAAAATTCAAATCTTAATAAAACCAATATATGGCTAAAACAAAAAATCTGAATTTTTGTCTGTCTGTTCTGGAATCACACAAAAACTACTGTACCAAATTGGAGGCTGTTTTCAAAGTTATATTTCTAAAGACCTAACTTAAAAATTGGTATATGTGACATCTTGATACAGTACCTAGTGGTGGTCTTTCATTGGTTTTCCTTCCTACTTATCCAAAATCTATGTGTACAAAGTAGCGAGCACAAAGCTAGTTTAAAATATTATTGTTTAGGTTTTGAAACATTGACAAAAATCCATAGACTTGAATATAGTATTAATGTGAAGTGTATTGTAACTGTAATTATTGTACTTTTTTAAATCAATATTATTTCATATATGTAGTTATTATTATAACTATAAAATGACATATCGTAAGAGTCTGTAACAGATGTATATGAATAAAGATGTTTTGATTGATTGATTGAAAGTTTATCATCTCATAAGTTCATCATCTTCCCACCCTTCTCACATATCACTTGGGGTCTGTGAACATGTTTTTCTCTGCCATTTATCTATATTTGCAATCGTCTTTCACACAGTTCATCCATATATCGTTAGTTCTTCCTCTAACTTATCGTCAACCCCATTCATACTTACATTCCTTTTTTTATAAACATTTTCCTAATCTATTAAACCATAAGAAATACATATATTTAATGGTCAAATAGAAGAAAAATAAATAAATGAAATTTCAAATAATTATGGCTGCTAGAAATCAGTGGAAGATCAACAAACACTATGTTGATATTTGAAATGAAGGGATAAATATATGGCTATAATGATATATGAATTAAATATAACTGGAGACTTACAAATGTAAAGACTTTACTGTTTACATTATATAAAAAAAAACAGCTCAGCTGATTTGGAGATTAATGTGAATAAATGTAATATGAGATTTTTAAATGTTAAGATTAAATAAATATAAAAGAAAAAAAAAGAACTAACAATGAAACTGACTTTCAGAGGTGATGCATAAATACCACACACATTTTCCCTAACCACAATGATAAAAAGAAAAGAAAAATATTACAACCATAGACAAAAGTAGAACTGTGTGAGAATCTTCTTTTAGAGGCCAATTAACAGATAAGAAAACATTACTTTTGTGTGTTACAGTGGTACATCTAACAAAAACTATGATTATTATTTGAAATGTTTAGATAGAAATAACTGTTTACTAGAACATTTCACATATGTAAATAATCCATTAATTATTTAATGTAATCATCAATGATAGTAAATGCATAATGCTGATAACATAATCAACAAATAAACAAGTTTACACATGCCATTACAAAAGAGTAAACAATGAATTTGTATGCCTATATTATGTTGACATAAGAAAATAAATGTTATGTTAAAATATATGGTTAAGTAAGTATGATATGATTCCTTATCCCCACGCAGGAACCATGGAAGGATCTAATCTACTATGTAATGAACAGAGAAACTGCTTGAAAAAAATCTCTGGAATTAGCATGTATACATGAAAGTTATAAAAGTGGATGAAGTGAGGAATTTTTGTAAAGATGGAGGTCCTTGACACCATGGCCTCTCTGCTCATCTCATAAGGGACTTGGCATAAAGACAGTTAGTCCACCAAAAGTATCAAAATTGGTTATTAAAAGTAATAAAGTTCAAGGTCATTCTCGAAAGTATGCAACTGGGATGTAAAATACAATTTCCATAAGTACATGTATGTAAGAGTAGATGTGGAAAGATACAAATATTTTTTTCAGAAATGTGATAAGAATATATAATTTTAAATTATCCCAACCAAAGTGCGGGCAAAAATTTTGTTATGACAAAATTATATCCTGTAAATATTTTTTTTTTATATTACTATAGCAGCAAACAAGCATTCAGATACGAGTCCTAGAATTTCAGAGCCATAGCAAATATGGTTTTCTTAGCACTGAATGTGCAAACTTGTTTCTTACTCATGGTATACTAAATTTAATCTACCCCCATCAGAGACTTTGGCATGAGTGCTCTCAATTTTAAACACAAACCATATGTTATTTGTCTCCATAATAGAATGAGGGATATTAGCACAGCTCATGTTATATGGGTCCCGGTACTGTCATCCTCATCACAATTAATATCAAAACATTATAAAAACAAAAAACATAAATAAAATGTAAATACAGTGAATATTTTACATTGTTATTGTAACTTATATTAAAAAATAAATATAGTTTACATAATATTTTTAGTTACCTTTCTCTGACTTCACTTTTAGAGGCCTAACATGAAGATACTTTATTGCTTGAATTAATATAATTGATTCAATTATGTATGGAGTCATAACTTCATTACAAATAATTGTCATTAACTATCTAACCTTCATAATGTTCGCATATTTAAGCTATTTGACTGTACCAACTGCTTTTATATGTAATTTTAGTTCACTAATTAGTTACTAAGTAGACTTAAGAAATCTTAATTACTTCCTGTATTAATTGTATATTACTTATTTATTTATTTATTTATTTGGGCACAGCAACAGTATTACAATTCACATTAAATTAAATATAATGAATTTTATAATTAATTGTTTTAAAATTGTATACCATTAATTGCTACGCACAGCGTTAGCTTATACTAGATTCAACATTATATATAATAACTATAGAAAATGAGAACAATTATATATTAAACTCAGACACTTCTTTTGCCATTTTAAGAAAAGAATTTAAATTATAAGCAAAAATGTCCAATTCATTACAATTATTGTACAGTCTGCACATACGGAAGAGAGGATCATTAAAAGTTACATTGTTATTACAATAAGGTACATGAAATAATTTTAATATTCTCTTATTACCTTCTGTTTTAAACGGAACATGGCCTAATAGATCGATAGCATCCCACTTTGCGTTTATAATTTTATATAGCGTGTTCAAATCTTGGATTGAACTTTACAATTACAATTGAAATTACAAATCTTTATTTAATATATGTTTGTAAAAGAATTATGTAAAATTTATCAAATGTGTATTTATATGTGTAATATGTAAATGTGTAATATAAAATTATATAAAATGTAAACAAAACTAACTGTATCCTACAGTAATATCTGCTTTAAATAGAAAAAATACAATTGATAACAGATCAACATGGTTCATCTGTGTACCAAATCTCATTCAAATTAGGGTCAAAAACTTTTATTAGAACTTCAAATTATGACAATATACACTTTAAAAATTGTATCTTGTATTTTTCCTCACTTTTGGAAACACTACCAGGTTAATGTATTTACTGGTAATTCTAATGAATCTAATAACATGGAAGACTAGGTATATTTGTATGTAACTTTCATTAAAACAAGAATTGTTTCTTAGCAGCAGAATACCCTAGTCTAAATTTTTAATTATTACCTAGTCTCTTGATATAAATCAATTTACAAACACTTACAAACCTTGAGAAGTCCTCTAATACTGACAATCTCACAATAAATCAGATAAAATGCTTCGCATTAAATAAAAGCGTCGGAAAGCGGTAAATTAGTAAACAAAACATTTGGGCGGGTCTTAACACATTTTGCTACTTCTACAATTAAAAGAAAACCTATAAAATGACAAATACTTGAAAGAAGACTTTTATAACGTTACGATTGTTGAAATACGGGAAATATTTAGTTACTTTTCGACGAAATCAGGACAATGATTCATTACAGGCGGATGGCAAGGGCAAAATATAATTGCGAAGAAAGCGAGCCGATTTCCATTGGAACCCTGACAAAAATCCGACAGATCCACTTTTTCATGGCATTTTAAGCGCTCACGTCATCAAATTTCAACACGTTCAAGATGAAATTCTGTAGGCCAGCGGCACATGTGGGGACGCCATTCTTGAAGCACCTTTCTTGGTATCAAAATGACAGTCTTTGTTGATGAAATAACCGTGCACAACACCATATTACACCTCATTTACACGCACATCATCACACGTTGGAGAATAATTTCCAATTTTTACCTTAATTCTAATATAAATCCGAATTATAACTGATTTTTAAATAAAATTTGCTAATTCCCATACCTGTGAATGCGCTCTCAAACGCAAGCTGGTCACGTGATTCCATAGTGTTGCAGCATTTGTAAATTTTTTATTCTTATAAATAATTTCGAACAGAGTGGCCAGTTTCTAAAATATAATTGCCAAATGAAAAAAAAATATAAATTCGTTAATTTTAAAATAAAACGAATTTTTTTATTCTAACAGATTACAATTGTATGATGGAAAATTTATAATTATCAATACTACTATTTAGAAAAAAGACAATGACTAACGGTCAAAATTTAGTCGAATCCACATATTCTTAATCTATGTGAAACAAAAATTTTCTACTTGTCCACTATCTTTGATCTTTAATTATTTAGATTGTTTTTTTGATGGGTGATAATGGAATGGTAACCCCACCCGTGCTATCGGTATACACCGGCAGGGCACCAGTGAAGGATGATAGGTGAGGATGAAGCAAGTCAGTTAGCCCATCGTGACGAATTCAATAAGAATTGTTCACGATGGTTTCCAGGGGGAACCACGTGGCGGTCGACCTAATAGAGTATATTGCTAACAATAGGGCTATCAATCTCCATTACTAACCATCCCTTTCCCCCCAATTATTTTGATTAGAATCATGAAATAAAGTCTCATGTTAAATTATATAGACGGATCCGTAGATACTATCCTTAATCTTTGAGTAAATCAGAGAATTGTCTGCTTTTGTTATTTGTCTGCTGAATTGCATTGACTTTTTAAAAAGAAATTAACTATTATATAGATAGAGAACCACGATAGACTTGTTGCCATTAATTAAAAATAAGATCCATGGTTCTTTTTATGGGTGATAATAAAATAGCAACCCCCCGCGCTATCGGCGGGGCACCAGTGAAGGATGATAGATAAAGATGAAGTAGGTCAGTTAGCTCATCGTGACGAATTCAACAAGAATTGTTCACGATGGTTTTAAGGGGAAACCACGTGGAGCAAGTCTAGCAATGGGGCTGTCAAACTCTATTGTTAACAATCCCTTTTTCCTTCCGAAATCCATGGATTACCTCCTACTGTACAATCTCTTTTTCTCTATTTAGTTCATATAAATCTATAGCGTATTTGCTTTGCCTTTTCCATTGTGTATAAACTGATAGTATTACTATCATCCCTAAGAACAATTAATTACATAGAAGGAATAATAAAATAAAAACTGTAAATAATATGGTTACCTCCTTTCTTTTTATACAAATATAATTAGTAAAAAGAGGACGAAAGATACACCATGAATTGCTACTTTTCTTAATTCCTAGCAGGTTAGCGTATAGAAAATGTTTGATATGTTAATTATTTGACAATAACACATTTTACATTCCTAAATTATATATTCGACACAGTTTATCTAGAAAGTATGCAAGCAGGTTGTATTTGAATTTGGTAGGGTTATACGGCCGTAAAACATTTTCATACACTAGCCTGGTATAAATTGAGAAAAATAGCAACTGATGCTGCATCTTTTATCCTCTTTTTACTAATTATATTTGCCAAGAAGAAAGGAGGTAACCATATTATTTACAGTTTTTATTTTATTGTTCGTTCTATGTAATTTCTTGTCCTTAGGTTTTTAATTATTATTGTATTGTTAATTTGGAACGGTAACATGTATTTGATTTTTTTTCTCCAGGTTTCCTTGATTTAAGGCCTCTCATTGACACCCTTGCCATATCGTAGTGATTAATGTCTATATAAAAATAATACGTTTGTCACCAAATGCCACTAAAGAAAAAGAAAGTAGATGTTACGTTCCTTTCTTATACTACTCTATGTTTTTCGCGCTAAAAATAATGTCAAAATTAAAATAAAATATTTATAAATATATATTTGTCTCTAATCTGTGTTATAAATTATTGAAGCCCCTAGAGAGCCATGATATTGAAAAATTGTTAAAATAGTTTATCAAAATTACAAAAATAGTTATTACGAGATTTAATGATTTGTAATTTTTGTGTATCTAATTCACCCAATTTTCATTATGTCGCTCCTTGAAGATGTTTTCTTAGAGGACGAAGCTGGTGAAGCCCAGGAGTTGGAACGTGTTATCGAGGGCGATGAGTATGATGAAAGGCCGCAGTCAGTTTCCAGAGACAGCGACAGTAATAGTGAAAAGGAGGACGAAGCGGGTATATTTTTTATTTAAACAACTCGTTTTAGTTCGCCAAGGATGATAAATTCACGTTTATATACATGGGATATAATTGAGAAAAATTTACGAGGGTTCTTATTAAGAGCTATAGGTCTTCTATTAATAATTTATAGGAATTATGTCTGTATGTTTATTTCGGATCATCACATTTAAACGAATTGAATATGATTTTCACAGTTGTGATACTTAAAGTCTAGTGTATATTTAACCATAATATACCATCTAGTAATAGTTTATTTTTGAGTTTTCCTATTTCTGAAATCTTTGCGTAATAAAGTAGCAGGTAAAAACAATTTTTGTATGCACATTAGAATGGCAAATAAACTGATGGTCCACCTTATGGAAATTGATAACCGTCACCAAAGACCCATGTGAACAGTACTCTGACCATAACAGAATGTGTCACTCATATAATATATGTATATATGTTGTCTATAATATCTATACTTTTTAATATTTCCAGTGGAAGATAAAAGGCGTGTTGATCCTACAAAGGCAAAGACAAAGAGAGTTATTAAGAATCCCAGGTTCATTTTGAATCCAGCTCGGCTGACTGGTCCCAGGGGGATACAGGTTATTCCAGAACATTTTAAGGATTTTAAGTTTAAAGGTTAAAATTTAAATTTAATTATTGTTTAAAAATTTCTAACAATTCAGAATGAATAATAAATGCCACAAAATTACACCAATTGTCATGTTTCCAAGATAGAATACCTAGCATTATGAGCAACTAGGAAATAAACATTTGGAGACATGACATAGAACACTTGGACCCAAAAAAAACTTCAAAATTACTTTTCTTGTGGTGGCCATAATGGCCATAAATTATTTCCTTGACTGTATTTAATTTGTTTTTCTAAAAATATTAATTGTTATTATTTTAATGTATTAATTTAATGTAGTGGTGAGTCCTATTTTGGATATATTGAGTTTATGTTCATCTAACAATGTACTTAAGTTCCAATACATTGTATTGTTACACATGCATTGATTGTATTGGTATATTTAAGATTATTTACCAGAGGGGGTGTGGCTCCTTAAAAAACGGCATATGTATTCTTAGGCATGTCTGTAGTAAGCTTTGTTTGCATCTTGTGGTAGACACCCAACAATTCTAAGGTGGGCACAGCCTAGCGGCCGTGGGTTGTTTTGGATAAAAAGAACATCCATGTGGTGA
The DNA here is from genome assembly GCF_026898425.1 of Galleria mellonella. Lineage (NCBI taxonomy): Eukaryota > Metazoa > Arthropoda > Insecta > Lepidoptera > Pyralidae > Galleria > Galleria mellonella. The sequence goes on from NW_026442098.1 coordinate 375,513, forward strand.
TAAAGGTCCCAATTCAAAAAAGAAGGTTCCTAACTGAATTTTCCCATTGTGTATTTAATATATCCTTTTCTTTATTTAAAATTTATTATTTATTTTTTTTTTTGTTGCTTCAGAAGTCTTATTTAGAAACTGATTTGGAAAATTCTTTTTTTTTTTATTTAGTAGTATATAAATTGATATTGGGCCCATAGAAATGTTATCAAAATGTGTTTAGAAGTTTTGTTTTTAAATCAAAATAACTGTTTTTACCACCGTTAAAGTTAATGTTTTTTGTGGAAGTAGCTCTTCAATTATAATCATTCTTTTTTTAATTGAAAAATTAAATATTTTCTAGGTAACGGCCATGAGAAAGAAGATTTGGATTTGGTATTAAAGAAACTGGAGCATTGGGCTTATAGACTGTACCCAAAGTTTGAATTTGAAGACTGTTTGAAGAAGATTGAGATGCTTGGCAAAAAGAGGCCTGTTATGGTATGCCTACTTTCATTTGTAATCTTATTCATCATCAACATTGTACTAGCCTTTAACTGTCCACTTCTGAATAAGCCTCCCCCTTGGAAGGTTTTGCCAGTAGTTGTCATACTTTGCATTTAAGAGGGATGCTGCTCCCCATCCTCTGACCATTAGGTTACCCTTGTTTTTTCTGTCTGAAAAAGCCTGTATCTCAATAATAATACCCTTAATTGCCTGTTACAACACTCATGGGAAAGGAAAAAGTTTATATATATCATTATTATACTTAAAAATTTTCCATAGTTACCTGCTAAAATACATCTATTTACTAGCAATGAATATGTTTATAATGTTTCTAGGTGCATTTACATAAAATCCGATCAGATCAATTGATAACAGAAGAGACAGTTGTACAGAGAGACTCCAGTGATGAGGAAGCTCCAACTGCGCCAGAAGAGGATGAGTTTGATAAACTTCTACAGCAGCAGATTGAGTTGGCTAGGTCCACACCAACAGCAAATTCTGTAAAACCGATGTTCAGTGCAACAAAAGTAGATAAGAGGTAAGTAGTGCCTGTAGCATTGACTAGTATATGTATGTGAGATATATCTATGGAGTAATATTGATAATTTTACTCCAGGTCCAGGTTACTTTTAGGTCTGTATATAAAACTTTTGTGCCTCAGTGGCGGGTACATTACTTTGCATGAATGAGGCTCAAAGTTCGATTCCAGGTTGGGCCAATTTAGGAACCAAACTTCTCTGAAATAGCTTGAGTTTAGGCATTTTGTGTTATGCCCTCACATATTTGTTGCCTAATTTCTCATATTACAAGGTAACCTAGCGTGAGGATAAGGCTTGACATGTAAACGAGACTTTGCTATGTAAAGTTATTGGGAATTTTTTTATTGCTAGAAAACAAGTTTACTATACTCCCAATTATTATATTTGTTATCTCAGCTTTTAGTTGAAATCAAGACATTTCTACTACATGTCAAAAAAAGGTATTATAGCTGATTGCAGATACATTTAGTATGAGTGAATATTTCTTTGATTAATATTCCTCAACCAACATATTTTCCTTTAGGTGCATCGCAAATTAACAATTTATCAATCAACAAGTTTTTTTTTACTTTACAGATCACCACTTACTATGCCGAAAGCTGTTTCTTCACCGTCAATAACAGATGAACAAAAGGAAAGGATGCTTCAAAACAGAAGACTGGCTGAAGAAAGAAGACTTGCTAGGCTTCAAAATACTATAAATAAAAACGATAACGCTGCAATTGTCAACAAAGAGCCTGTAGTTGTTGATGATTATTCAATTAAAAATACAACTAATAATTCAGATTCTTCTGATATTAATAACGAACCTATTATTGTTGAAAATGACTTTGCAAATGAAGGAATCACTGGTGCTGATGAAGATGAGCCTAGAAAAAAGAAGCATAATAGATCAAATGTGATTGATAGTTCAGATGACGAATGCGAAGTAGTTGTCAATCAGTCAATAGCAGTTGATATACATAATGATAAAAATGATACGAAGATAGGTACTGCAAGTAAAGACAACATTTCTGTTAACAAGGATTCTACAGCAATCAATGATGATATTCAAATGCTAGATGAAGTGAGTAATGATTCTAATATAATTAATGAAAACGTAGATAGTGTAATAACAAAAAAAGGTAGTAACGATGTTATAATAAGTAATAATGAAATTGTTGGAGAAAATGATAATGGAGCTATTGTTGATAATGAAAATAGAAATGCTGATGTGATTTCTAATGACAAAGGTATTTCTAATTGTGATATAAGATTATCTGATATGCAAACAGGTGTAGTAGATAATGACACATTTGAACATAGAGAGAAATATAACATGATAAGTTTCACGGAAAAGAATATTATTTCAAAGGATAATACAGATGGTTTAGTCAGTGAAGATTTAGTTAAACATATCAACGATGATAAAGTAATAAACTCAGATGAACATTTTAATGATGAAATTGAGAAAATAAATGACAATGAAACAATAAATAATGAACATGATAAAAATGAGAAATCAAGGAATAGCACCGAGGGAAATGGTAAAAATAATGATTTTGATGATTTAATGGATGTTGACTTCACTGATGACTTCTAAATTGTTGGGATAATATATTTATTATTATTAAATAAAACACATAAACACATTTCATGTTTTATTTATGTGAGTGTGAACAAAGTAACTTATCACAGTATGTAATCATTAATAAATAACATGCTTCAGAAACTGTTCTAATGACGACATTTTGCTTGTTTACGGTTTCATAGGAGGTTTATTAAAGAAATACAAAAGAACTGATTACTTAAACAAAGTCCAGTTATTAATAAAAGCGGTCTTGAAATCTTTAACATCAGAGGGCGCCACCCTCATACAAGAAGCAGTATTATTGCATATTACTATATATCTTATTTTGATATTACTAATTCGACAAAAAGGCGTTAAGAGTTTATATTTTATTTTGTTAAATATAGAACAAAATAAGTTACGGTAACAGTACCTGCTTGTAAAACAAATTAGAAATGCAAACTGAACTGAATCAATGAATATTAATGTCACAAGTACCTTGGTGTCATAAGTAGCTTGGTGAACTCGAATTGGGCCATTGTGTTAGATTCTGAGACACCATTTCTCTTAGACTATTATATTAATTTGATAGTTTCACAAAATTACTATTTTATGGTTCATTATAAACTGAATTTATAATTGTGACTTACGATCTATTAGAAATTCAGTTTAATTTAGAAAAAAGATTTTGCTGTGATTTCAAATTGAAACTCTGTGGCTCAAAATCTATCCCATTGAATATTACATAAATATATAATGCAGAGAGATTGTTAAGTATTTTAATTTACAGTAATTTATATTTGGCATTTCGTGAATGTTGTATACTCCAAAAACCACCGTTGCCAATTTTATAATAGTATTATATTATATAATAGTATTAAAATAGTTATCCAGAAACTATTTTATGCGTGGTTAGGAACGGGATGTCAGACATGCTGTTTCATTCTAATTATTATTTGCGGTAGCGTAAACGTATCTATCCAGAGGATTTGTAATGTTACTTTACACGTTTCGCAAACGGTCGTCAGTTTAAAAGTTTCTTATTCTACTATAATTTAATATCCGAATCTTAAACATAACAAAATGCAGATGATCTTTGTATGACGTTTAGTTTTAAATTTCTTTAGTAATAAAAAAAAAAAATACTAAGCGTCGGTAATTAAAACAGTTGTTATAAATATCAGTCACCTTATTATTACAGTTTGAAAATATTCTGTATATATAAAATATTATTATCTATATTAAGAATAAACATTCCAACAGTTGAGTGGTAGAACTGTATATGCTAAACAGGTAACACTGTCTTCTCACATTCCTTACTTTCTCTGGAGTAACTCTTTGTTTTCTTTAGGGTTACTATCAATATTATAAAATTAAGTGCGTTCACAAATTTAAGTTATTAAAAGTGTGACAATATCGCAAATTCTGTCTGAAGTTGAGACTAAGTGTAAACGAGATAGAAAGCATCTCACAATTATTCAGGGGCAAGGCGTAACAGATTGTAAATGATAGTGTATGATCCCTTTATAAAACTTTATTAATCTATGGTTTGTAATCTAGCATAGACACACATAGAAAAGATTAAAATTGGTATTTCTGTTTATTCTTATAGTTTTATTTAATTTATATATAATATAAAAGATACAGAGGGGCCCGAGCAATTATATCCCGACGTTACTCATCGCATCAGTTCGGCGTATTTCTATATTTTTAGTATATTTCAATACCAATCCAGAGAGAATAATGCTACATGCTTAGCATCCACAGTTCTTACTCTACGGAATCGTACCATATTGAAAACGCTCTGTGAATATTTATAATTAAAAGTAATAAAAAACCTGGCTAAAGACGAGTCTAAAGTAGCCCAATTATACTACTAACGCTATTCAAAATTCACAAAGCGCAATTTATTCTACGACGTATGTAAGCGATTTACTTGATGGCGAGCGAATATTAATGAAAATGCGAAATAAAATCACGTTAAACTACAGATTTAAAATGGCTATATACAATTATATTATATAAAAATTTTATAAGAACTATTTGAAGGACAATATTAAATATAAAAATAATTAAAAGATGTCTTATGCTGGAGCATCACACCTGCGTCGATCGGAACGTTCCCGCAATGATACGCAAATATAAAGAAGTCCTTCAACGGTCAAGTAGCTTAAATTAAGCATGTTATTATTTTAGACTACCTTTTTCTTATAAGCGGCAAAAAATGCATGCTTCGACAGGCGGCTTGATCGTCTACAGAGCTCGAATAGACATAAATATTATTGCTTGTGGTATATTAAAGAATGTTAACGTATTATTAGCGCTAATTATTTATCACAAATTGTCATACAAAACGACCCTTTTCTCAGGACTTTATATTGGCGTATTTTATTACAACTAAGTCAAAATCACACATTTCACTAGCTAAACTGCTAATGCTGTAATACGCATTTTTAGGCTTTGCTTCGAGACGACAAACACAAGTGTGGCACCAGCATTAGAATAGTGTATTCGGAAATGACAAATTTTGTATGAAGCTTGCTTTATTACCTCTGCAGTTATATATTTGTATATCAAACATGTATCTTTTAATATACTTAAATCCATTTATTTATATAATTTATTCCACGTTTATAACTTTAAATAGCACAAAATAAACAACAAAAACTATATTACAATTGTCTAAATCTAAATTAATATACAATTAGTATTTGGTTTGACATCAGTACGACGATTTCATTAATTGAATCCATACATATCAAATTATGGGAGGTCAAAATAGACACTTTAATCGAATCATATTATGATTCATTTTGTATAACCCTACCACTGTAGCTGTTTTGCACGTTGCGTATATGCGTTAAAATTAGACACTTAAAATGTTATGCCTCATAGACTTGCCTTGGAATACAAAATTGATTATAACCTATTTTTATACTTTGCACATTTAGTAAACAATGTTGCCATTTCTTTATATTAAAAAACAAATAAAAATATTTTTAGTATTCAGTATTTATAATATTTAATATTATTTTTTAAGTGTACAATTTCATTAAAAAAAAAAAAAACTTTTTTAAACATGGCAAGTACAAAAACAGAATACAAATGATTCGAGTAAAATGGCCGTTTTAGTTCGTACTTGTAAAATTATAAATCAAAATGGGTCGGTTACATTTTTAAATTAAATACGTCCGCAAATTTTGTACAGACGAGACAGGCATTAACCCGGATAGTTTTTTATCTCTCAAACTAGATATTTATTCAACAATACCAATGAAGTTCTAACAGTACCTAAGACAGTTTTTTGCATATATCATATTTTGAATTAATTTGATTGTTAAGTGTAGTAATCAATCAGAAACCTCTATTCTGGATAATTGCTCTACATTTTAATTTTTTTATGCAATTTAGAATGGAATATATATATATATATATAATGCAATATATATATACACAATTTGTTTGGTATTTTGTGTTAATAATTAGCGACTGTGGGGTTTTTACTTACCATAGACAAATAATGCTTACATAATCAAGTAGAGATTATTAATTTCCACAATCAGTTATTTAAATTTTTCATAAATATTACACTGGTCACATTTTTTATCACTGTTACTTAGAGGTCGGTAATATATAGTAATATCTATATATTTTAGTTACAATATCTATGTACTGGGCCCATAACGAATATTTTAAAAGTTTGTTATAAAAGAAATTTATATTTGGATAACATACTTTTAACATATTCCAAGATGCAAGCAAATGTGGGCCGAAGCATAGCCGAGGCACACATACGTGAGTCCATCAATGCCTAGTTGTGGCTAAGGCTTGTATAGTATTTTTCTCAAACAATGCGCGAAAATCAAAAACACAATTATACTTTTAAGTTTAATGACGAATAACGAATAATAACTTTTCACACGTCATAAATGTTCCTTTGTTTTTTTTTTTCAATAAACAGCTTTCTATTTGCAAGCTAGTTCGAAATTTAAATAAAACCTTTTATTAGTTACTTCCTTGGTAGCCATATTTCTAAGTAAAAGGTCATTCCATTTTTAAATTACAGGACAGATATGAGTTTACATAGTAATTTATCTGGTCGCAAAACACGACAGATATGGGTTTCCATACAACTTTTGCCAGCCGCTGCCCGCATGTATCTGGCCAGTACGGCAATTTTGATTTATCTCGAAGAAGATTGTCAAAATAATGCTCACATTTCCAAGTATGTTTGAGAAAATATATTTATCAGTTCCGTAATACAATTTCACTAAACTGTTATATTGATAACCTTCCATTTTGAAAACGAAAATAGCATCTTAACTTATTTACACACACCAATAAAAAAAAAAAAAAAAGATTGTTTTTTTTTGGGCTCATAGATTCAAATCATGTTCACTGTAAAAGATGACTCAACTTTTCTCGTAGTACGAAAACTACCAAAAATTTTGTGTATATGTTACAGTCAACACTCTTAAATTGGTCAAAGTACGTTTGTCTAAAAGAAAAAACAATCAAAAGTACATTAGTCATTTATTAAAAAAACAATGTACATTTGACTGTACGAATAACAGTTGAAAGTATTTTTCATTTTATTGTTAGGAGAAGGGCCAAATTAAAAGTACCCGTAACCGGCGAGCGTGTATGAAAAGATTGATGAATGTGGAGGAAGCGAAAGAGGTTTGTTTGAATCGTAGCATTTGGCGTTCCATTGTTTCTGTCTACCCTAATGGGAGACAGGCGTGACAGATATGTATGTATGTATGTATGTTAGGAGTTTCCGGTACTACCGGTATAATAACTACCGGTTTAATTTAGGTGTAATTAGATCTAAAAGCTCGACTAGTTTCGTAATCAATTCGTGACCCTCAGTCAAGAGCGGCTGTGACGCGAGCTTCTAATTTTAGTGAAATGATACTCAAAAGTAGCTTCACTGCTAGAAGAATGATTAATTAAGAATATTTTAATATTGTGTTATTAAGATTAAAAAAACTTAACCACTGAACTCATTTTGATAAAATTTCAATTGGGACCAATCTGAAAGTATGTCGGTTTACAATTGACGGAGTTATGAGGTAACAAATATACAAAAAAAATACTGAACGGGGAACCTTCTCCTTTTTTGAAGTCGGTGAATAGTACTCTTTCAAACAAAAACAGTCAACAATATTTTTCACTTTAAGATAAAAATAAAAGTACGTAGATTTATTAAGACGGAACATTATTAATAGAATATTTTTTTTTCTAGACAAAAGTACCTTTGACCGATTAACAGTTTTGACTGCGACATTTCCCACCAATGGAACATGTGGTGCCAAACGATCTACTCTGTACTTTAAACATATTAACATAAGGTTTGAAATCGCCTAACATTAGTTGGCATCAGGTATGAGGGACGCGAAAAACGATGTGAATATCATCCACGTGACCGCGAGTAGAGACTGGTTGTTACCGTTGTCTGCGGCGGCCTGCTGAGGGGCGGTGGTGGGCTGGGGCTGGGGCTGGGGGGGAGGAGGGGCCTCTCCTGCAGCCTCCGGCTCCCCGTCTCCCTGGCCGGCGGCTGCCTGCGGGGCTGCCTCCGCTTGGTTGGCTGCTGGAGGCTCGTTGCGGCGATTGGCCTGAATCTGATCTTGGTTGATTTGAAAGTCGCGGAAGAAGCCGATTTGGTGGCTAAAACAGAATAAATTCTATGGTAAATAGAAGTAGTCATTTGTCGCAAGGGATTTTCTTTTGGTGGTGTAATTTTGAAGAGAATGGTGCATAAGGGTGAAGTCCCCGAGCTTAGGTACTGAGTTTCATGGGGTTAGTAAGTAGTACAATCTATTGCCATCCCCATCTATCATCTATTAATAGCACTGGAAACCACTGTGGTTGATTCCTGATGAATTGGTTGCAATGTATTATCCAATCTAGGTTTATTCTCTCCTATTATCTCTAACTGACATCTCGCTAGCCCATATCATCTCTTAAAAAATCTTTATACAGTCTCGCTTTAGTAACAATTAAATTGTGTTAAAAAAAACCAAGAGGGAGACTTTGTACAAAAGTCGATTGCTTGAGTACCTCTGTCCCATTCGTGTTTCAATCGTGAAGCAGCTGTGTTTGCATGGCTGTGTTTCGGTTTGAAGGGTGGGATATGGCGTGAATTTACTGGGTACAGAGGAATAACACCCGAGTCCTCAGGAATGGCAACGCATGGGGGGTATCATGGGCGAAACAGTATACTGTGTTATGTCCATGGTACTGCTCTAGTCTATAGGCGACGGTTACCACTTTCCATCAGGTGGGCCGTCAGCTTGTTTGCCATTCTAAGTTGTATAAAAAAAAACTTCAGTTGTGATAAAACCAATTATTTTAATTTTAAAATTAAACTATTGAGTCGATTTTGAATAAACTCTAGGAACACTCTGTAAGTATATCCTTTCAGATAAAAAAAGAATTATCCAAATCGGTTTTACAACTGACAAAGTTAGGTGGTAACAAAAAAAAGTAACCGAACTGAGTCTCCTTCTTTGACAAATAGCTGCTTGTTATGAGCATCATCTGGCGTAAACACTCACAGGTATCCGGCGGCGGCCAGCAGCAGCACGAGCAGCAGCCGCGCGGGGCTGCCGTACAGGTAGATCAGCGAGAACAGGATCGCCATCCGCGACGCCGAGTACAGGTGGTCGAGCCAGTCGCGCGGCGCCAGCGCGTCGTCGGCGTCGTCGGGCGGAGCACCGCGCGGCGCCGGCGCGGGCGGCGGCGGCGGCGCCGGCGTCGGCGGCGCGGCCGGCGCGGCCGTCGACGCCTGCCACCTGGACACACGGTATGCCGTTAGCCTGCCATAGCCAGTTATGTCCATGATACTGCTCATGTCTATAGGCGACGGTTATTACTTTCCAATAGGTGGGCCGTAAGCTTGTTTGCCATTCTAAGTTGTATAAACAAAATTGATAGAGAAATAAACATAATCATACTTAATATGGAGAACGTATGAATTATCTAGCAAGGTCGCATGATAGATGCCGTTTGTGATTATAATTGCGGTGACATCACTTTTATACACATAAAACATCTGTTTAAATTTATTGCTTTGACAGATACAAAAGTAGACATAATAATGAAATCATTGTTAGAGACAGGTGTGGGTTTAAAGATCTGAAGTGACTAGAATTAGGATGATGGTTAGGGCATGTTGAGAGGATAGATGGGTGAATTAACAAAGCGAGTCAGTTGAAGGATTCTTAGTTGAAGTTATTACAGAGGACCAACGTTAACATATTTTTCTCAAACATGCTTGGAAATGTGAGCATTATTTTGACAATCTTCTTCCAGATAAATCAAAATTGCCGTACTGGCCAGATACATGCGGGCAGCGGCCGGCAAAAGTTGTATGGAAATCCATATCTGTCGTGTTTTGCGGCTAGATAAATTACTATGTAAACTCATATCTGTCCTGTAATTTAAAAATGGAATGTCCTTTTACTTCGAAACATGGCTACCAAGGAGGTAACTAATAACAGATTTTATTTAAATTTCGAACTGGCTTGCAAATAGAAAGCTGTTTATTGAAAAAAAAAAAGGAACATTTATGGCGCGTGAAAAATTATTATTGTTCGTTATTCGTCATTGAACTTAAAAAGTAAAATTGTGTATAGTATAAAAAGGCTTTATAAAGCATTTGGGCACATATATTTTTTACATAAGAATATTTTTTTAAAAGTTGTCAAGGCGAGAAAAAGAAAATAGGAAAAAAATTATGTACGACAGTAAAAAAAAAAAAGTGACAATGACAATATAAATACAGTTAGATAACTCAGTGGCGCGGCCTTGTGGCGTATCAACTATTGTCACCTACATTATATTACCTTCATCCGTGCCTTCAACTTGTGGACTTCGATTGTGAATGATTGAATCGAGTTTGTATCAACTACCTACAATGGTTTCAAACAAGTATGTAACCAAATGATTACGGTAATCTAACGCCGTATGGTACCGTATCCCGTGTGGTTCCGGCATAGAATAGGCCACCCCTTCCTTTCCCGCGGGTGTCGTAAGAGGCGACTAAGGGTGGGCGAGGGATGGGCCGCAGCGTTCCTCTTAAAACGTCCTCAAAGACCTAACTGCGGTTGCCCATCCGCCTGCCACGCATAGCAATTACTGGCAAAACTTATTGGGAAGGATTATGTCCAATAGTGGACTGTTAAAGGCTGATATAATGGCCGTATGACTGACATTGAGGTCTCCTAAAGAAACCTTACAATGCCCTTTTCAAAGAACTTCACGGTATAATCTCCAGGGAACACCTATATAGCAAGCCTTTTTGAACTATAAGTGAATCAATTATATATAATTCTGATTTCTGATCTAGATCATTCTGCAATCTGAGTGTTCACGGGAAGAAACTCTTCTGAAACACCACAGTTTGTGACTACTTTAGTTCAATGGGAGTGAGGACGAATTCTCTTTCGAAATAGTGAACAGTTGGATACAATAAGACTTTAAACATTTTGTACGCCATTAAAATATTGTGGCTAATGACGTGATTTTATAATACTAATTAAGATCTATTTCAACCAGAGGGAGACTTTGTACAAAAGTCGATTGCTTGGGTGCCTCTGTCCCATTCGTGTTTCAACCGTGAAGCAGTTGTGTTTGCATGGCTGTGTTTCGGTTTGAAGGGTGGGATATGGCGTGAATTTACTGAGTACGGAGGAATAACACCTGAGTCCTCAGGAATGGCAACGCATAGGGGGTATCTTGGGCGAAACAGTATACTCTGTAATGTCCATGGTACTGCTCATGTGTATAGGCGACGGTTACCACTCTCCATCAGGTGGGCCGTCAGCTTGTTTGCCATTTTAAGTTGTATAAAAAAAAACATATTTATGCAAAACAAAGTTATAAGATTGCAGTGGCTATTGGAAAAAATATCGACATTCCAGGGTCTGGGTTTTTGGACTACGCCCTATTATTCGAGGACAATTGGAGTGATCATGTGGCACTTATAGTTCCTGCTTCGCGACAGAAATACGTAAGACTAATGCTCGATTACATATATAAGCAAGTATGTTTGTGGGCGTATAATATATTTAAAAATAATATAGAAAAGTGAATCTACTTACATGTTAGCATACTGTTGCATATACTGCAAATACGCCTGTTGCATCATCATCATGTGATTCGCGAGCAACGCCGGATCGTTGGGCACCGGTAAATATCCTTCACCGAAGTTATAATTGGGGTACGGGGGCACTCTGCCGTAATTGTTGACAAAGGAACTGAGGTAATTCTGCATCTCGACTGTGTGGTTCTGGTCGTTTTGCCGTGTCTCTGGCCTGGAAGCCGTCTCGGCCGGTCTCTCTGTGTTCTCCCTGTTCTCCGGGACCGTCCTGTGTCTTAAACCCTCTGTGCTTTGTTCCGGTTTTTGTGGTTCCGCCATTTTCCTTTTAGGTGTGCACACTAAGTGCATAGTATGCACTATCTGGCTCTCATATGTTCGAAGTATATCCTTCAGTACTGTTTTATCCTCTAGAAGTTGTCCTGAGTATATAATCTTTTGTTGGTCTGTTCTCTGTAAAGAAGAGAAAATTAATATTATTTACTGCTTGCGTCAACTGCTGGACATAGATCCTGAGCAACCTGCATCTGCTACCTGCTATGGATTTGAGGTCATCAGTCCATCTAGTTGGGGGTCTTAATGGATGATAATGGAATGGTAACCCCACCCGTGCTGTCGGTATACACCGGCGGGGCACCAGTGAAGGATGATAGGTGAGGATGAAGTAGATCCGTTAGCCTATCGTGACGAATTCAACAAGAATTGTTCACGATGGTTTCCAGGGGGAACCACGTAGAGGTCGACCTAATAGGGCATATTGCTAGCAATGGGGCTGTCAAACTCCATTGCTAACAATCCCTTTCCCTTTGCTTTTTCTAGTTGGGGGTCGTCCTACAATGCATTTGCTGTCGGTTCTTCGAGCTATGTGACCATCATCTCTATTTGTGTGTTCATCTCTATTTAAAGAGGTGTATTTTGGGAAATTCTTTCAAAATCTCTACCTAGATTATAAAAGAATATTATTAAAAATTTAATGTTTCCAGCCTCATCGGATTTATAATACAAAATCGGTAACAAAGAAGTGTTTTGATTTGACGTTTATCATATACGTACATTAGCTTGTTTAAGCGCTCTCAACTGCAAAACTATTTGATGGATGTTATGTACTCGTGTTATCTCACTGCTCGTATTATCGTGAGTTTCAAACCATATGACGTCACGTAACAAAACAATATGGCGGCTAATGAATAAAAAAAATTATAAATCATAAAAAATATGGTTCTTATATTTTTATAAATATGTACTAATAGTTAATATAAATAATAATAGGTAAATAGTCCTGATCCACCTGCATCCACTGATTCTTTGCAATGTATTTTAGGTCGCCACTTCATCTAGTGGGGGTTCGTCCTACACTGCGTTTGGCCGTACGGGGTCGCCACTCAAGAACCATTCTTCATAATCAGTTGTCGGTTCTTTGAGCTTTGTGACAGCTCATTATCACTTCAGCTAGCTTATCCTTCGGGCTATGTCGGTGACTTTGGTTCATGGCATTCAAATCTAATTTATTAACTATATTTCTATAACAATTTAAAATTAATAAATTGCTGAAGTGTTTAATCCATAAATAAATTGCCAATGCAGAAAGCATACACCTAGTTTATCTATACATATTAATTACCTATAAAAATATTAATGCATTTTATAATTAGCGTATGCATGTCAACCAGCTATTAAGTAGGGGGGAAATGGATTGTTAGCAATGGGGTTTGAAAGCCCCATTGCTAGCAATATACCTTATTAGGTCGACCTCCACGTGGTTCCCCCTGGAAACCATCGTGAACAATTCTTGTTGAATTCGTCACAATGGGCTAACTGACCTACTTCATCTTCACCTATCATCCTTCACTGGTGCCCCGCCGGTGTATACCGATAGCACGGGTGGGGTTACTATTCCATTATCATTCATTAAAAAAAAAAACCAGCTATTAAGTGCACACAGATACCTAAACTATTTGCATATCATGAAAATTATAGATAATCGTGGCGAAAGAAATAAAATTAAAGTTACATTTGTGTGCGTGAACTGAAAGTACACAGAAAAAGGTGTGTATGTATGAGTGTAATGTTTGTTATCTAGATGACATAGTGAACACAGCATACATTATGCAAATCGACTGACTCAGTGTCCATCAAACATTATAGTTAACACATATATCTATGTGGTGCTAGGTCAAGATAAGTCAACTGAATTCACTTATCTACAGTTTATCTTATATATTTTTTTGTTATGACAACATTATTTATATAAAAAAAAAAAGTTTTAGTTAAAGGACATATTACACTATCAAACATATGAGTTGGAAATAAAATCATTACCACTTCTTGTACTATAGGTAAAATTGTACATTAGTATTTTCAAAAAATTGTAAAATATTCCCTATCAGAATTACCTCTATATGGATCTCCCTGAAAACCATGACACTGCTCATGTCTATAGGCGAAGGTTACCACTTTCCAACAGGTGGGCCGTCAGCTTGTTTGCCACTCTAAGTTGTATATAAAAAAAAACCATTATGAGCAATTATCATCATCATAATATCAGCCTTTAAGCGTTCACTGCTGAACATACGCCTCCCTCTTGGATGGTTTTGCCAGTAGTGGCCATGCAGGCAGATTGGCAACCACTGTTCAGGTTTAAAGACGTTTTAAGAGGGACGTTGCTGCTCATCCCTCATCCTTTCTTAGGTCACCTTTTATGACATCCACTGGAAGGGGGGAAAGGGATTGTTAGCAATGGAGTTCGACATTGCTAGCAATATGCCCTATCAGGTCAACCTCCACGTGGTTCCCCCTGGAAACCATCATGAACAATTCTTGTTGAATTCGTCACGATGTGCTAACTGACCTGCTTCATCCTCATCTATCATCCCTCACTGGTGCCCCGCCGGTGTATACCGATAGCGCGGGTGGAGTTACCATTCCATTATCACCCATTAAAAAAAAAGACACCCACTGGAAAGGCAGGGATGGAATATTCTATGCTAGGACCACATGGCTACGGGTAGTTAATTCTTGTTCAATTCATTACGATGAGCCAACAAACCTGCTTTCATCCTCATTTACAACAGACTGATGTCATTTCATCATCACTTATTAAAAAAAAACAGACAATTTGATGTAAATAATTAAACAAATAAGCCTTTAAATAAAATTATATATACCTATACTTTATAAGTATACATAGTTTTTAACTACAATACATTTAAAAGGTGTTATTGTAACTCATTAAAACTAACAACTGTTTGTTATCAGACCTCGCATACAAGCTTCTACTATGTTTTAAATAGCAAAGTGCGCATTGTAATTGTCGTCACTGGTATTGTATAAATAAATTCAGTATTATATAAGTATTTTCATTATTGTGTATATTTAAACAGAAAACTGTTCAGGTTCAAACTGGATATGGTATAACTATGCTATACAGCAAATGCCTTCATTTAATACCCTGGTTTGAAACAACAAGACTTTCAAAATCGTATTCAATTCGTCAGGATGCAATCTGGCCATGTTTCACTTAATAAATTTTATCATCTTATAGGAATTAAACAATCATCAAATTGTATGTATTGTGACAAAGTGGAAAACCTTTAAAATTTGCTGGTGGAATGTGGTCAGAGTTGACACCTGAAACAGCTGTTTTGGGCGATATGCCATTATATAATGGTAATATCAATTAAATACTGAGTCAACCTGCCAGTCACAATGTAAAACGGCTGGGGGGAAAGTTTGTAATGGAGACTAAAAATTCCATTGCTAGCAATATACCCAACCAGGTCGACCTCCTCGCGGTTCCCCCTGGAAACTATCATGGCTAATTTCTGATGAATTCATCATGATGGGCTAATTGGCCTGTTTCATTCTCATCTATCACCCTTCACTGGTGCCCTGCCAGCGTATACAGTTAGCGCAGGCGGGGTTACCATACCAATTTCACCCATAAAAAAAAATGTAAAACTGCTATATCTATGGGTAAAGGTGTCCCTGACGAACTACAGACTGAATTTCAGACATTCCCTGAGGCTGGCATAGTCACTCCTATGCCAGCCTCATAGGGACCATTCAAACAGCCATGACCAAAATTTGAATAAAAAAATCATAATATTATGGTAAATGAAGTATCCCATGTACTAAGTTAGGATATAACCTACCCATGTACCATATTTTATTCAAATCAGTTCAGTAGTTTTTGTATGAAAGAGTAACAAACATTCATCCATCCATCCATAAAAATTTTCATATTTATTATAGTAATAAAACATAAATATTTCCTATTTCCTTAAGTTAAGATAAACTCATTCCTGTTTCAACCATGAAGCAGTTGTGTTTGCATGGCTGTGTTTAGGTTTGAAAAGTGGGGTATGGCGTGAAATTACTGGGTACAGAGGAATAACACCTGAGTCCTCAGGAATGGCAACGCGTGGGGGGTATCATGGGCGAAACAGTATACTCTGTTATGTCTATGATACTGCTCATGTCTATAGACGACGGTTACCACTTTCCATCAGGTGGGCCGTCAGCTTGTTTGCCATTCTAAGTTGTATAAAAAAACTATGTTGTGTGTGGGTACTGTACATAAATATACTGTGTAATATATAAATATATTGTAGGGAAGTGAACCCTAATCTTTATCAGTTAACGGAATAATAAAATTGCAATTAAAATGTGACCATTATTTCTTTCCATAACAACCTGTTGATTAACATATAAAAACTAGTAATAATACGAGGTTTGTCCGGAAAGTACGTATAAAAGTTTTTTAAAAATTTTATTTTACAATTATTCAGGTAAATCAATTTTATCCCCTTCAAAGTACTCCCCCTGTGACATAATGCACTTGTGCCAACGCCGTTTCCACTGTGAGAAGGCTCCTTGAAAGTCCTCTGGTTGTAGGTTTCTCAGCTGCCCCGTCGTAGCTTTTTTTATCTCATTTATGTCCCCCAAATGCCGCCCCCGAAGTACCAATTTGGTTTTTGGGAACAAGAAGAAGTCACACGGGGCCAAATCCGGCGAATAGGGGGGGTGTTCGGTCACCGTAATGGAATTTTTACTCAAAAACTCACGGACAACAAGAGAGGTGTGGGCAGGGGCATTGTCGTGGTGAAGAATCCAACGCCCCTCTCGCGCCAATTCTGGACGAACTCGTGCCACACGAGCTTTGAGGCGTCTGAGCACATCGACGTAGAATTTTCCATCAACTGTCTGGCCTGGAGGTTCGAATTCTTTCCACGTTTTCGTCGGAATGTGAAGTGGAAGGACGTCCTGAACGTGGGTCATCTTGAACGCTTTCTCGGCCCTCTCTGAATCTTTTTAGCCACTTGTGGACGGTTGGTTCCTTCACAGCATCATCCCCATAAACTGTTCTGAGATCGGCAAAAATTTCACGGCCATTCTTGCCGAGTTTCGAGAGAAACTTGATTACGACGCGCTGCTCTTCAACGGAAGCGGGCTCCATGCCGACGGGGTTTCGTTAAGAGGTAACTTCACAGATGGCGTGACAAGCCAGTTCGCACCGCACGGCGGTCAGACCAGAACTGAAGCATTGTTAGGGACATAAGGAAGGGGTCCTGCGCTTACCTGGCCTCCCCACTCCTCTTTCTCGCATTCCAGAACACTTTTATACGAACTTTCCGGACAGACCTCGTATTCTCATATTTCAATTTTTTTTTATTCAACTTAGAATGGCAAACAAGCTGACGGCCCACCTGATGGAAAGTGGTAACTATCGCCTATAGACATGAGCAGTACCATGGACATAACAGAGTATACAGTTTCGCCCATGATACCCCCCATGCGTTGCCATTCCTGAGGACTTAGGTGTTATTCCTCTGTACCCTGTAAATTCACTGCCATATCCCACCCTTCAAACCGAAACACAGCCATGCAAACATAACTGCTTCACGGTAGAAATACGAATGGGACAGAGGTACCCAAGCAATCGACTTTTGTACAGTCTCCCTCTGATTTAAATATGTTTTAAAAAAATAAAAAGTAATCTTTTTACAGTTTATGGCTGCCATATTTATTTTATACTACTGACATGTTCCTTACATTAGTTGTATATAAAACAATACTTGATTTATTAATATACAAGAGACCATTTAAGTTGACGCCAAAAATGCAATCAGTAAAATTTTTGTCTGTCTGTATGTTTGTTATAGAAACAAAAACTACTCGACGGATTTTAACGAAACTTGGTACAATTATTCTTCATACTCCTGGGCAGGTTATAGTATACTTTTAATCACACTACAATCAATAGGAGCAGAGCAGTGAAGGGAAATGTGTCTGTTACATCAAAAGCACTGAACTGTGAGGAAAGACATAGGCTACTTATTTTACGAAAAACAACGAAAACACAGACGAAGTCACAGAGAACAGATAGTTAATAATAATTTTATAAAAAAATGAGTTCATTACTTATTGGTACCTTTACAGGTTAACCAGTCTTCATTAGATTTGGTACAGAGAAGAACAGAAGCTGCTTTTTATCCCAGTAAACTAATACAACAGTTTAGGAGATAAAATTTCAAGTAGCACTAGTATAATTATAAAAAATGTATTTTAATATAATCCACAAGATACTGGGGGGAAAGGGATTGTTAGTAATGGAGTTTGACAGCCACATTGCTAGCAATATGCCTTATTAGGTCGACATCCATGTGGTTCCCCCTGAAAACCATCGTGAACAATTTTTGTTGAATTCGTCACGATGGGCTAACTGACCTACTTCATCCTCACCTATCATCTTTCACTGGTGCCCCGCTGGTGTATACCGATAGCACGGGTGGGGTTTCCATTCCATTATCATCCATTAAAAAAAAAATCGCCAAGATACTAGAATTTAAATTGTTATCTTCTAATTACATCTATGTAATTTTATTACAAATTTAGATAAGATAATAAAATATTTTGATATTAATAAATAAACAAATTTGCTGGGTGGGACATAAACGATTAACTAATTCATGGTGTAAATTAAATGGATAAACATACATTTTATAACAGTACTAAAATAATTGTAGTGCTAAAGCATAACATCATAATTCCTTGCTCTAAGCGTGACAGAGTAAGCTGCAAAGTTCAAGGATATAAATAATGAGTTACAATGACCACTGACCCTGTCGATTGATTTTTATTAAAGCTTCAACTGTACTGCAGTATTGTGACTTAGAATATAAATAATATATTAATTTCAAAGGCAATGAATTTAAAATGAAAACACTTTAAATAGGCAGATCTTTCAATACAATAACAACACAAATTTGCACTTTGTAACTCACCGGTTTACTTGGATAAACCTCGGAAAGATGTCCTTTCAACTGAGCCACGGTCCATGACGATTGACATTCGATGTTCTGATCCTCAATTTGTTGATTTGGTGCCTTCACAATCAACGTAACACTGTCTGGTATCATTTTCCAATCATAGATTTGACACACTTGTATTAGATAACAGCTATACTCGTGATTATTGTGATGTGATAAAAAAATTAAATTGATTGCGGAAAACACAATTGTAACGTAGAAAACCACGGTAGAAGAGGTGAAGTTTAGCTGACGCAATAAATAAAAAAACGTTTTAATTTACAGAAGTCCATATACGACTAAATAATGACGAAATCAATTCGTTCGATGTAAATAAATACGCCAAGAAATAATGAGGACCCCAATACTTGTCAATTTGATCATATAGTTATCTGTCGAATTATCATTGGTCCAGCAAGGCGGACAACGTCCAGTCTCCTCCAATCAACATCCAAACATTGTCCTTTAAATTTATCTAGAATTGTAATTGGTTAAAAGCATTGAATGTAATAAAAATAAGTTTGTAATTGGCCAATGTCCTTCTTCATTCAAACTTGCCATGCATAAAATATGCATATATTCTTTATCTATACATTTTAATTTTAAGTTGACATTGATAATCGCTATGACTTGTTAACGTTGACACTGACAGACTTGTGGTTGTCAGAAAGAAAAAAATCTACCAGCTACTTAAAGCCAAGCCAAAACAATAACAAATAATTTTATAAGTTTTTATAATACCAGACGGTATATTTTACTTTAAAGTTAATATAAATCAAATTTGTCTAAACCAAACGTTATATTTTTGTGGTTTGTTTTTGTATTGAACGAACTTAATGAAAATCTTAACCTTACTGTCGACCGAACCGCAAAAAGAAATTGAAAACTGAAGTAGAAATATAGTATAAAATGGGGGTTACAGTGTAAGTTAAATGTATAATAAAATTAAAAACGCATAAGTTTATTTTTTTTTTAATAAGGCCTTATTTTGTAGGTTACAGCAGTACCCAGTACCGGAACATAAAACCGGTACCTACGTAATAGAACTATTAACTAAGCGTATTCTAGCGCTTGGAGCAACACAGCAAGGGCAGTTTCTTGTGGATTGCGAAAGTTATTTATCTCTCCCACAAATGGGTATGTATTCTTATTATAAACTCGTACTACAAGAAAAAAGGGAATGTTAGTAATTGGGATCCAACAACTCCAGTGTTAGCAATATACTCTATCAGTTGTATTTCCACGCGGTTCCCCTTAGAAATTATCTATATGTCTTGGTTAATTCTTGATGAATATATCAGTAGCCTTACCGATCTGCATTCATCCTAGCCTCTCATTTACTGGTGCTCCGCCAGCATATATCAATAGTGTCAGCGGGGTCATCATTTCACTATCATCCATTAAAAAAAGTCATACTGCAAAATAAAATCATAATCAATGGCCATTATTTAAATGGGATATTTTAAATTTTGTCATTTTTCAATGTCAGTTTCCTTCAGTAAAACATTTATTTTCAGTGGTAGATCCTTCTCTTGATAAGATACTTAGATACTGTGACTCTTTTGGTTAGCTATATTTATTGGTTTCATGTTCATAAAAATTAAAACATACAAATTTTAACTATTGGAGTTATATCACATTTTTTTAGAATGAAAATATAAAAGAATGAAAAGCACAAGAAAAAATGTAACAAAACCTAAAATAGCTTAATTAGATGTTTGACATTTTTAAGAATAAGGAGGTAAGTCTATAATTTATTTTTATATATTTGATGCTCAAATATACTCCCTAATAATCCTACTAGATAACATCCAACCATGGCATTGGCAAAAATCACCAACAATCAATTAGTGGCAGCCATATATATTAAAGTAGAAGAAGAAGAAACTTTTATGAAAAGGGGGCAAACAAGCATGCGGCTCACCTGGTAAGTGACTACCACCACCCATGATCACCTACAACATCGGCGGCATTGCAGGTGTGCTGCCGGCCTTTTAAAAAGGAATATACTCTTGAAGGTTATGTTGTCGTATCAGTTCAGAAATACTGCTGCTGGAAGTTGATTCCAAAGAATGGTTTGAATGAAGTTTCCATCACTATTAATCCCTTCTCTCCAGTTTTTATTAATATGTCATTTTCCTTTTACAGGATCAACAAAAACAGTCCACATTCTGCACAACTCTGAACAGCCAGCTTCTGTGTTTTCAATCCTTGAGAGTGGTACAAAGAACATCCATGTCATTGCCGATGGTCTCTTCGACTTGCTGATGATGAAGCTTTCCCAGCACTACACATCGAAGAAACAAACTAAAATAGAGAGCAAAGGGCCCAGGTTTGAGCTTGGAGATTTTTGTGTGAAGTTTGGCTCGGTGACTATGAATCAGAATTTTAAAGGAATATTAATTGAGGTAATTGCAAATTTTATACAATAAATAAATATAAATAAATAATCTTTATTTCACTCTTTGGTACAATATAGTTTTAAGTCCCTAACTCCCGAGGTAGAACCTGTGTTTCAGGAGTTAGTGCCCTCTTCCATATGTTGTTGTTTTACATATTTTGTGAAACAATATGAAACAGAGAAGTAACAAATACAAAAACAAAAATTACAATGGAGCCCATAATTTTAGAGAAACAATAATTTATGGGTTCAGTGAAATTGTGTGTGTGCGTGCGTGCGTGCGTGCGTGCGTGCGTGCGTGCGTGCGCGCGCGTGCGTGTGTGTGAATGTGCGTGTGCGCGAATGTGTGTGTGAATGTGTGAATAACCATAAATAAAAATATATAGATTATAAATATATACATATTAAAGATAAGTAGCTTTCTATATATAGGAGAAAGAAATTTTAAAATCAGTTGAGAAGTGTATCCATTACAAACAAACAATCAAACCTTTCATCTTTATAGTATTAGTGTAGATATGAAGCTCAATATCTTGGCAATATATTTTATTTTTAGAAACACTTGTACTCTATCATCACATGGGGAATCTTTATTTAACTGGATGTTTTGTGACATCCGCCATTTTATTTAAGGACCTTACAGAATTGTGCAGTTGACCGATTCTTTCATTTTAGTCCTTTGTGCCGGATTATGAAACTACTAACATTTAAAAATTATGAAATTATGTGTTTTTTTAAATCAAAGAAAAAAAAGAAAAAAAAAACAATTTGCATTTTTAGGATTCTGTACTGTCATAAGTAGGTCCTACCATACCTTTAAGATTTGTTGCAAATTAGCACTTTACAAAAAAATTATGAATATTATTTCAGAATTGCGTAAAATAAAATCAGATGAATTGACTACTTTCTTTTGATAGTTGTTTAAAAACCATTGTTTTCTCTTTCAGGTTGAATATCGGCCGTGTGTCATGGCAAATGCAGTGTGGGGTTTGCTCCGAGAGTTCCTGCAAGGTCTACTTGGACCCTCAATAACTGTGCAGCCACCTCAGCATCTCCTCAGCAGGATGAACGAAATTTATGCTCCCATAGACACCATATACCAATATCTAGAACATTTTAGTGCATACAGAAAGGTTACTGGCTTGAGAAGTGCGTGAGTTAGTCCAATATGTGGGTAGACGAAATATTTTTTATGTATGATTGTTTTTTTAGTATGAACTTTGGAATATACATACCAATTTTGAATATTGACTCACTGTCATATAGTTATGGTGGTAGTAAACAGTAAGAGAGTACATGATTTGAAATGATAATATAAAAGTAATCTGAAACAATTGTTTTTTTATTTCTGTTGTACTAATTTCTTTGTCCATTTCTCTGAATTTTCCAGATAGAAATGTTACTATAATTTTAAACTCGCGGTTAGCATTTTTTTTTTCAATTATGTATGGTTTTATTAGTAACCTCTTATCACAGAGATCCATATATGTTCATCACATCATCGTTATCATGAGTTGTTAACTGTCCACTGGTGACTAGTTAATTTTAAACTTTCACGTTGTTTACACATATTTTTAATATACAATCGGCACTTAACTCGATGTAAAAGACACGACAGGACTGTCATGACCACGACGTGGTGCAATCCATGTCGAAACGTCGGCAATAAAGATGCAGGTATGTAGGTACTATTTCTGTAAAGGCTTGCGATTTATAATATATATATATATATATATAATAACAGGTTCCGAAATGAACTTTTCTAAGTTAATTTGGAAGTGGGTGCTGTGCAGTGTCACCAGATGGCAAATTACTAAAACTTTGAGCATTATTAAGTTATTAATATTAACTTATACATCATTGTTGACCTAGTTTATTTAAAGATTCGCAAATACAGTGTCAAACATTACAATAATGTTTTCAAACTGCATCTTTGTTCAAAATGCATGACCATGTTATTCCAGTACTGCAGGAAAAGCATTCCATAACATAAAAACAATCGGACATCAGTATTAATAAAATACACGTAATGTTATGTAAATATAGACATTCCTCTACAGTTGCAATAGTTAGTTATTGAAGTAGCTGGCGGAAGACCCAAAAAAAATCAAATTTTATAAATATAACTAAATTTAATTCTAAAATTAATTATTACAATAATAAGTGTGTTCAGATCGATGTGTGATCCGTAAGTGAAGTTATATCGAATCAAACATAAAGGAAATGGGTATTTTTGGTGTGGGAATTGAAATGCTGACTCGACGCAGGTGTCTTTCTCGGTAGCGCACCTTCTTGCGTCGTACTAGGTGGGCCGATCCGATCGCCGTTGAGTGTGTGTCGTAATACTTGATAGGTATCTATTATAACAAGTTATCAATTTTAATTTATTTTTATTCGCTACAATACAGCATTGTGTTGACATTGTATTTGTATTTTTACAAGTAACAAATACAAATACATTGTTGTTGGTGCCATCTATTGAGTAAAATGGATAAAACGTCAACGGAGTGAAGTGAGACTTCGACGGTCTGCTACTGCGGTGATAGACATGAACTTCACTCTCTCGCTCTCTATAATTAGCAAACGATTGATCATAATAATATTTCTTATAATAAACTCATATTTCACAAAAGTAACAATAAACGAGTTATTGAAGAGTTCCTGCACCCATAAATTTATACACACAAAAGGGAAAGGCGCAAACACATAATATAATTAATAATATTTATAAATACATCATAGAAATGTCAAGATTTCTTTTTTTTTTATATCTCGTTTGAACATTTATCATTCAACACAAGTATTTGTGGTCGTGCAAGTCCCTGTACAGAATAAGCCACTCGTTTCCCATGAGTATCGTAGGCGACTAACACGAGGGCAGTAGCGTCCCTCTTAGAACATCTCTAAAGCCTAACTGCGGTTGCCAAATCGCCTGGCAAGCGTGTCAACCACTGGCAACTTGATACCGTGGTTATAAATCGCATTGGGCGCCTACAATCGATTTTATTGTAATATTTACATTTTACATTATTTAGTTTACATGTTACCTAATGTTTTTTTTTTTTTTCAAAATAAATATATAAAAATATCGTTTTGATTTTTTTTTACTATTTTTCCCCATTAGTAAACACAGTAAAGGGTACACTTATATGTTTTTTAATTTGATTTAAAAAATCGGGCTTTTAAGGGTTAAAATGTGAATAGTAATAATGACTTATAAATAAAACCAGCGTAACCTTCAGTTAATAGTGAAAAAAAAAGTGCATAAACTTGTGATTTTATTTTCGAACGATAATGAAAATTTGTACATTTATAGCAATGTATAAAGTGTTTATTGGAATTGCCCTTCAAGGTAAGTTGGTTAACTATATCACACTTTTATTGAATAGTTGTTATTTTTCATTTGTCTTCTTTATTGTTTACGGTATTTTGAAAATTTTTGGAGCAATTGTTTTCAACCAACTTCAAAAAGGAGGTTCTTCAATAGATTGTATTTTTTGTATGTTTGTCACCTCATAACTCCGTCAGATGTTTTTTTTTATACAACTTAGAATGGCTAACAAGCTGACAGCCCACCTGATGGAAAGTGGTAACCGTCGCCTATAGACATGAGCAGTATCATGGACATAACGGTGTATACTGTTTCGCCCATGATACCCCCCATGCGTTGCCATTCCTGAGAACTCGGGTGTTATTCCACTGTTCCTTTTAAATTCACGCCATATCCCACCCTTCAAACCGAAACACAGCCGTGCAAACACAACTGCATTACGGTTGAAACACGAATGGTACAGAGGTGTCCAAGCAATACGACTATTGTACAAAGTCTCCTTCTGGTGGATTCACTCTCCATCAGGTGGACCGTCAGCTTGTTTGCCATTCTATGTTGCATAGTATATAAAAACTATACTACCAATAAGATTACTCGATGATAATATAATTTTCTACAGGTAAAAGTATTTTTAAAACAAGTTTTTTTTTTTTTATACAACTTAGAATGGCAAACAAGCTGACGGCCCACCTGATGGAAAGTGGTAACCGTCGCCCATAGACATGAGCAGTACCATGGACATAACAGAGTATACTGTTTTGCCCATGATACCCCCCATGCGTTGCCATTCCTGATGACTCAGGTGTCATTCCTCTGTACCCAGTAAATTCACGCCATATCCCACCCTTCAAACCGAAACACAGCCATGCAAACACAACTGCTTCACGGTAGAAACACGAATGGAACACACAACACACAAGTTAAGTAGATTTCGAGTTCATACTACAAAGAACCAAAAAATTTAAATTTTTACAGTGTCAATGACCTATGGCGTGGAGCTCGACCTAATAGATTGCGGGGTTGACCGCACGCTGCACGTGCGGCAAGGCGACGTCGAGTTGACCGAGTACCCGTGGCTGGGGATACTCTACTATGTTAATTGTGAGTATTAAATTTGTAATATTAATTCATTAATTTTAGGCTCCGCATTTAAATGAAGTGATCACGGCATAGAATAGGTTACTCTCTTAGATTAAATAGAGCCTAAAAAAGGGGCCAAGTTTTTATATGTTTTGTATATATTTACTTATAAAATGTATCTTGACGTATTATTTAATAAATAAAATTAGTGTTTATACATTAAAAAAATGCAAAAATTATAAGACATAATAAATATAGATTAAGAATAGTAGACTAAAAATAGTTATAAATAAACATCTGTCCATCCCATTCGTGTTTCAACCGTAAAGCAGTTGTGTTTGCATGGCTGCGTTTCAGTTTGAATGGTGGGACATAGTGTTATTTACTGTACGGAGGAATCACGCCATAAGTCCTCAGGAATGGCAACACAGTTATCAAACACAACTGCTTCACTGTTATGTCCACTGTTTCGGACATGATACCCCCCATGCGTTGCCATTCGACTTTTGTACAAAGTCTCCCTCTGTCCCTGTAAATTCACGCCATTCACGTTTGCTTAGGCACATCTGTCCCATTCGTGT
Organism: Galleria mellonella; assembly: GCF_026898425.1. Classification (NCBI taxonomy): domain Eukaryota; kingdom Metazoa; phylum Arthropoda; class Insecta; order Lepidoptera; family Pyralidae; genus Galleria; species Galleria mellonella. Next base: position 401,881 of record NW_026442098.1, read on the forward strand.
TTAAATCGTGAAGTTGAAACACGAATAGGACAGTTAGTTAGTAGACGTGAAGTTGTGTTTGCATGGCTGTGTTTCGGTTTGAAGGGTGGGATATGGCGTGAATTTACTGGATACAGAGGAATAACATCTGAGTCCTCAGGAATGGCAACGCTGCAAAAATTTTTTTTTCTTTGTTTTGTGTGATTAGTTTAGTATTAGTATGATTCTTTGAATAAATTATTTCTTTTATTTATTTTACACAATTAATATTATATGAGTTAAATTTTAAAACAGATGGCGACGTTGGTGAGAGCAGAGCGGTGACAACAGTGGCTCTCATACAAGAGGAGTTCGTGATAGCAGTCGCCGCGGACATTGGGCCCATGCCTAAAGAGAATTTTAGGTAAACGTCAACAATTTATGATCATCATTTCAATTATTATTTGCACATTTTTTTATACCACTGAGGTGGCGAACAAGCATACGGCCCACCTGATGGTAAGTGGTTACCGTAGCCTATGAACACCTGCAATATCAGAGGTATTACGCTTGCGTTACCCTGAAGAAACCTCTTTACCCCCCTTTTGAAGAACCCCATGCTGTAGTCTCATGGGAAAACCTCGGCAGAGAGCTCATTCCACAACCTGAGTGTTCGTGGGAGGAAACATCTCTAAAACCGCGCAGTACGCGACCATTGAGGCTGTTTCATCAAGGATGAACTGGTTGTCGATGGCCAGCCGTACGAGGTAGAAAGTGGCCGTGGGCATCATATTGAACAATTCCTCTGAGCACAATCCGTTGTACAAACGGTAGAACATGCAGAGTGAGGCAATTGCTGATCATAGGCACAGATAATACTATAGACATCCACTATAGACTGCTATAAGGAACGATCCTGAGCATCTACTGATTTCTTGTAACATATGTAACTTGGTTTCACTTACGGCTTCGTCCGCGTAACCGAGATTCACTGACTGTGATAAAAAGTTACTTATGTCCTTCCCCATCTCATATAGTACGTGTATACCAAATTCCATAGTGATTGGTTAAGCAATTTACGTGTTTAGAAGTAATAAATAAACAAACAAATATTATTTTGTTTGCCATCTCAGTGGTATAAAAAAAATAATAGTAAGTCAGTTGTCTATGTAGTGTCAAAAAAGTTTAACTGTATATATTTATTCACATTTTAATACAATAAAAACAAAAATAAATAATTCGAGGCGACCACTTAATTACATATTATGAATCTCGATTTAAAATCTTGAATTTAGAATTTTTAAATATCGTTATTCGAATTTTAAATCTCATATTTTGAATATACAATTTTTGATTCTCATATTTTGAATTCCGAATTAAACATTATCAATGTTTGCTGTACAGAACTAATTCGCGGGTGCTTCTGGGCGAGGACTGGTCGTCGGATGGTCGCCGCGTCCGTAACTACCTCTTGCACCCTGAATATAGAGAGACGTACAATACAGTTGCGCTGGTACAACTGCGAGATCCTGTTAGGGACAGTAAGTATACTCCACTGACTTCTATCCACTACTCATACATACATACATACATATCTGTCACGCCTATCTCATATTAGGGTAGGCAGAAACAATGGAATGCCAAATTCTTCGATTCAAACAAACCTCTTTCGCTTCTTCCACATTCATCAATCTTTTCATACACGCTCGCCGATTACGGGTACTTTTAATTTGGCCCATCTTCAGCACGTCGCCTATTTGGTCGACATACGTCCGTCTAGGGCGGCCCTTACCGACATCTCCATTCATTCTTGTTCGATAAATCTCTTTCGTAATTCTTCTTTTATCCATCCTCTCCAAATAACCAAACCCACGCAACATTCCTCTTCCATTACTCCTAAAAGAAATTAGCTGAAATCAATTTCAGAATTGTACGGATTGATACCTGCTGCTGAGTTTCATCATCGTACAACCCGCCACAAACTAAAGTTCCATCCCAACCTTCTGGATGAGTGGCGGTCCTCCACCGTGCGTTTTTCAAGGCATTTTCTCCTACACACAACCAAACTTTGGAATCAAAACCGGCAGATAATGGCTGAATGATAGAGATGATGATATAGATTATATGAAATGAGATTTCGTACCCCTGCACTTCAGTTGTGTTTAGGGTGGGATATGGCGTGTGTTAGGTTGACAGAAGCAACCGATGTTACCATGTGTAAAAAATATTTTATAAATTATTATTTATGTTGTCAACACCACACATACGAGTGGAATTAAGGTATCAAAGTAGACGAGTTTTGTACCAAGTTTCCCTTTGGCGTTTATGATTTCGGTTGATTTTGTTACAGAAGATATAAAACCGCTGTGTCCCCCGCCCGATATGCTGAGGAACCCGGAGTTTTACGTCGTCAAATTCAAAGATGGTATGTTTTTCGCAACTTACAACACTAAATAAGCACCATTTTGTACAACTGAGGTGGCAAATTCACTTGACAGTAAGCGGTTACCGTGGCCTAGGAACGTCTGCAATATCAGGGCTATTACACGCGCTTTGACACTTAAGAAATCTCTTTATCTCTTTTTTGAAGCACTCCATGTCGTAGACTCTTGGAAAAACCTCGACAAGGAACTCATTCCATAACCTGAGGATTTATGGAGGAAACATTTCTGAATCTCTGAAACCGCGGAGTGATCTCCGACGCCTATAGATGTAAACATCACAGAATGTACTGTGATGCCCATGGCACACCTAAGTCGTTATTCTCGAGGGCTGGGATTTGAATGGATGAAAATGGAAAGACAACCTCGCTTGCGCTGTCGGTATACACTGGCGGGGCACCAGTGAATGATGATACGTGAGGATAAAGAGACAGGTCAGTTAACCTATCGTGATGAATACACTTGGAATTTAGCACGATGGTTTCCAGGGGGACCACGTGGAGGTCGACCTGGTTAAGTATATTGTTAGTTTAATAGGGCCCATACATACATACATACATATCTGTCACGCCTGTCTCCCATTAGGGTAGGCAAAAACAATGGAACGCCAAATGCTTCGGTTCAAACAAAACCTCTTTCGCTTCCTCCACATTCATCAATCTTTTCATACACGCTCGCCGGTTACGGGTACTTTTAATTTGGCCCTTCTTCAGTACGTCGCCTATTTGGTCGACATACGTCCGTCTAGGGCGGCAATAGGGCCCTTGGTTTCCATTGTTAAGAATCTTACACGGCCTTCTTATGCTATAGATTACAGATATAGTTTTGTTACAGATTACAATAATCTACAGAAGGAAGTGCTCCCCGTATGGCACGTGCCGGGCAGTTTGTGTAAGGATTTCTACATTACAGCCAATGTGAGTGAGAGAGATACAATACAAATATTACATTACTAGCGGCCCGTCCCGGCGTCGCACGGGTGGACATTTTTACATTTTAAAAAGTGGCCATTAAGGCTGCACACGCGACGGAAGCTTAAAAAATGGAGTAACTTCTACCGTTTTCTCAACATTTCCCCTCACTGCTCTGCTCCTATTGATCGTAGCGTGATGATAAGTATAGTATAACCTGCCCAGGAGTATGAAGAATAATTGTACCAAGTTTTGTTAAAATCCGTCTAGTAGTTTTTGTTTCTATAACGACAGACAAAAATTTTACTGATTGCATTTTTGACATCAGTATCGATCACTTATCACCCGCTGATATTTATTTTGGAAATATATTTCATGTACAGAATTGACCTCTCTACAGATTTATTATAAGTATAGATAATTATCTATACTTATAATAAATCTCTAGAGGTAGGGGTCAAATAGGATAGGCTAGCAGTGGGACTGGTGGTCCGCATTACTGACAATCCCTTCCCGGGTTATTGTTAATACTGGAGACTAAGGGCCCCATTGCTAGCAATATATTCAACCAGGTCGACCTCTATATAGTCCCCCCTGGAAACCATCGTGCTGAATTCCAAGTGTATTCATCACGATGGGCTAACTGACCTGTTTTTTCATCCTACTCTATCATCAGTCACTGGTGCCCCGCCAGTGTATACCCTTAGTGTAAGCGAGGTTACTATTCCATCATCAGCGATTAAAAAAAAACAATTCCTTCCCCCCTGTGCGCCTCACTAGCTGTACAGCCGGCGGATGCGGCCGCCGCACGTTGCATGTGCAGTGTGCGTGCAGGACGAGCGGCCCTGCGTGTGGGACGCGGGCGCCGCGCTCACCGCCCGCGACGCCTGGGGACGGTGGCAGCTGGTACGTGAAATTCGTCATACTCGTGAACGCTCCCATATATTTTTTAATGGATGAAAATGGAAAGAACCCCGCTTGCACTATCGGTATACACCGACGAGGGACCAGTGGAAGATGATAGGTGAGAATGAATGCTGGCCCCCCATGGTGAATTCGACAAGAATTAACCATGATGGTTTCCAGAGGGAGCCGCGTGGAGGTCGACCTGAGAGGGTATATTGCTAGCAATGGAGCTGTTAGACCTCATTACTAACAATCCCTTCCCCCCTACCTCCCATATTAGTCCGTTACGATTAAAGCTGCTGTCTTTGCGAAGCTAAATCTTTATCACATATAAGATGACCCAATGAACTTCGTGTCACCACATCGCCATCTATTTAAATTAATCCAAACTAGTGATTCTCATACAAAACCGATTTTTTATATAAAATGTAAAATATTTGCATGCCTACATCTTTGAAGGCAACTAAACAGGTGCCAACATAATACCACGTGGCTTGTTATAATTTTAAACTGTTCAATGCAAATAAACTCATTTCATTTCATTTCAAACTATCTGTTTTTAATTTTTCAATTTTACACCAAAATTTTAGTTTGTTTGCTTTTTAAATCCAATCTATTTTAAAACCTACTCTTGTATTACATGAAATAAAACAAAAAAAAAAAGTCTATGCGTTGTAATACAGGGGTGGTTTTAAAATAAATAGGGTATTAAAATTAGACTGATAGTTGACTGGTAGCGATTGCCATCAGGCATCAAGTCCGCCCTGTAGACATTTTCCAATGTGTGCAAAAGTATAAATAAATAGATAAATAAAATAATTTCTACAAAATAAGTTAACTTCAATTGTGGCAAAATTAGTTATTTTGATTTGTACAAAAGTCGATTGCTCGGGTACTTCTGTCCTATTCGTGTTTCAACCGTGAAACAGTTGTGTTTGCATGGCTGTGTTTCGATTTGAAGGGTTGGATGTGGCGTGAATTTACTGGGTACAGAGGAATAACATCTGAGTCCTCAGGAATGGCAACGCATGGGGGGTATCATGGGCGAAACAGTATAATCGATAATGCTTTATTTAATAACATTTTACACCTAGTTACATCTACTAGCTACCGAACTAGGCTGAGCCTGTATACTCTGTTATGTCCATGGCTCCATCTAAGCTCTTCTTTCATTGATGTGCTCCACCTATCAAAGTTGACACATGGTACTGCTCATGTCTATAGGCGACGGTTACCACTTGCCATTAGGTGGGCTGTCAGCTTGTTTGCCATTCTAAGTTGTATAAAAAAAAAATTTAAAAACTAACCTACTGAAACCGATTTGATTACACAATTAGATTTTTTTTTGTGTAATACAATCAGAAATTATTAAAATTAATTTGTAATTGTGTACTGGTAATGTGAGCTGGGGCTGGGCGTCCGCGGGCCTGGCTGCGGCGCCCCCTCCCGCTTCCTGGACATGATGAGCTACTACCCCTGGCTGGAGGCCAGCCTCAACAGGTTCCAGCGGCTCACCATCTCCAAGGTGTCCCCGCAGAAGTACGTCTTGCGATGTAAGTATTACACCTTTCATAAAAACAATAATATTTTTAATTCAAGTAAACTTGATTCTAATACCTATTCCTATAGAGGACGTTTAGGAATGACGAGGATTGACGTCAGACAGACGGCCGGTCGTAAAACTAAGCCAATTTTTTTTGTAATATAGATAAAAAACATATAACGCCGAACCCATATAATAATTGGGACGTATCGCAAGAAAGAAGAAGAATTAAACTAATAATAAATAAGAAGAATAGAGAAAAGAAAATAAGGTACAAAAATATTTTATTCTAATAAGTTCCAACATTTATCATCATCATTCATCAGATCAGCTATTAACTGTCCACTGCTGAACATACGCATCCCCCATAGACTGCCATTAGGGGTATTCCCGAGCCACCTGCATCCACTAACTCCCTGCAATGCATTTGAAGTCGTCTGTCCATCTAGTGGGGGACAATCGTTGTGTTTGACCGTCAGGGTTGCCATTCGAAAACTGTTCTTTCCCATCGGTTATCGGTTATTCAGGCTATATGACCAGCCCATTGCCACTTCAGCTTTCTTATCCTTCGGGCTATATCGGTCACTTTGGTTCTTCTGCGGATATCGTCATTTCGGATTCTATCACGCAAACGAACCCCAAGCATAATCTTCTCCATAGCTGGTCGAGTAATTGAAGCTTTTGCAAACGGGCTACTGTGAAGGACCCATATGTGTAAATGTTTGAACTATGTCTCTATAAAAAAAAATTCCAGCGGACGGCGGCACGCACGTAGTGCAGCGTTTCGGCGACTGTGACCCGGAGGAGCAGCGGAACCTCGTGTACCGGGAGGCCATCGTGCTCAGGACCGACAACAACCAGTACCAGTTCCTTACGTACAACGTAAGGACCGCCCACACTATATTTCTTGCTTTATGGATGATGATGATGATGGGATGATGTACCCGCTCATGCTGACGGTATGTATAGCAGGGTATTAGTTGAGGAAGTAACATATGAAAGTTAGACACTGAGAGCTACAATATTCTTTTTTTAGATTTACAATACGACCATTTTTCCGAGTTATTCCTTGTTGAAAATCACCCAAAAAAGTCAGAACAATATATATATATATATATACCACGTTTCTGAAAGTACCGTTAATTTATGCTAAATTTATTATGATGGGCCAACTGATAAAAGCATCCTGGCCCAACATCCCTTTTTTGAGATTTTAGTATTGGGGATTAGCCGCCCCATTGTTAGCAATATACCTAGTCAGCTCGGCCTCTACGAGTTTTTCCTTGGAGACCATCGTGATTAATTCTCGTTGAATTCGTTGCGGTGGGGTAACTAACCTCACTTTTTATCACTAACTGGTGCCCCGCCAGCGTATACCGATAGCGCAGGCGGGGTTAACATTTCAGTACATATTACCGATTTAAAACAATATCCCTTACTGGTGCTCCACTGGCATAAACCAATAGCACAGCAGGGTTGCCATTTCATTATTACTCATATAAAATCCTCACACAATTAATGGGCACCCCAGATAAAAAACATAAGTCTAAAACCTAATTATAGCTATATTTTGTACACGGAACCCTCGGCGAGTGAAACTCACACTAGACCGGTGTTTTTTTGTGAGAACAGATGACGATATATGAGAACATCGAGTACACGTGCCTGACCTTAGAGCTGGTGAACGCGTCAGCCGTCTCCGAGATGCGGGTGAAGCACTACTGCCCGCGGGAGAGCTACGGGCCCGCGTGCCACGCGTACAAAAGTGAGTTACATTCAATACTGGTTCATCATCATCATCTATCAGCCTTTAACTGTCGACTGCTGAATATAAGCCTCTTCTTGGGGGGTTTGGCCAGTAACCATGATTGACAAATGGATTAGCAACCGCAATCAGGCTTTCTCTCTCTCTCTTCAGTCGTACACTCTTGACAGAGTAGTCGTGGTTTTCACAATGACAGTGGATCATCGGTGAGGCCCTCCTTCGCGATTGAAGTCCTCGCAATATGTCTTCATCTACTTCTGTTCACCGCTAGAGCATTCCACAATAGACTGCTGTATGGCCGTTTTGAAGAGGTCAGGCTTTAGAGATGTGTTAATAAGTACGCTGTTGCCCAACCCTCGCCCTCCCTTAATCGCCACTTACGATATTCATGGAAAAGGAAGGGGGTGGCCTATTATTCTATACCAGGACCACGCGGCCAACACTGGTTATGCGACTACAATTATTTTAATTCCGCTACAATTAGTATGTGTGTGGAGTGCCAACACTCGCAGATTGATCACCACTATAACTACCAGAAGTTCCACAACCTTCCACATTAGCCATTAATCTTCGACTGCCTTTATAGAACTATAATAGACAAACTAGAACTAGGTGTTATCTTCCGCAAGATCATATCAGCCTTTAATTGTCCACTTCTAAACATAAGCCTCCCCCTTGGGATTTTTGGCAGTAGTCGCCACGCTTGGTAGGCGGATTGGTAACCGCAGTCACGCTTTAGAGACATTTAAAACTGGACACTGCTACTCATCCCCCGCCCTCCTTCAGTCATCCATCTGTCCCTTACGATACTCACGGGAAAGGGTGACTGCGCGGTTCTCCCTGGAAATCATCCTGATCCATATTTTTTTTCTTTTTTTTTATGTGTGAAAATGGATTGGTAATCAGCGCACTATCGGTATACACCGACGAGGCACCAGTGGAAGATGATAGGTGAGAATGAAAGCAGGTTAGTTGGCCCACCATGATGAATTCGACAAGAATTAAACATGATGGTTTCCAGGGGGAACCGCGTGGAGGTCAACCTGAGAGGGTATATTGCTAGTAATGGGGCTATTAGACCCCATTACTAACAATACCTTTCCCCCCTCCTGATCCATATTAGCTGTTAACTGTCCACTATTGAACATAGGTTACTTCCTATTGGGAGGCTTTTGCTACTAGATGCCACACTTGGTAAGCAGGTTGGCATTCGCAGACTTTGGTGATGTTTAAAGAGAGACGCTGCTGCCTATCACTTGACCATTACGTTCTCTTAGTACATTCACAGGAAAGAAGAAGTGGGGTCATTCTATCCAGGGACCACACGGCATCGTGGTTAATTCTAGTTGAATTCGTCTCGATGAGTTAACTGTACTGCTTTTATACGCATTTGTCATCTCTCACTGGACTGATAACGCAGGCTAGGGTCACCATTCCATTATCACTCATTAAAAAAGGATATTTTAACCAACATTTCCAGGATCCACTTTCGACATATCAGTATACCTGATGTTCTCGGACCGGTGCACCTTCGAGATGGTGGCATGGGGTTTCCAGAAGAACATGACTCTCTTCGACATCCAAGAGTGGAAGTGGGAGGAGGGCACCTATTACGAGGACTTCTCCATGACCCGCGTCGAGTACAGGGGACCCTCGTACATGACTGATTTCGGGTTCGAGCCGCTGGACGAGAAGATGTGGGTGCCGGAGTACGATATTTGGACCACTACGGAATATGATAACTCTACCAAGCCCACTACCACGCCGCTGCCGCCGAAAGAGGGTACGACATTTTTTTTTATAACACGGGAGCAAACGAGCATGCAGTTCACCTGATGGTAAGTGACTACCGCCGCTCATGATCACTCGCAATTCCAGAGGCATTGCAGGTGTGCTGCCGGCCTTTTAAAAAGGTTACGATATCGTATCAGTTCGGAAATACTGCTGCTGGAAGTTGATTCCACAGAGTGATTGTGCGTGGAAGAAAGTGGCTTGAAAACGCACGGTAGTGGACTGCCACTCATCCAGATGGTTGCGGTGGGACTTTAGTTTGTGACGAGTTATTGTTGAAATTCAGCAGCCGACTTTTTTAATGTGTGAAAATGGAATGGTAACTCCGCCTACGCTATTGGTATTATTACGCTGGCGGGGCACCAGTGATAGATGATAGGTGAGGATGAAAGCAAGTCAGACGGCCTATCGTGATTCGACAAGAATTAACCGCGATGATTTCTAGGGAAACCGCGTGGAGGTCGACCTGATATATACCATATTGCTAGCAATGGGATTGGACAACAGGGTTGTTAGATCCCATTACTAATAATCCCTTTCCTCCTTTTATGTGAAGTCGCTTGCGGGGTAGGCAGAGAGAACCAAGTGCCGAAGGGCTGCATCTAATGTATTATGTATATTACCTTTCAGAGGGCGCAGGCGAGCCAGACCGGGAAGCAGGGAAAGCCGGGACTACGTCGATACCTTTTAACGACACCTCCGACACCGACTCGGAATTCATAATTGGTATGAATTGGTAAAAATTCTGAGGTGACAGCAAGCAAATAGAGGTGTATATATCTGTCTGAATGTACTTCTATTAAGAAAAGTATTTTAAAAGTGTAGTATGTTGAAAATTTATAATTTTATTAGAAAATAAAAGGGAAGATCTAAAAATAACAAAAAGACTTATCAATTTAATCTTGATTATCTATTATACTAGAAAGAAAGAAAGAAAACATTTATTGCCAACGTGGCCACCACTCAGCATGTGCTGCAGCAATTTAATTGCCACAGCACTGATACACACGTACATACACATATATACATACATACACACATACATACATACATATACACACTTAACAGTAAAGATATACCCATATAGATACGTACAATAATAATATAATAACATAGTTGAAGGGTCTCCATATTATACAATGAAGCAGCAATGTTATGCAATCACAAGGAGTTACATGCTTTTTACGTACTACAGGTTGATATCTAGACTTACCACGATTGTTGCCATCGGAAATCTAGTAAAATATATGATAAAAATGGCAGTGTGGCTATGGCTGGCTATATAATACATAGAATAGGCTACCCCTTACTTTCCCGTGGGTGTCATAAGAGGCAATTAAGGGAGGGCGAGGGATGGGCAGCAGCGTTCCTCTCAAAACATCTCCAAATCCCAACTGCCTTTGCCAATCCGCCTGCCAAGCGTGGAAACTACCGGTAAAACCCCCTAAGGGGAGGCTTATGTTTAGCAGTGGACAGTTAAAGGCTGATATGATGATGATGATGATGATATAATAAATATATTTTATACACTTTAATATCGATAAATTATAGATAAAATTTCAATTTACGAGATTGATAAACTTTTTAACGTTATGCCATGACAGATTCGAAAAAGATGAAAGTGGGCTAAGAGTTGCCATACTAAAAAACAAAAATATTCTTTTTAACTTACCAGTGTCGAAAAATTGTAAATTTTGAGTATTTTCAATTAAGAGTCCAACACTGTCACAGCAGTTATATAAAAAACTGGCAAAATTGTTTTTTTTTTTTTTAATATTACTATAAATTATTCTCCTATATAATATATTTAGTAACTCGATTGAAGACTTCATTGTGACAGTACGTAAATATTTATTTGAATTTAAGAAATTAAAAAGTTCTATATTACAAAATAAGTCTGTAGTTATGAGGTAACAAACGTAAAAAAAAAACAACCAAGTAGAAAATTTCCTTCTTTTCAAAGTCTGTCGAAAATATATGGGGATTTTACGTTTTTTTGGGCAACTTTTCCTTCATAAGAATCTACAGACTTCAAATGAACATTATAAAAAAAATAAGTTTATTTACACCAGTCATTCTCGAATTTCGCACACAGCATCACATTTAGCAATTAAATCTTATTTATATAGAAGATAGATTATAAAAAAAAAACAATATTATAACAAATATATTTTTATATGGACATACAATAGTAAATCCGTTGTGTAAATAGTAACATTGTGCTTTTGATTTCACCCTCGAAGTCATAGACAGAGGTATTATGAAAGATATACGTTTGTATTTCACAATCTATGTAACATAAATGAATTTTACTAAAACAATATTTGCGTACTATATAAACTCTAAATAATACTATTAAACATAATAATTAAAAATAATTATTATTTTAATACATTTTGAAAAAAAAAAAAACCCTGTATATTAAATGCTAATCGTAAACTGAATATGAACAATCCAGCTGCCCGCTAACGAAATGCTTTCTTACTGTACTGGGTTGACTGGAAGAGATCTCTGTCAGAGATAAGTCCACCCTTGCTCACAACATTTATAAATGCATTATTTTATATGTAACTTACAAGTGCAATAAAGAATATATACAGATTTTTATATTAGCAATACAGATGTAAGCGTATTTAAGGGTGGGGGGGGGGGGGACAGAAAATTGTCGGAAGCTCGTATCAGGAGTGGAATTTTTTTAGAAGTTTCGATTTATATACCACTGAGGTGGCAAACAAGCGTGCGGCCCACCTGATGGTAAGTGGTTACCGTAGCCTATGAAACCTGCAATACAAGGGGTATTACGCGCGCACGACCCTGACGATACCTCTTTGCGCCCTTCTTGAAGAACCCCATGCTGTAGTTTTGACTTAGTTAAGCATCGATACATACTTTCTAAAAAAACTTTCACATTTATTAGGTTTAATTTTAAATCAAACAAGTCCAATGACTAAATACAAATATTATCTTCACACTTAATATTAGATTAGGTACTTAATAACATTCTTAGACAATAAAAACTCTTGTAAGAGACAATTGCAGTTGTAACCATTTGCATTTTTGATTGTATTTTGTTAAGAGAGCGACTGGCTGTAAACCAGCGCTGTGCAGCTGTACACATTGCACTGGGACACTCGCAGCATCAGCTGAGCCGGTTACCTTTTGCCTAACATGAGACACTTCTTATATATGTACTAATATTTTGGTAATTCCTTTTGTAATTGTTTTTCTGACAATATTTTCTATTCTATTCTAATAATTTTAGTTAATCATTTGTTGTCGTTTGTCAAACGAGTCGACTGCTCGTGTCAATGTCAATTATTTATAATTTGGAGTTGTGTGCCATGTTACCGTAGACAATTTATGTTTAATTTACAATAATAATAATATTAATACATAAATCAACGCAAAACTTTTTCATACTAATGACTTGTTCATTTCATGAACAGTTATTTTTTAATAAAAACAATATACAAGATTATTTAATAATAAAAATATATAAATCTATATATATATATATATATATATATATATATATATATATATATATATATATATATATATATATATATATATATATATATATATATATATATATATATATATATATATATATATATATATATATATATATATAGATTTATATATATATATATATAAATTAATGCCACTTTTCGTTGTAATTTTATAACTCAAGAACGGGCTCACCTATCCAAACCAAATGTTTACGCTTTGTTCGGACTATTTAGTAGATGGTTTATGTGAAGTTTGCACAAAATCTGTCGAGCGGTTCTTCGTTTATCACATTTTTCGTAACAAATGAATTCAATAAATGGCGGATCATTTTGTTAATGGGGATTTTTGTGTCAAATTCAAACTTTTTTTAGGATGGGGATTGTGCTGTCAAATTGAAACTTTTTTTCAGTACTGACAGTACAAGCATGTTGTTATGTCATTCATGCGATCCTTTCATTTTGGACGTGCTTCGATTAAAGCAAATTGTCAGCGACATTGATGCAAAATTTTTTATTTTTTTATTATTTCACTGTATACGTAGCGAAGCACGTACCGGGCCGCTAGTATATTATATAAATTCTATGCCTTAGATTATCTTAGATTATATAGACAGAGTGTTCCCATACAAATGCTTTGAGAAAAACAGGTCAACAATTTCATAAATATTAAATAATACGTCAAGATACATTGTATGCGTAAGTATGGGATATGTTAATACTGATAAAAAAAAAAAACAAGTCAGCTAATTTGACAATTAGCTGACAAAAATTTTACCCGTTTTTAAGACTCGATGCTCTATCTATATATATAGCTTTTACATATATATTTACATTTATGTTTACAATTTATCTACATGATATCACTGGGGGAAAGGGATTGCTAGTAATGGGGTCTAACTGACCCGTTGCTAGCAATACACTCTATCAGGTCGACCTCCACGCGGTTTCCCCTGGAAACCATCGTGGTTAATTCTAGTGAAATTCGCCACGATGGACTAACTGACCTGTTCTCATCGTCACCTACCGTCCCTCACTGGTGCCCCGCTGGCGTATACCGATAGCGCAGGCGGGGTTACCATTTCATTATCATCCATTAAAGAAAAAAAAAACGGTATCACTGGATAGAGCTAGCTTGGCTAGACTAAGGATTTATTTATAAATAGTAGGTAGTATCTATATGTATATATAGTATGTAATATCACCAGGAGCTAGCTTGGCTAGACAAAGTTTTTTTTTTTGTAAAAAGTAGCTAACTAATTTAACATCACAAAATTTTACTAGGTATTTAAAATAACGCGTTCAGGGTGTTGATGGGGCTGCCACGATTCTGTAACGCGTCAGGGATTTTCGCCAAGCATCGTGTAGATTGTTTTTATGCCACGATGCGGGCAAGGTGTGCATCGCTGGTGCGCAGAGTACGTGCCAGCACCGACAGCATCCTGAGTATGATAGCGTGCAGGCTGCACTGTGTGTACGTTAATCACTGCTGCGCAATTTCCAATGGAATTGTACAGCAGTGATTATCTGTATACTATTTAATATATTATGTGTGTGCGTGTGTGTGTGTAAATTTACTAACATTAGTTTTAAGAATATCGTTACTAATTAATATTTAATGAACCAAAAAAGTCCGAAATAAAAATTATTATTATTATTATTATACTATGTATATGTGTCTGTGTGCGCGTGCATGTGTGCGTGTGCGTGTGTGTGCGTGTGCGTGTAAATTTACTAACATTAGTTTTAAGAACATTGTTACTAATAAATATTAATGGACGAAAAAGTCCGTAATTAACATTATAATTAATATAATAGTATATATAACAACAGTAAACTATAATATGAAATGTAGATCAGTAAATTAAATTCTATTACAATTTATTGCAACCAATAGGGTTCATAATATTCATTGTAATATTATGGGATGAAAATAAACATATATAAAATTAATCTACAGAATAAAAGCATTAGAAAATAAAAAAATAAAAAATGCACAAAAATACTTTGTTGTCTACAGTGAATGTTGAAAATCAGAAAATACAGAAGTGTACATTGCGTTTACCCGTACGAGGTCCCCACTGTACCGCCTGTCCCGGAGACAAGCTTGACAGTGTCTCCTACTAATTAAGGTGGATAACATGTATCAATAGCTATATATTGTAGTTACATCTATATTTTAGTCCAATAATGGATATATTAAATATCGAAGCATTTGGCGTTCCATTGTTTCTGCCTACCCTAATGGGAGACAGGCGTGACAGATATGTATGTATGTATGTAAATATCAATTATCCAATATAACATTGATATTACTAATCCGATTGAAATTAACATAGATATACAACGCTGCAGAACAAACTCAGGACTGCATCAACCTCTGGGGCAGGATTAGTGCGTCATACAATGAAATTAATGCCAAATTACCTGAAATTGATATAGTGCATGATAATTCGAATTCCTACAGGAATAAATTGCTGAGGCACTTTGTACAACAATTTTATGAAAATTAACTCTAATTGTCATAATATATATATTTTTTAAAATTCTTTAATTCAATTCACTCATAATCGTATTTTCTGATATTGCTCACAACTTGGGTCACATGTTTGTTTTTATTATTTACTTCATTTTCTCGCACTGTACAACTATGTTAAAGTGAATGCTGTGAATACCTATAATAAGCGTGTGCATTAATATTGTATTGTATTTAATGTTTGTTATACATATATGTTATAATGCAATATGCTGTTGGTGTTCCTTAAATAAATAAATAATAACCAGTATGGGCGATATCGATATGGGTAATCACCTTATTCTGTTATGAATGTCTTAGAGGAATCCAGTATATAGATATCAAAGCGGTACGGATATTACCCATGTGTAGTATAAAGGGGTATTTTGTCTGCAAACTGTACGTCACCTGTACAGGCCTTTATTGATATTATATTTTAAACTTTATATGTAACCTCTATCCACGCAATGTACCACGTTGTTAGCCTCCCGGAGTCTGCCTTCCTTCGTTTTGAACGGCTTGATCTGCCATACATCATCAATGTTCATCTTTTGATCGCCCTGCAAGATATATAAATAAATAACATAAAATATTCAAGTAAACTTAATAATAAGGCATTTGACAATAGTAATTTTTTTTTAATCTACCGCCCAGTTCAGAATTGAATTTCAACTGAGAAGAATGGTCAAGAAACATAGCTGTTGCTTTTTCCAAATAACAGTTAAGTGTACAACAAAAAAGAAAAGAAAAAATAAATTAAATAAAAGTATGTATATGTGTATGTGTATATATATATATATATATAATAATGAGTAGGGATAATTTTTATATTATTATATGTATTACATCTCCCATATCTAGAACTAACAAAATTTTTCATCGTGCCTCCCGCCAAATTGTTTATAATTACTCCTCTCCATCCAAAGGTTGCCTGCAAGAGATCGCTTTAAGCGATAAGGCCGCCCATTGTTTTCTCATTGTGATTATTTCTTGTAATTGTTTGTATCTATAATAAGTTTACTATTGTTATCTTTTGGAGGAAACAATAAAGAGTATCTATCTATCTATATTAAATGAGGTTTAAGTGTAAACATTATGATCTTATACTATCTCGATGATAGTATTTATCTTATACTAGTAATCCACCCACGCTTTGCACTGTTTTTCGAAAATTAAATACATTTTTTTATTCAACTTAGAATGGCAAACGTGCTAACACCTCACTTGATGGAAAGTCGTAACCGTCGCCTATAGACATGAGCAGTACCATGGACATAAGAGTATACTGTTTCGCCCATGATACCCCCCACGCGTTGTCATTCCTGAGGACTCAGGTGTTCATTTCTCTGTACCCTGTAAATTTTATTTTTTTTATACCACTGAGGTGGCAAACAAGTATACGGCTCACCTGATGGTAAATGGTTACCGTAGCCTACGAACACCTGCAATACCAGAGGTATTACGAGTGCGTTGCCGACCCTGAAGAAACCTCTTTACCCCCCTTTTGAAGAACCCCAATTATAAATATAGTCCATGTTACTCACTGATACCATAGTTTAAAATCGGTAAGTAAAAGTATTTTTTGAAAACTATTTTTCCTGAAAATGTGGCTTCTATAAATATTTTGTATATATTTACTCACCTCTAAAACTACATTGAAACCTTGTTTAGACATAAGAATGACACTCATACATTTTAAGTATTTGCATTATATTCTACAAATTTGATTAGATACGTAATTGCCTTATGTATTCAAGTATCTAATCAATTGATAAGATTAGATTATTAAATAAATACTAAAAATCTAACACACTTTCGTCTACCGACAAAAATCATCGTTATTACAAATTGTACAAGAAATCTATTTTTTTTAGTTGGTGAAAATGCAATAATAGCCCCGCCGGTGCTGTGCTGTGGTATACACAGGTGGGGCACCAGTGAGGAATAATAGGTCAGGCCAGTTAGCCCATTGTGATAAATTCCACATTAAACCACAATGGTTTCCAGGAGACCGCGTGGAGGTCTACCTAATAGGGTATATTGCCGGCAATGGGACTGTTACATCCCATTACTAACAATCCCTTTCCCCCCAAGAAATCTATTAGTCGGAACGTTATCAAAATACACAAGTTTTACCTTCATTTCCATATTGACGGCGTCCTCAGGCGCTAATATAATAAACGGAGTGGATTCAAAACTGAACGCCAGTCCAAAGTATGAGTACTTCTTTATCTCGGCCATGTAAACTTCATAAGAGTACAGTTTATCCGGATCACTGCCCAACTCCCTTATTTGTTTCGCCAGCACTTGGTAATAATACTTCAACAATTCATCGTAGTATTTGTCTCTCATATCCTGGGTAGTGCATGCGTATATCACGAAAGTCACGTCCAACACAGGAGATGCACACCTCGAGAGCTGAAAGTCAATTATTTTAGCATCTACCGGAGTGCTATTAACATATTTGTACAAGAAGTTGTTAGTCCAAGAGTCTCCGTGCGATATGACACCAGTTTCAAGAGTATTCGTCGCCGCCTCGATCATGTCATCGTATCGCTCCGGAACGGCAAACTTCTTAATTTTTTCCACGTAAATTGAATTAGGGTACTCCTTTTCAACAGCATCTATGGCTATACCACTGATTCGATTCCAGAATTTCGTGTACCAGCCCCTTAATCGGTCATGGTAGTACGTCTCGAAGACTTCCGTTCGGATTTTCTCAAACTCTTCCGGTTGTTGATCTTTCATTGCGAAGGACAGTGCATGGAACTGTGCTAACACCTTGAAAGTGATCTTGCAATGGTTGTAATCTATCCCTTCTTGTCTGACAGCGCTCCCATAGTTCTCCAAGGATGCATCTTCAAGACAAATAACGTCGTTAATACCATCACTGTACGATAGAAATAATTTGGCGTACTTGTCAAAGGGATCGGAAACAGATTTGCTCGATTGAAACTTTATTAACGCCGGCAAAACTTTTACATAGAAATTTATTTCGTTTTTGAAAAACTCGTCACTTCTATATGTGAGTCTTCGAGAAATACTTTTGGGTATATTTTTTAATATAACTTGTACATATTTGGATGCGCCAGCTCGGGTGGTGCCGTGAATCTTTATTTTGATAAGTTCGCTCAGATAGGAATCGCCTTTACCCGTATCACTCAAGTACTGGAAGTTGAAAATTTATTTAATTTAGGAGTTGTTACTGTTCTGACATAAAAAAAAGTGGTTATTTCTCAAGAGAGACCTTAATTTCAACTACACATGATCTATTTTGAATTGAAGCTCATTCTAGAATTAGAATTATAGAGGAATTACAAAATGCTTTTGATATTATTATATCATCATATCTGATATAGACTGAACAAAAATATCATTTTGATTACTTCTTTTTCATATATTATTTTCAGAAAATAATTTAAGATATATTATTTATTGTTTATGTATATATGTATATGTATTATTGTATACAGATATGTATGTATTTTGATTTTAATTATATGAGTTACTTTGTATATATGTCAACATATTTATTATTTCTTAATAGAAACAACAATACTGTGTGTAACTATACCGACAGTGTGTATACAATAATAGGCGGTATTATTGTACACACACTGTCGGCTGGTAATTAATGTTCCTTTCCACACAGGGTTAGCTGGAAAAGAACTCTTACAGAGTTAAGCTTGCCTGTTGTACATCTTTATTTAATATATATTACATGATTGTAATTTTTTGTGTATAATAAAGAATAAATAAATAAATAAGATTTTATTACAAAAAAAAAACCTTGACTTTGATACTGGCAGAACAGTCAATTTGATATCAAAACTACTGAACCGATTTTGATAAAATTTCTTGCAGATCTGTGTAAGTATAGCCTTTCTGATAAAAAAAGAATTTTTCAAATCAATTGATGGAGTTACGAGGTAATAAACATAAAAAAAATACAAGCAAATTAAGAAACTCCTTTTTGAAATCAGCTGAAAAGGAAAACATAATCACATGTGGTTATAACGGAGGAAGTCCAGCAAGATTGAGTTTTAGTTCTTATCTTGTATTTACTTCTGGCATCCTCATTGTCAGGCTTCAGCTGTCAAGTGATTAAAGTATGGAGAACTAAGAGTGATTAGATTATAAAAAGAACTCTCAAAAAATTTCTTTTAATATATCTTTGCATATAACAAGATAATAAATAGCTGCAGTACCTCCCAGCGAGTGAAGGCCATTGGTTCCCCAAACCATTCTGTAAGTGATTTGCTAAGCTTCTCATTGGTGAGTGCTGGAGAAACATGCGTCAATGTGGTGAAGTCTTCTGTAGCCATTACTAGAAGTAATAACATATTTTATTTAGATAAAGTAATTTAAAAATAAAAATTGCTAGTTTTAAAAATAATAAAAAAATTACTCAAAAAGGGACGGATAATATATATATAGCAATATCTATTTATATCGATAATATATTTTAGTTACAATACCTATTTATTGGTCCAATAATGATTATGTTAAAAGTCTGTTATCCAAAAAATAATATTGAACAACAGAATTTTAATATATTCGTAAATAGATATCTGACCGATATGACGGCTAATGAAATGGGTTATGACCTTTTTTTTCACCATCAATGTCCAGAAGAACCTAATATACAGATATCAGATTGGTATCACTCTGAAAGTGTACACAGAAAGCAGTTTCATTTAATTATTTATGCTTCGAATAAGAGTGCCTATTGAGTTCGAAATTAGACTGGCATTCCTGAATTTAAAATATTTGCAATAATTGCTGACATAAATAATTAGAGTATGACTCTAGATAGTTATTATTCAACAGATCCTTCTTCTTGATTAATAGCAAGGGATTAAAACTTTTTGACTGTCATTATGTCTAATATCATGGACCGAGGGGGGGGGGGAGGAATTGTTAGTCAAGGGGAGGTTAGTCCCTATTGCTATCAATATACCCCATCAGGTCGATCTCCATGCAGTTCACCCTGGAAACTATCATGATGGGCTAACTGACCTGCCTTTTCACCTTCACCTATCATTTATCATTATCATCCATTAAAAAAATACCACAGACATTACAGATGAGACTGTTACATTCATGATAACCCTTTTGCATTGCCATACTTGAGGGTTAAGGCATCACATCACCCTACCTTGTAATTTCATTACCTAACTGTAATAAATTTGAAAATGATTCATGGCTTAACATAGATATAAATTTGATTATGTATTGACTGTAATTCAGCTGTATGTTTTCCAAAAAATAAATAATTATACAAATAAATACCCAAGCACTGTTATTTGATAGTATATGATTGGAGTATAGGTACTTTACAGATGACAATGGAATGAAAATAGAATGGTAACTCCCACCTGCACTATTGGTATACTGGCGGGATATTGAGTATGGGATGGAGTCAGGTTAGCTATCCCATTATGGCAAATTCATTAGGAATTAACCACAACGGTTCTCAAAGAGGACTATATAGAAGTTTTTTTAATGAGTGAAAATAGAATGGAAACCTCACCTATGTCATCGGTTACTGACCAACTGACTTGCTTCCACCCTGGCCAGTATATACCGATAGCGCAGAGGTAGTCTTAATTTTATTTTCACTCATTAAAAAAAAACAGTAAATTACATTTATTTCGTATTTAAATGGAACAGTTTTACAGGTTACATTTATTTATGTGTTTAAAGATTGTTACTTTACTACATTTCTTAACTATACAAATTGTTATTTATTTAATTTTATTAGGGAATATAGGTATGTAAGGAAGTAAATAAGTTCTTTAAAGTACAGGTGTAAGTTTGTTCCGAATTTATATAAAAGCAAACCATTTACCTTTCGCGCGTAGTACGTGTTCTAAATACAATTTTTAAAATTGTATCTTATAAAATTTTATCACGAATTAATTAACTTTTATACATTCACAGTGAGTTTTACTTTCAATACATTTAATTTTTTTAAGTTTCGAGGTCAAATTCATTTGGGTATTTTATCTTATACGGAAACGGATAGACTAGATAGGGGAGCGGGGTAGATAACTTTTAGTTACCTACTAAATTACGTAGTAATGTAGTTTACAAAGTTTTTCTACAAATTCACAATCAATTTATTATGACAGTATTATACGATAATGTCATTTTGACAAACATGACAGTTTTATATGACGTTTTAAGAAATGACGTATAGAAAGGATTCTTGAAGGCCTACCATAAAATGTTTTCAGAAATTTCGGGACCGGAAGAAATACAAATTTGATGTTAAAATTACACAATATAAACTATTTAAAAATGTTAAAATATCGTTTCATTGGACTTTTATGGTAGATTTATGGGAACCAAAATATTAAGCTCCATTTACTGAGCCCATTTTGGTATCAACAAAAACACGAAATTAAGTTCGAAATTTCGGAATTTCATTTCATGGTAGATCCCTGATTCCGAAATGAATATACAAGTATTCACACATGTAGGAGCAGAAAAAAAATGTTTTTTGTTTATACGTTTTAACACTTTGGCAAGAGGCCACAAAACCTTTGTTAACTAATGTCAAATAGATATTGAAATAAAAAATAATTATGTGTAGGAATCATTTTGAATTATATTAAATCTCTCATATGAGTTATATGATAGAATATCAGTTTTTACTAAACTTACCTACTTTTTACCTTTACCTACTCTCTAAATATATTAGCGGGATTTTTCTTTTTTTTCTATAATAAAAATAAAGAGAGAAATGTAATAAATAGATAAAACTTTTATTTGACTGTAAATGACAAATCGAATTTTGTAATAAATGGATTGCTTAATTATATATTTTAGTATTGATATAAATTGTACTCGTGATGTAGTTAAGCAAGGTATGTTCATTGTGAAGGGTTCGTTGTATAGAACAATAAAATAGACAATACAAAATAAAGATATATAATATTTTTCCTAGTACAATAATATTCATATTTTAAAATGACGTTCCTTATTAACAAAATAATAATTAACAGAAAAAAATATTAAATTACATTCCATTTTTAAAAGTTAAATAAAATCTCAACACTGACTATAAGGTCCAAACAGAGGGGCCAGGTCGTTGAGATCTCTAAAATATAGTTGATGTCTAGGTTATACGTCATACTCATGAACGGGTGCTGCTTGTGGAGACTGATCTACCTATATTTACTTGTTTATTTTACATTGAATAATCCATATAATTAGAACTCAATGTCAATTATGGTCTCAATACGTATACAAATGTAAAGTCATCTTATATATAAATAAAAAGAATTGGATAGAGTAGCTAAATATAAAGTTTGTTGCAGGTAATTTTAAGCTGATTAGAACATTCCGAACTCGGTAGTAGAAGTATAAAAATAACAGTTTAAAAGATCTTTTAAACAAGTTTATTTAAGTAAAGATTATTTCTATTCTATTTTTTAATGTCGAACAGTGGATTAGTCGGCTTTTTTTTTAATTAATTGACACACAATTAAACATATTTTTTATAAGAACAATTCTAATTATTCACACACATGCATTAGAACGAAAAGGCAACGTCTAGCATCTTGTTCTCTCTGTTGCATATGGTAATTAAGAGCGTTCGTCTAAGAACAAAGAATTACAAAATGTCAGCGTTCATAACGAAGTATGGCAACGTCGTAGTTTACTGTCAATTTAAAAAAAAAATTAAAACTAAGATCAAAATATTTTTTGTATTTTGATTGGTTATTTAAAAAATGTTCTGCTAGCGAACATATATATCTTATTAACTTTTATATATACATATGTATTTTAAATTAAGTGGTTTAGTTTAGGTAAGTTGACTTCAAAGACTCTATGTAAAAGTTTCAAGTGCTTACCTATTACAGTTTTGGTCAGTTCGTAGAGGTACTCTGTGTTTGTGAACAATTTAATTTTATATAACTTTCACCGTGTTCGTGTTCAGAGTTTAGAGTTAAACAAAAGCATTATCCAGAGGAGAGTAGGAAGACGTGTAAATAAATGTAGGAAAAAAATCAACAATCTGCTTTCAGCTAACGCACGAGGGTTGACTACAAAGTACAAAGGCGTGCTTGGTAACTCCTCACGGGGTTTCCGTAGCCACAATCAGTCTTTTGTATCAAAAGACAATGATGTGTAGAAAGTCATAAACAATAATATCTGCGACAAAAAGATTTTATTTCGTTTCCGTTAAAGTTCAAATTAGAAATGAGTTTTATTTTTTGACGTGCACATTTTTTGTGGTTGGCACTACATAGACGTCACATTGCCCGAAGGCGCGAATCAAGGTTTTCTTGCGTCGTTTCGTGCCAAAACAAAGGTTTTTCAACTTTGCCGTCATCATAGTGCGAAGGACTTTTTGAAGTTTTTCTCAGCTTATGTAAAAATCTTATTTCCAACTTATGTGTGAAAGTCCATAAAGATATGTTAATGTTTGGGTGTCGTTTTGATTAATTCCGATACCGGATATTTAAAATGTATACGAATTCTCAGATGCCGATTTTGAAAACAATCGGTCAAATAAAAAAGAAAATAAAAATGGCGGTCTTTTTGAATAATTTTGTTATCGGATCCAAATTCACAAAAAACGTAAATTGTTCTTGGCCAAGAGTTTGTTAATCGTGACAAGGGATTTTTATATATATCAAAATCTCGTGTCACGATTTTTATTCATGCTAATATGCAAAACCATTTAACCAATTTTAATGATTTTTTTTTGTAAATATATATTGTTAACACCAACTTGACAGATAGGATAGATATTATTCCGACAAGAAAAAATAGAGCCGGTAAGTGGTGGTAGGAGATAAAGCACTGTTTGTCGGGTCATCTAGGTAAATTATATATTGAAATGTTGTTAAAAAC